>NC_139518.1:30133068-30555568 GCF_947247035.1 Vipera ursinii
AGGGTGATGTCTCTGCTTTTTAGTGTGCTGTCTAGATTTGTCATGACTTTCCTCCCCAGGAGCAAGCGTCTTTTAATTTCTTGGCTACAGTCCCCATCTGCAGTGATCTTGGAGCCCAGGAAAATAAAATCTGTCACTACTTCCATTTCTTCCCCATCTATTTGCCAGGAATTGAGAGGGCCGGATGCCATGATCTTGGTTTTCTTTTTTTCTTTTTTTTTATTAAAGAGTTTTAGAAAAACAAAATTTTACAATATATCCCCAAATCCCTCCCACCCCAAACCCCCCCACTTCCCCCCCCACTTCCCAGAGCTAAATACAGGATTATAGTTACAATAATCATATTCTAAATAAAAATTATGCATAATATACAATTAACCAAATTCATAATGCGCTTTAACTCTCTTTTAACATAACTACAAACAACGTACCAATAACAATATCCCACTAAAATCTACTCATAAGCTAAATGGTACTTTTTAGTCCCATATTTGTTTTGAATATAATTTATCCATCTCCTCCAAACTGAAATATATCTTTCCTGTGAATGATCCTTCAGATAAGCAGAAATCTTAGACATTTCTGCAAGATTCGAAACTTTAAACACCCATTCTTCTACAGTGGGCAAACTATCCTTCTTCCAATATTGTCCCACCAGTAACCGTGCTGCCGTTATCATGTTCAACATCAAGTTAGTTTCTTTAACATCACAATCTACAACAATGCCCAATAAAAACAATTGCGAGGAAAACTTTATCTTTCTCTTAAAAATCTTTTGAATGTTCCACCAAATTTTAATCCAAAAAGCTTTTATATTTCTACAAGTCCACCACATGTGAAAATAGGTAGCTTCTAAACTACCATACCTCCAACATTTAGACTGTAAATTAGGATACATGTTGGACAGCTTCTTGGGATCCAGATGCCATCTATAAAACATTTTATAAAAATTTTCTCTAAAATTTTGAGCCTGGGTAAATTTAACATTTCTGACCCAAATTATCTCCCAGGTGTCCAACGAAATTGGTTCCTGAATATTTTGTGCCCACTTTATCATGCAGTCTTTAACCAGTTCCGTTTCCGAATCCAATTCAATTATATATCCTCTTTATATGTGCACAATTTGAATCTCTAATTTGCTTTACTAAATTTTGATCTGTAGTTGTGATGCCAACCTTTTGATCTGACTTCCACCTAGCTTTCAATTGGGTATATTGAAACCAAGAGTAACTTATGTTTTCTTGTCTTAACTCCTCTACTGGTTTAACTTAAACCAGTACTTAAACTTAAACCAGTAGATCTTGGTTTTCTTAATGTTAAGTTTCAACCCAACTTTTGCACTCTCCTTCTTCACCCGCAACACGAGGCTCTTTAGTTCTTCTTCACTTTCTGCCATTAGAGTGGTATCATCTGCATATCTTAGGTTGTTGATATTTCTTCCAGCAATCTTAATTCCAACTTTTGATTCATCTAGCCCTGCCTTTCTCATGATGTGCTCTGCATATAAGTTAAATAGGCAGGGCGACAGTATACAGCCTTGCCAGACTCCTTTCCCAATTTTCAACCAATCAGTGGTTCCCTTTCCAGTTCTCACTGTTGCTTCTTGGCCCACATATAGGTTTCTCAAAAGACAAATAAGATGGTCTGGTACGCCCATCTCTTTAAGAACTTGCCACAGTTTGTTATGATTCAATGAAGCAGAAGTAGATGTTTTTCTGGAACTCTCTAGCTTTCTCCTTGATCCAGCGTATGTTGGCAATTTGATCTCTAGTTCCTCTGCCTCTTCGAAATCCTGCTTGTACTTCTGGTAGTTCTCGATCCACATACTGCTGGAGTCTAGCTTGTAGGATTTTAAGCATAACTTTACTAGCATAAGAAATGAGTGCAATGGTGAGATAGTTTGAACATTCTTTGGCACTGCCTTTCTTTGGAATTGGAATGTAAACTGATCTTTTCCAATCCTGTGGGCACTGTTGAGTTTTCCAAATTTGCTGGCAAATTGAGTGTGGCACTTTTACTGCATTGTCTTTTAAGATTTTGAATAGCTCAGCTGGAATACTGTCACCTCCACTAGCTTTGTTGTTGCTCAGCTATTCTAAGGCCCACTTCACATTCTAGGATGTCTGGCTCGAGGTCAGTGACCATCTCATTGTGATTATCAGGGACGTTAAGCTCATTCTTGTATAGTTCTTCTGTGTAATTTTGCCATCTCTTCTTAATCTCTTCTGCCTCTGTTAGGTCCCTGCCATTTTGTTCCTTTATCATGCCCATTTTTGCATTAAACGTTCCCTTCATCTCTCCAATTTTCTTGAAAAGATCTCTGGTCCTCCCTATTCTATTGTTTTCTTCTATTTCTTTGCACTGTTCATTTAAGAAGGCATTCTTATCTCTTCTAGCTATTCTCTGGAATTCTGCATTCAATTGGGCTGTATCTTTTTCTCCCTTGCCTTTCGCTTCCCTCCTTCCCTCATCTATTTGCAAAGCTTCCTCAGACAGCCATTTTGCTTTCTTGCATTTCTTTTTCTTTGGGATGGTTTTAGTTGCTACCTCTTGTACAATGTTGCAAACCTCTGTCCATAGTTCTTCAGGCATTCTGTCTATCATATCTAATTCCTTAAATCTATTTGTCACCTCTATTGTATATTCAACAGGGATATGATTTAATTCATACCTGAGTGACCTAGTGCTTTTCCCTACTTTCTTCAGTTTAAGCCTAAACTTTGCAATGAGAAGCTCATGGTCTGAGCCACAGTCAGCTCCTGGTCTTGTTTTTACTGACTGTATAGGGCTTCTCCATCTTTGCCTGCAGAGTATATAGTCAATCTGATTTCTGTGTTGACCGTCTGGTGATGTCCATGTGTAGAGCCATCTCTTGGGTTGTTGGAAAAGAGTGTTTGCTATGACCATCGTATTCTCTTGACAAAATTCTATCAGCCTGTGCCCTGCTTCATTTTGTACTCCAAGGCCAAACTTGCCTGTTATTCCGCTTATCTTTTGGCTTCCTACTTTAGCATTCCAATCCCCCATGATGATAAGGACATCATTTTTGGGTGTTAGTTCTATAAGGTGCTGTAGGGCTTTATAGAACCGGTCAATTTCATCCTCTTCAGCACCAGTGGTTGAAGCATAGACTTGGACTACTGTGATATTGAATGGTTTGCCTTGGATTCGAACTGAGATCATTCTGTCATTTTGAGGATTGTATCCCAGTATTGCTTTTCCTACTCTTTTATTGACTCTTTTATTTTTATTTTTATTTTAATTCCATTTATATCCCGCCCTTCTCCGAAGACTCAGGGCAGCTTACAAGCTTCTGAGGGATTCTTGCCCGCAGTAGTATACCTGATGGTCATCTGAATTAAATTCATCCATTCCTGTCCATTTTAGTTCACTGATACCTAAGATGTTGATGTTCAGTCTTGTCATCTCTTGTTTGACCATGTCCAGCTTTCCTTGATTCATGGATCTTACATTCCAGGTTCCTATGGAGAAAAAATCTTTACAGTATCAGACTTTCCTTTCACCACCAGACACATCCACAGCTGAGCGTCCTTTCGGCTTTGGCCCAGTCGCTTCATTCTTTCTGGCGCTACTAGTACTAGCCCTCTGCTCTTCCCCAGTAGCATATTGGATGCCTTCTGACCTGAGGGGCTCATCTTCCAGCGTCATATCGTTTTGCCTTTTGGTACTGTCCTTAGGGTTTTCATGGCAAAAATACTGGAGTGGGTTGCCATTTTCTTCTCCAGTGGATCACGTTTTGTCAGAACTCTCTGCTATGACCTTTCCGTCTTGGGTGGCCCTGCACGGCATAGCTCATGGCTTCATTGAATTCATTGAATTAGGCAAGCCCCTTCGCCACGACAAGGCAGTAATCCATGAAGGGATGTCTAGATATAGTTTGAACTAAACAGGTTTCTTTAAACCTGGAATTAATTAAAATTAAATCTCTGTGCAGTTTAATTCACATAAAATTTATTACGTTTCTAATATTTCCAAATGAGTTTAGAAAGGCTGCTACAAAATACCAGAATGCTGCTTCTGAGTTGAAACAAAACCATTTCTCTGATTCTACATGCCTAGTCCATACTGTTTTGAGAAAATCAGATGCCTCTAGAAAATTCATAGACTATGAACAAATACTTCTGTTTTCCAGAAATTAGTTTTGAGAAGTACGGTATGCTCCTTTTGATATTGTTTGTGATAAATAGACATATTGGCAGTTAAAAGCCTTTGACAGCTTCAACCCTTATGAAATGTTCTATTTTTTAAAAATAACAATCCAAATTGTTCATCATTCTGTAGCAAATTTTAGAGGAAGGATTGTGAAGAACTACTTAAATAGCAGATATTCAAATCTGTCCTGTGTTGACAGGGAGGATGGGATGAAGGAAGCAGAGCAAGACATAGTCCTTTACCCAATCGGAAGAATTTTAATATCTGAAGAGGGGTAATATCAAAGAGCATTTAGACTAAATTTTTAGAAAAGAATAACTTTTTATTTAAAAATGTTGTGGCAATATGCCTGAGTATGTTTACAGTCTAAATATTAGTGCACAGATTTCAAAAAGATTTGCTTGTCTAAAAATTAAGCCTTTTCTTTTTTGCTGTTCAACCTTATAGTTCAGAATAAAATTTTCCTGTTAAAGTAGAATTCTTTTCTATGACACTGGCTGAAACTTCAAGGTTTCAGCACCAACAGATATTCCTTCAAAATGATTTCTAATATTTGTTTATTAATTTTCTTCAGAAAAAAAATTAAGGAGAAATCAGAGTAGTTGAAATGTGGGCAAACTCGTTTCTAACTTTAGTTGAAATTGTGCCTTGACATTCTTGTTTTTTATTGTATGTTCAGCTGAGTTTGTTCTTTTTCTTTTGCCAGTGGCGCAGTAGACATCTCCTCATCCATTTCATCCCTCTCAATTTTTCCATATACTATGGGATGAAGAGGTCTATGGATTAGGAGAGTGGGCACAATCCTATCCTGAGCCCGAGTGATCTTCCTATTCCAAGTGGCAACTAAGAGCTTGGCAGGACTATGCAGTAGATCTGCAGTTATAACCTCCAGTTCTTTCTGAAATCCACCCAGTCCCATTAATTGCTGGGAGTGGAGCAGCCTAATAGGTCCTCAAGGGAGGGTGGATATAGCTCACATTTTCTTCACCAAGCTGTGATCTGACCATGACGGTTGGTGGCATTTAAAAGAAGCACCCTAAAGGCTTCCCCCTCCCCTGCTTTTAATTTCTAGAGAACTTGGGAATGACCCTTCTGAGATACTTATTCCACTCCCATTCCTCTATTGTGCTCAGATTTTATTTATCAGACCATTGTCTAGTTTGTGGCTCTTCTTTCTGCCTCCCATGTTCTCACAGCCCATTGCAACATCTTGAATATCCTCAGAATATTGATGGTACCTCATCCAGTGGCTTCATGTGGATGTTAAATAGGAATGCGGAGAGAGTTGAGCCTTGAGGGATCCCACATATGAGGGTTGCAGGATATACCTGTCCCCCCATTTACATTGGCTGGAGCTGATCCCAGAGGAAGGAGGAAAGTCAGCTCTCCTCAACTCCTATTCTTCAGAGTTAATCCAAAAGAATACCATGTTGAAAGGTGTTGAAGGCTGCCAATAGGAATCAGGGAGAATAACGATTGACACTCTATTCTCCTTCCAGCGACCATCCAATGCTGTTTCAATCCCATACTCTAACCTGAAAACCAACTGGAAGGGGTCCAGATAATCTGGCTCATCCAGGACCTTCTGAAGTTATAAAGCAACCATATTGTCAACAACCTTCCCTAGGAAGGAAAGATTGGAGACGGGATGAAAATTTTCTGAAATAGTTGAGTCTAGGGATGGATTCTTATGGTAGGAGGAAGGAGCAAATCACTGCCTCTTTAAGGGATGGTGACACCTCCCCAATAACTATGGGTTCAAAATCTGACAGATTCTAGCAAGATTCTAGCTTTGATTTGTACTAAAGATGTTCAGTTATTCAGATTTTTACAGAGGTATTTATAATCTGGAGGTCATGTTGGAGTTGGGGAAAGAGAAAGAAAGAGAGACTTTAGATTTATTCCCTGGCTATGGCCAGGAGAATCTTTGCAAAGCTCCATTTTGTTCATTAATTTTACATTAAGAGGCTTTGTAGGTGACCACTCTGCACCTCACAGCTGGACCTGCTGTGTGTATGGAACTGTCTATGAAGATTAGCAGGAAGCCTTTGCTAGTCCAGAATGTCATTTGTTTGCCTATCACTTTGGGAACTGGACTAGTTAGCAGTAGGCTTCCAGGTGCAATTCAAGCTGCGGTTTAAAGTTCTTTATGGGTAAGGATTTGGATACTTATAGACATGCCTTTTCCAGGTGGATTCTCCCATCCAGTAAGTTCTAGTTGGGAGGACTTGTTTTGCATCTCAAGTCCTAGGGAATGTTGATATCAAGGACTCTTAGGGTGAGTCTTCTTTAGTTTCCTGCTCGTTTGGAATAGGAACCACTTCCCCTCGATATAAAGATATCTCCTTTTCTTGCTATTGTTTTAGAGGCTGTTAATGCCTGGTTCTTCCAAGTGGTTTGTGGGATCAGACGGATAATTGAATTACTTCTGAAAATGATGTGCCAGGAATTGTTAAGGTTTAGAATAGTTAAATGGGATTGCACTTTTTATTCTCCGATTTTGCTTTCTTACTGCTATTTATTTTTTAATATCTGACTACTAGATCTTGGAACATATCATTCAGGCTTCCATCCAATTTGAGCAGCATGAAGAACTTAATAAATAAAATAAATTTGTTCAATAAAAAGGCAACTTTTAGATATGTATGTATGTGTCATTACAGCTTTAATTCTAAATTTTGAAATTCCTCATCACAGATAGTGGCTAATGATCTATATTTCTAATTAGGAAGTGGTTTAGGCCCAGTAATTTCATTAGATTGTACTATTGTGCTGAATTTGTGTAAAAAAACTGATGAATGCTAACTGAAATATTTTTCTAGAATTAAGATGTGGGAGGGGGAAGAAACTTGCTACACAGTAGTAATAGTTTCACATATTTGCTAATTTAAAATTGTACTTCAAAATATATTTGAAAATTCTGTTGCCTCCTTTCCCCCCCTCAGATTTCAGCCTACTAACTCAGCTCCCTTTGTCTTGCCAGTTACAAGGGCAACAATATAGTTTTACTATGGATAGCCAGTAGAGGGAGCAACAATAGCAATATAATGATGTTATCACTTAAATAGATTCATTAGTAGTCATAGTAAGTAGTTTACATAGAGTTGTGTACTGCTTTAGTTTAATCCACAAAAGGTACTTCTGAACATCCAAGGAAGCAAATATGATACCATATCCTATAATTTGTAAATGAATCAGGACTTTGGGATTATGTGACAGCTGTGTGGGAATAACCACGCATCTGTGGAAGAAAAGTTATAGATAAATGTTGCATTTGTGCTCCATTGCATTTTGAAGCAGCCTTTAGAAATTGAATTCAAAGCATTGCACAGCCCTAGCTGTGAATGATACAGTACTACACTGATTTAAATAAATTTAAATAAACCCATAAACAAGTCCTTGAGGAGTTTTTTTTCCTTTGATCAGTATTCAAAATTTATAATTTGACATGTTTAATTTGTACAGAAATAATACCAACATATAGTACAAATATTCTTTCTCCTTTCCAGTATTTTGCCTTTTTTCCCTGCATATTAAAATAAAAGTAGATGAGATGCCATTAGTATAAACTATTTTTAATTCTAATGTTCCAATTTCTACTCATAAAAGAAAAGGTAACACTCATGTCCCTGTATTCTCTCCAGGAGAAGGGAAGAATTTATTTTTCTTTCTATGATCATGCATATGGGAGCATCCTAAACTTTGTCAGCACCTTTCTTATTACTTTCCATAGTTTCAAGAAATTTCCTTCAATTATGTTTTGGAAAGAAATTATAGCTTAAGTCATCCCATTTATTGAGATAGAAAGGATTTAGTTCCCTTCACTTTGTGCAGATATTTATGACTTCCTAAAAAAGAAAATCAAGCTACTCTGCTTTTTAATTTCATGTAAAAGTCTATTTTAGCTTCAACAATGATTGAAAATTAATTCCTGTTTGAATTTCTTGTATCTCATCATATTTTGATGATTCTCCCTATACATCAGTTCTTCACTGAAGAATAGTTAGGTTGTTGACATTAGAAGGCAATTTCTTTTAGGTGGGATGATATATCAAAATGTTCATACGGTATACGGATATATTTTTTGATGTTAGAGATTATTTTGTGGTGTTTCATTCCATACAAGATATTCTATACAGTATTGTCAAATGTTTTGATATTCTGATATTAAATAAGTTTCCAAAGGTGTCCTGGGCAGAGAACAGCACTGTTTTGAGATAAAATTAGATTGAAATATCTTGTTTCAAATTTTAAAAAACATAATTTTAAACAAGGCATTTCAAGGTCCAAATGGTTTGTATATATCTTTATTAGACTTAAAGAAAATAGTTGATTGAAACATTCTTTTTCCTGTCCTCTACATCAGGCATGTTATAGACTTCCATAGATCATAGCATAGAGCTGGACATGCTATGGGACATGCAGTTGCATGAGATAGAATTTAGGGAAGAACTGATAAGGTTCAAGTCAGTCATGAAGTTCAGTGGGTCAGTCATTCTTAGGCCAACAAATCTCACAAAATTGTAGAGAAAAAAATAGGCAGAATAATATTCAGCAAATGAGTACCTAGAGGAAAGTGAGAATATAAATCTAACAAATACCAGGTTATTTTTTTTAGTGGTGAGAATATTGAAATCCTTCCCTAATAGCATGTAAATAAATGCACACAGTAATAGTGTAATGTGTAGTGTGTGAAATAAATACATTTTTAACCTTACCATATTTTTATTTTTCTTAAATCATCTCTGTGTAGAAGTTCTCTTTCATGATGGGTAATGATAATGAGTAAAAAGAGTGAAGAGTGTAATGAAAGGGAACATTTCATGTTGGGGAAACTTGTGAAGAAATATAAGCTGTCATTATTACCCATCTTCTATTTGTTTAGGCTTGAGAAAATCTACAAAAAAGCGCAGTGAATCACCACCTGCTGAGCTCCCCAGTTTGAGGCGGAGCACACGGCAAAAGACCACGGGCTCCTGTGCTAGTACCAGGTATAATGTGATATAAAATTATAAACATTTTAAAATAGTTGAAGAAATTGCATTTGGGAAAAGCTTATAAAGAATTTAAATGAGCATAACAGACATTTTATATTTGTGTGCCTGATAGTATGTTTAATTTGATAAGTTTAATGAAATGAGACATAGTATAACATATAAAATCACAGTTTGAAATAAGGAATCTGTTCGCAGTATTGTACTGAAGTAGCAGGTCCACACTAAATATTTTGCGGATTCCAAATATGGTAACTATATCCAGTTGAAACAACTTTCTTAATCTTTTGAAATATATGTGAACTTATTTCCCATTTGTGCTGTCCTCTTATTGTTCCCACCATGCTCATTTTGGAACACTGAGATACAGCACATCTTAAATTATTGCTTCCTATTACATTTAACCAGAAACTCTGGTTGTCAGGTTTTAATTAAAACAGGATCTTAGACTATAGTTTAAAGTTTCACAGTTTGAGATATAAGGGAAATAATACCTAATTCAAGACACATCAAGAAGAAAAGCAGGTTGTAACAAGGTTAAGTTATAACTCAATTTATATTGCTGACATACAAGCATTTGAATTGGGCCATTCAACAATTCTATGAATTTCTCTTTCAAAAATATGTTCTGTAAGAACTGTTCATTTAAACCAGGTTGTTTCTAGGAGAGTAATTATATATTGTATACTACAGGTTGTACAAGCATGTGTGTTAGAAACATAAAGTTTAAGTAAAAGTCCTGAAGATGCTGGTTAGTTGTGCAGAACTTTATATAATATTTAACCATAAATTAGGTAATTGCTCTATCTTTATGAAATAGCTAGGTAGTCCTTGATTTACGACCACAATTGAATGCAAAATTTCTGTTGTTAAGTGAAACATTTGTTAAGTGAGTTCTGCCCCATTTTACAACCTTTCTTGTCACAGTTGTTAAGTGAATCACTGCAATTGATAGTAATCCGGCTATGAAGTGAATCCGGCTTCCCCATTGACTTTGCTTACCAGCAGTGGTCATTAATATGAACCAGTTGCCAAACATCTGAATTTTGATCATGTGACCACGAGGATGCTGCAAAGGTTATAACTGAAATATGGTCATTAGTCATTTTTCCCAGGGCCATTGTAACTTCAAACAGTCACTAAATGAACGATTGTAAGTCGAGGACTACCTGTACTACTTATATTTATTGAAGTTGCTTTTTAAAGTATTTTTGAACACGCAATGAAAAAGCACTACTATAGGCTGTATAGGGTTTCATTTGACTCCATTGCGAACTAAAAACATAATCTAGAATGTTTCTGATTGTACCTGTTTTTTTTAGTCGGCGAGGCTCTGGCCTGGGCAAAAGAGGAGCAGCTGAGGCTCGCCGACAGGAGAAAATGGCTGATCCTGATAACAATCAGGATGGTGTTAATTCTTCAGCTGCACGAGCTGATGAGGCTCCACAAGGAGCTGCAGGTAAGGAAAAAATACCTATAAGTTCTAGGTTACTTTCACTATATAGTGCTTTCTTCTAATGCAGTGCTGGGTTTATCGGGAAATACTGTGCTGGAACTGATTTTGCTTGTCATGTGTAGAGAAATCCTGCTAGAGTTTCTCCTTGTAAATTTCATGGGTTGAGCACAAGATGACAGGCATTATCCAAAGTAGGCCTTCTTTTGTGGAATAGGATCCCTCCAGAAATACAGAAATCCCCATATTTTTTACATTCTTTAACCAAGTTACATAGATATTATTTCAGTAAACTATCCTACCCAATTGTTAAAGGCATATCTTTTTTTTTACTGTGATCGTATTATTTTTTCCCTTTTCCTGTTGTAAATTTCCTACAGTCCTCAAGGATTTGAACACTTTATAATTATTGTTAAGTATATAAGCATTTTTTTAAATTTGAATTACAGGTAGTCTTTAACTTATGACTGTTCATTTAATGATGGTCTGGAATTATAATGATCTTGGAAATGGTGCTATATGGACTGTAAGACATTTCTGGCCATTGCAAAATGTTGTATTACAACCCCTGCAGTCACATGATTGCAATCTGGGTGCTTGGCAACCTGCTTGTACTTACAGTCAATTGCCAAGCTTCCTGCAATTATATGATTCCTATTTTCAGTGTTCTCTGCTGGCTTCCCCAGAAACTCAGTGGAGAAGCTGGCAGGGAAGATTACAAGCTGCTGCTGCTGCCTGCTGAGAGGACTCCCTCTTGTCTCTGGGAGAGTTGCCAGATGAATGGAGCTCAGATAAAGATTTCAAGTTCTCTTCCTGCAACTGGTGAGAGCACAATTGCTGTGGCAGGATAAAGAAACAGAGCTCAGATCTCCTTTCCTGCAGCCTGTCAAAGGAGTTCTCTTCCACATACAGGGGAACTGAACTTGGCAGGCAGCTCTTTCAGTCCATCTTCTTTACAGCCTAGGAAATTGCTTAACC
Organism: Vipera ursinii; assembly: GCF_947247035.1. Taxonomy (NCBI): domain Eukaryota; kingdom Metazoa; phylum Chordata; class Lepidosauria; order Squamata; family Viperidae; genus Vipera; species Vipera ursinii. The sequence goes on from NC_139518.1 coordinate 30,144,667, forward strand.
AGTACTAGTGGGAGAGCCGGGATGGAGTTATTGAATGAAGCAATCAGTTAGGCATCTCATTTAATGACTGCTTCAATCAATGACTGAGATTCTGATCCCAATTATGGTTGAAAGTTGAGGATACTGAAATAGATTTTAAAACTCTTATGTCTTCTGATAAATTTAAGACTTTAAAAATAATTTGTGGTATCAGCTGAGCTTATTTAAATAAAGAACCAATTAAACACTTAATACCATCTCTAAAATATTGTAGATGGTTAAAATAGTATTTTAAAGTCTTGTTTCTGTATTCTTAAAGGCAAAATTACATTTAGGAAGTGCTAGCTGCACACGGTGATGCTGTGTAATTGATAGTATTGCTAATTTCTACTAGAATAGATTTATTTGATTGTCCACCCTAATGGCTAATGGATCTTCTTGATTTGAGAATACTTGATTTCCGCCCCCCCCCCAAAAAAAGTTACAGTGGCAATCATTTCCCCAACATTTTGGTGGCTCAAGATTAGTAACGTTATAGAATATAGGACCAAATTATACCTGAGTGATTTTCCAAGTTTGCCAATCCAGAGATTTTTCCTTGTTTACTGGGTGGGGAGCTATGGGAGATGAAGCAACAGAGCAAAGGCCTGTATTTGACTGAATACAGATGTGAATTTGGGTTTGAGACTACAGTATACTATGGCAATAAGCACGGCAAGAGCAATTTTTCATGCTTTTATTATGTCCTTGTAGTCCTGGCTTGTTGTTCTGTTTAAAGTGTCGTGGCTCTTTGGAGGAAAATAGGCTAAAATACCATGTTCTGAGTCACTGGGAAGAGTTTGTGGGCTAAAATCACTTAGATTCACTCTCAATTTGAATGTTAATTGGTTGTTAACGGTCAGATCCTATGAAGATAATTTTGCAAGATTATGTGGGATTATTTTAAAGGGGTCAGTTCTGATTTCTGCTAAATCAGCACAGCCACTTAATCTTGAAACTCCATTCTTCCTTCTGGCTGATGAAAAACTCCAAAAGTGTGACAGAATGCTGAGTTTGGATGGTGATTAATACTTTTCAAGGGAAAAGATGATGCTGTCTGACTTGAAGGAAGCATGGTGCGCTCTGTTATCAAGTAGCCTTCACTTGACCCAGTATTTAGATTAGCTATTCACTTTTGGCCTTCACTTGACCTAGCAATTTAGATTAGCTTTCACCAGCCCAGGATCTTTCCTTCTGGGAGAATGTGATTGAAAGTTTGAGGGTTGGTGGCTGTTGAAGTTGGATGGAATTCTGGAGAAAATAGATTAGTCCTTTCAGTCAAGGTTTAAGCTCAGGTACAGAAAAAATGAATTCACATTAGTCTCTCAAGAACAACGTGGAGAAATTTAAACCTGATCTTTCAGTGGTTTTCAATATAATTAATCATGGTATCCTTCTAAACCATCTGTGAGATTTGATATTAGGGGCAATGTATTGTGGTTTTTCTTTCTAAGTATTGGTTCAAATCAGTAGTAAGGTTGAGAGGACAAACCTTAAGACCTTCTACTGTGGAGAGACATAAATACTTTCCCTCTTCCTATTTAAAATGTAAATGAAGCTGCTAAGGCTGGTCTTTACTAGGATAGATTCAGGTATCACCAGTAAGCAGACAATACTGATTGGTATTAAAGTCAAGAAATCCACCACTCCTCACAGCACTTAAGCTGCTGGCTGAACATCAGAGCACTATACAAAAGTGGATGGAAGCATGGAGTAGCTATACCTCCCAAGATATTTCTGAGCATATTAATCCTAATAGTATACCTCCAGGATTTAATCTACCCCGACACATATGGGTGACAGAAAATAGAATTAGAACGACTCATGGGGTGTGTGCTGATTCTCTGTATAAATGGGGAAAGACACCTTCAGCACAATGTGATTGCGGGGCTCCCTGACAGACTATCCAACATATAGTGAGGGAATGCACTAATAGAAGATACCCAGGAGATTTTAAGGACTTCCTCTGCGTAACAACGGCAGCTACTGACTGGATCTCCAAACTCGACATTAAACTCTGAAATGTTATTTCTGTTTTCCTCTTAGGTTTTATAATTGCTTCTTTTTAAAAAAAATTGTTTTAACTGTTCTAACTTGTAAATATGAAGTGCTTTTAATTCTGTGTGTGACCAGCCATACGCTAAATAAATAACTGATTGGTATCTTAATTCTGGGCTGATCAGGAGACATTATTGAATATATGGAGATTGTGAGGGTATGGAAGCCCTCTGTTTCCAGAGATGCTCCATGTTTAGCTCTGGACAGGGTCATAGTAACCCAATCAAAGTGGGTTGGTAATCTGTAGGTGTCAACCTCCAGCTTGAATATCCAAATAAAAGTCCAGCCTCATTTTCATTTCTGAAAAGATTACTGTTTTATTGAATACATGGCCTGGTATAGGAAAAGGAAAACTAACTCTAAAATCCCAAGGCATCAAACCATAGCATATAACAATGACATTCCTAGACAAACCCTCCAGATGTTCACGTAGCTCATGTAAACATTCTCTTTGTTATGGGAACCGTCTGCTATCTTCTTCATACCTGCTAGAATGTCCTTGAAAGATTTCCAGACAGCCATCTTTCAGCAGACTTCCAAAGAACCAGAGAGGTTTTGTTTCTCTAACCCAGCTGAAAGCATCATCTCCCCATCCCCCCTTACTCTAATGCAGGGCTGTCAAACTGCCGGCCCGCGGGCCACACGTGTCACAAAGAAACAGCGCCCACCCCATTGCCGGCAATGGGGAAAAAGCTCCAATACGTTGCGCGACATCACGAGTTTGACATGTCTGCTCTAATGGCAAGATGAAAACAAAGAGGCACGTAGCTGCTACCTTTTCACTCTTGACAGGAGGTCCTTAGACTCTGGAGACCAGCACTTGGAGTGGCAGGACGTGGGGCAGAGTTAAAAGAGAGATCAACCTAGAATCCCCAAACAGCCAGAAATGAACTTAGTCCACAGCCGTCACCACCTCTGAATTTTATGATGCTTATGCAACCCTAAGCAGGTGTTTACTGATAGTTCAGGTTGTTGTGCATAGCCATGATTTAGCAATTAGTTTAATTGAACCTTCATGTTGGACCTGATCTTTTCTTCCTGACTTATTCTTTTTCTAATAACATACAATTGTTCAAGGTTTTATAATTGAAGTTAAGGAAAAGCCCTTATCACTATTAATTAATTTGGGATGAGAGTTGGTATTGCTTCTTAAGTAAATATAATATTTAAGAATGGGAAAATATCTCAAAAAAACTTTAACTGGTGTGCAATGTCTTTACTATAGTTTAAAAAGAGCCAGGGTTTTTCCTATAGCGATCCAGTTAAATACATTTTTATCTGATATGTTCAATATATTTTGATAAAAAATATGGTTAAATGCAATTAAAGAAATTAAATTGTTATCAATGTGTGATGATCAATAGGCTTATTTTTATATTTTCTGATTTAAACAGAATAACAATTAACATTGTAGTATTATATTTTTGGTTAAGCTATTAGTGCTTCCTTTGGAAAAGTTTCTTAGAGATGTGAACATGTTCCTTGATTTTTGTGGGAAACATTTATTTACAATAGTAATTTTCATTCTTTTGGGGGGTTTGTGAAGATGTTATACCAATACTTTTTGGTATACATTTCAGATCTGAGTATTATAATTTCAGATCTGTCAAGCTCTTGTGATAAACCCTTGACCCTGATCGTATTTTATAGAGTTGTCAGATTTGTGTTTAATTTTTCCTTATTTCAAATAAAAAAAAGAAAAATGAGTAAAAATTCAGAAGATTTCAATAATATGCCTGGTTGAAAGCCTAAATTGACTGTTCAAGTGCAGTTTTTCCATACTGTGTAAGTCAAAACTAAAAATAAACCTGCTGTTTCGTTTGCCCATTCCAATTCCTATTGAGGTTGTTAAAGATTTTCTCTGATAATTTTGGAAGGAAGATTTCTGAGTTTATAAGTAAGTAAGCTGCATGTTTTATTAATGCCATTTATTTTGTGTTCTTCATTAGCTTCTAGTTCTGTTGCTGGGGCTGTGGGCATGACCACCTCTGGTGAAAGTGAATCAGATGATTCTGAGATGGGAAGATTACAAGGTACATACTAAGCTTACATTATATAAATAACAACTTTAAGGTTACAACTCTCTAAATTTCTTTTAAACCAGGCATGTCAAACTCGTGATGTCATGTGACGTCGCATGACGTATTGGGACTTTCCCCCCATTGCCAGCAATGGGGGTGGGCGCGGTTTCGGCATGATGCATCAGGTCTGGAGGCTGCCAGTTTGACATGCTTGTTTTAAACAGTTGGAGGCTTTCTTAGAACCCTTTTCTGATGTTCCCTTCAATATTTTTTCTATAACTTGAACAAAATGCTTGGTCTTTTTGACCACGTAATTGAAGGTCTGCTAAAACTCAGTGGCATATCAGTCATCTTTGGCATAAATGAGTACATTGGAATTATTATTATAATTTAAAGAATTGTTATAAGTTGTAAAATCTATTTTATTTAGGGAAACTGATTTTTAGAAACTGTTTTACTTTTTAATCATCTGGTTTTCTCTCCTTAGTATTCAAAGGCATTATTACTAGAGGAACTCCTGCAATCTATGTAGATATATAATTTTCTTTAGAATTCAGACCCTTTTTATTCTTAAAGATATTTTTAGTTCATTTATCCAAAGTACACAAGGGAGCCTGTGATCTCTAAATTTTGTTTGTACTCCTGCTCTTAACATTCTTGACCATTGTCATGCCTATTAAAGCTGTTGGAAATCAAAATCCATTATTATTTGTAGGATGCAAATTTTCCATTCAAATTTTGGTATTTTTAATATGGAAGAAGAACAGGTTTCCTTGATTTTGACTTAGAGAGGTAAAGCTAAAGTAGCATGTATCTAACATGACTTTTCAAAACTTTCCAAAATTTAAAAACTTTGTGCAGAAACAAAAATATATGTGGCCATGAAAAGTGTTAGTGGCATTCAAGAGAAAATTGTTTTATGGCTAGGATTCTACAAAAGTAAAATATATAATTGCTTAATAATAATCTTGTAAAATAAAAATGTAGAAGTTTCAATCATTTAAATGCTACAAAATGAAAATTTATATTATGCAAATCACAGCTTGTAATTTAATATAAAGAGTTTAATGCAGATTTACATTTTTTTTTATTTCTAGCTTTGTTAGAAGCTAGAGGACTCCCTCCACATCTATTTGGTCCTCTTGGTCCTCGAATGTCTCAGCTATTCCACCGAACAATTGGAAGTGGAGCTAGTAAGTAGACTAATTTGTATATTTTACAATATTTTAGGATAGTAAGTCTTCATTAAGCACCTGCCTAATGGAGCATTTGGAGATATCCATGGATCCCACCCTATTAACTTTCAAGAAAGTAGTAAAGTAGTAAAGACTGGCGACTTTTACTTTGCAGATATAAATCATCAGAAAAGTATAGAATATTAGTATTCAGTACTGTGGCCAAGAGTGAAAGTACAAGAAGTTAAAGTGATGGAAAAACCAGATATGTGCTGTAAGAATGTTCAAGCTTTGCTAATTGAAAGCACACTTTTAAATTATACTTTTTCTGCTTCTCAATATAGAAAGTATTTGTAATATCTATATGAAATATATATTTGTGACTGAAAGGAAAACTTTAAGCACCATCAACATATAAAAATCATACACCATTTTTAAATAAGGAACTAATGAAGTTATTGTCTACTATAATCAAATAGCTGTTGTAAAAATGTGAACAAATATGCTTTGAATTCCTTTTCCTTTTTAGGTTCTAAAGCTCAGCAACTTCTACAAGGACTTCAAGCCACTGATGAAAGCCAGCAGTTACAGTCAGTGATAGAAATGTGTCAGTTATTGGTCATGGGTAATGAAGAAACTTTAGGAGGTTTTCCAGTCAAGAGTGTTGTTCCAGCTCTGGTAAGCATATTCATTAATTCATATCAACTTTTACCTTTGGTTCATTATGAATTCATGAAAGACCAAATGGATCAATTGAAATATGTAGATAAATGGATTTAAGTTTTTCCCCATATTGTTGCTTATTTGAGGGGGTCCATAGCATAAAAAGTTATAAACTGTTAGAGTAGTTCTCAAACTGACTTAAGATAATATAACAATGTACCTAAAATAGAAACATAAATTCTTTAGGGATGGGGAGGTGCTAAATTTTAGAAACATTTTTTACTAGCCTTTCTTGGCGACAGCTGTAATTTTTGTGTCATCTGATTGTTGTCTGCTCAATATAGGCACACTTCATTAACCTATTACTGAGACTGCTAATAAGGAAGATTGTATAAACTATAAAGAAATAGACATAAATACAATAAAACCTGCTGCCTTAAGCTTCTGAAGGAAAGGGGGAATATAAAGCAGTAAGTAAAGACAATTCTTTTTCTATTATTTACAGATAACTTTGCTACAGATGGAGCACAACTTCGACATTGTGAGTATTTCATCTTAAAGATAGTTTGTGTATACATACATTTTGATGGCAAATGTCTAAATGAGCTACCCATCTTCAGAGTTAGAAACATTTTGTCACTAAAGTAATATCTATAGAAACTAGCAGTAGGAAGGGGAAATATTGATTGAATGTTCTGCTTCTGAGCTTCTTTGGGATTTCTACTTAGCTATACTATGAAAGAAAATGCTGTGTCAAAGTAAGCAAACTTTTGGTGTGATCTGGCAGGAGTGCTTTTATATTTGATTGCTTTCACAGATGAATCATGCTTGTCGAGCCTTAACCTACATGATGGAAGCACTTCCCAGATCATCTGCAGTTGTGGTGGATGCAATTCCTGTTTTTTTGGAGAAGGTAAAACTGATCAGCCAAGAATTGCAATAAAAGACATTGTCAATTAATGTTCTCAAAGTCATTGTTCATTGGCTGTGCTTAATACTAACTGGTACAGGAATTCAGAATTTCCTGTAAGTTCTTTTAAGAAGTAAATAATTTTATAATTTATACCTGAATATTCTTGATCATTATATCATGTCTACTATTATTTAAATCTTAATGCCATGTACAATAGGGAAAGAGCAGGAGCACTATAAAATATAGAACTAGTGCATTTGAGAATAGAAAAAGAGCTTTAAAAAGTTTAAATATAGAAATGTGAAGTCTGTCTAATATTGATCAGATAAAATGTAAAATTTAGATTATTTTTGCCTAGTAACATGTAGCAGTTATCTAAGCATTGTTTATCTATGCTTGAAGGAAACTTGAAATATATTCCTTGTATCCTTTGTACAAAATCCTTTTTTTGTTTGTATTAATCCCAGGGATTAATTGACATCTTTGGCTTATTTAATTGTTTTGCTTAAATTTCCCCCCGTTTTGTAGCCAAATATATTCTTATGATGTTAATGTATATTTATGAGTGAATCTCCTCTCACTGAATTTAGTATAAATTCTGGTAGATCAACTTCTTAGATCTTCTAGATCAGTGCTTCCCAAACTTTTTTGTTCTTTACTTGAAACTATTAGAAAGACCTTGTTGCCCAATATAAGTAAAAGTCCATTTAAATTTTCCTCCTGAGATTGGGTAATGGGTTTATGTGTTGTTACCCAAAGAGAAACCACTTTTACCTAATTTGGGCTAATTTATCCAAGTTTGGGAAGGGCTGTTCTAGATTTTTCTAGATTTTGAAATTATCCATGTGTGTCAGAGAAAATGGCAGCTAATATTACACACTTAGAATAACTAATAGGGTGTCTTTGATAATAAGTTCAATTCAGGAAGTACTTTTAATTTTCTTTTAGAATTTCTGGTCCTTATATACTTTAGGCTTCTCTGTATTTTGAAATGTCTTTTAAAAACTGCTAAAATGAATGAGAGGAAAAATATCAACTGAAAATGTAAATGATTTGTTATATAATTTTCATTTGTCCTAGCTTCAAGTTATTCAGTGTATTGATGTAGCAGAGCAAGCATTGACTGCCTTGGAGATGCTATCACGCAGACATAGTAAAGCTATTTTGCAGGCAGTAAGTATTGCTTCCAATTAAAAAATAGTTATTCTATGGTGAACATTACCATAGTTTTCTCTTCAAGCAAATGAAAGACTCCCAGAAATGCCTGCCTCCCCTTCCCCTCTCTTATGACTCAAACATTTTTTTTTGACTTTTGTTTTATAGGGGGGCTTAGCTGACTGTTTGCTGTACCTGGAGTTTTTCAGCATAAATGCTCAGAGGAATGCATTAGCTATTGCTGCCAATTGCTGCCAAAGCATCACTCCTGATGAGTTTCACTTTGTTGCAGATTCTCTTCCACTGCTTACCCAAAGGCTAACCCACCAGGTTGGAAAATCTTTTGAACTGTGGTATGGTTTAAGGCTTTCATGTATGGTTTAAGGTATTTCATGAAGAACTTCCTATAATTCTAAATGATAGATCCATTATGGGAGAAAATACTTGATATCAACCTAGCTTTATGGCCAAAGTAAAAAAGCAATAGATTCAGTTCCTATCAGATACTTGGAGCTGAGTTTGATACTTTTGCTTATTTCTTGGTCACTATCTTTGTTCTTAATGACATTTTTCAGGATTTTGGTTCTTGATATGCCTGACATTGTATATTTGTATATTAAAACATAATATTTGTATTCAAACCATATAGGATAAAAAGTCAGTAGAAAGCACTTGCCTTTGTTTTGCACGTTTGGTGGACAACTTCCAACATGAAGAGGTAACGTCTTTTTCTTCAGTGTAATTTTAAAAAGGTTTGATTATATGGAATATTAATTTCTCTTTCTTTTCTCAAAGAATCTGCTGCAGCAGGTTGCTTCTAAGGATTTGCTTACAAATATTCAACAACTCCTAGTAGTGACTCCTCCAATTTTGAGCTCAGGGATGTTCATCATGGTGGTGCGCATGTTTTCCCTAATGTGTTCCAACTGTCCTATGCTAGCAGTTCAGCTTATGAAGCAAAGTAAGTTCTTGTGTCAATTATTTTTGTTTACTAGCTGATAGTTTTTATAGATGAAGTCCAACAAATCCGTAAGTGCCAAGCTGGGAAAGGGTGATGCATCAGGTAGCAATAGTAATTATTTTTAAGAATCTGACAAGGGTACTGCAGCACATTTCTTGAGGAAAAGTTTATTGGCATTAGCTGGGAATAAAATCTAGTAGGCCACTACATAGCAAGACCTTTCTTAGCAGTATAGAAAGATAGTAACATAACTGTAAAAGCTGAAAACAATAGGATAAAAGCAGCTTAGATGAAAGACAGACAAAGTGAAATAAGTAATGTTTTTAAAAAACTTTGGCTCTGGAATGTCATCATACTGGGTGCTATGAACTCCCCTGGCAATGATATTTAATGGCTGAGACACACAAACACAAATGGAACACGTAAAACAAAATCAACAGAAGATACATGAAACAATCAACATCTTCAAAGGAATAAAATTCACAAGAGAAGAAAAAACACACCACAGAACAGGTAGTCTTTCTGCTTGGATTTTGGCTGCCTCTCATTTCTGGAGACTGGCTAAAAGAGCTGCCTGCCATGGGAGTTCAGCTCCCTTTTAGCCAGCCCTCAGAGACAAGAGTGAGTCTTCTCAGCAGGTGGCGGCAGCTTGCCACCTTCCCTGATAGTTTCCCCATTGACCTTCTGGGGAAACCGGCAGAGCAGATTGCAAATGGGGATCACATGACCAAAGGGTGATTGGCAACCTGTTGTAAGGGCAAACAAGTTGCCAAGCACCCATATTGCAATCGTGACTGCAACGCTTTGCAACGGCTGGGAGTTCTTTATGGGCTGCCATAATTCCAGACCATTGTTAAACTAATAGTTGTAAGTCGAAGACTACCAAGAGCCTTCCTGGATATTCTTATCAGCAACCAAAATTGTGGCAAATTAGAAGCAGTATATTGAAGAACTATTTACACTAACCAAGTACTCCACTGCCAAAATAACCTCACTTTCCACTGAGGAGCTGGGTAAGAACATTATATAGATGATCAGAAGCATACTGCAGCAACTCAGAATGCCAAAGAAGGAAGCAGACCGCCTATACAGCTTCCAACAAGACAGATATCCACACAACTATATCAACCCACTATACCTGACATGTCAAACACAAGGCCCGGGGGCCGGATCTGGCCCGCGAAGTGGTTTCATGTGGCCCGCGAAGCCATCTTGGAAACAGTGAGGGAACGGCCCCCACTGCCTTGGCCCTGGCCCAGAGACCCTCCTTCTGTCAGAGACCCTTAGATCTGTCCCACTCCTGCCCAGGCCCCCATAGGCACCCTTGATGCGAACGATGTAGAGCTGGCCACGCCCACCCAGTAGGCCATATGCACTCTAGCCACGCCCACCCAGTAGGCAACGCTCACCCTGGCCATACCCACCCGGGCCCCTGAGGGCAACCGCAGTGCTAATGCGGCCCTCAATGAAATTGAGTTTGACACCCCTGCACTACACTATGACCAACACAAGCTATGAAAAGGATAACATTGCCATACACCAAACACATTGCACAAGCAACACAGACTAGTACAACCACATGGCACTACCATAGTATACAAACTGATGAAAGGCCTTCAAATCATCTTAAATAAACCAAATTACCCAGTAACCAAAGAAGAAAAAACAGAAGTCAGGTAGAACATGTGTAAGAACTACAATAGCTTCCAGAATATACTATGAAAATTACTGAATTTCAGAACATATGGACAGACTTAGCCATAGTTTCAACTGGGAATCTGTGAAGATGCTGGACCAAGTTAAATCCAAAAACACTAGGGAATCTTGTAAGCTTGGCATTCAGACAGATCAGCAGGGACATAGACTTAAACCATATTTACATACCCTTCAAAACAGTCAATAAAAAAGCTAAAAAACAAACAAAAATTATCAGAACACTCCTTGCCAGTAATAATACCCAGAAAAGTAAGGATTAATACCAGGAGCAACATAAGACAGACAAGCAGTAAACAATACCCTAATAAAGGAACTACCAACTCAGAGCAGTAGTCCAATCAATCAACTAGCAAGGAGAAAATAACACCTCCATCAATACTGATAGGCCAAGTTACTGTATGAGCAAATTCCCTTCCCTTCCAGCACTGAAGATGTTATCTAGCCAGGTAATAAAACCTCTGCAAGAAAATAACAAAGCTCAGAGAGCACTAAGCACTCCACATATATTATACCATGTTTTATTTAGTTGGTAGCCTTAGAAAAGAGACTCCAAAGTTCTGTGGCGATAGATATCAGTGCCATGCCAAGTAATGAAGGTGTTCAAAGTACAAACTATTTGAATTGGGCCACAAAATTAATTATGAATCAGGTGTCAAAAGACTGGGGGAACTAAAAAACAAACAGGACCCTAATACCAAGTTTCTTCAAAAGAATAGCACAGCAAATCACTTGTGGTGTTAAAGAAGATTATCAGGATCTTTATTGTCTCTCAGTGACATCTGACAGACCATGAAAGCAATTTCTTTGTCAAAATCCCAGTCAATATTTGACTGAAATAGATCATATTTATTTATTTTATTTATTTTAATTCCATTTATGTCCCGCCCTTCTCCGAAGACTCAGGGCGGCTTACAAGCTTAGCAATATGAACTATGTTAAGTATGAAATAGCACTGGATGTCTATATACTCTTAGCTACAGAAAATCTAATGGGAAAAACATTGTTCTAATGTTGTAGTTTTGGTGTAGCTTTGACATAATCAAAATTCAACAGCTTTTACCTGACTAAACTCTATTTTGCAAAACAGTTTTTTAAAAAAATTAATGGAGAGTAGAATGAACTGTGGTTTAGTTAATGATATAGTTGCTTTTATAAAACTGCCTCCTTCCTTTCTTCCTTTTTTCTTCCATTCTGTAAATGTTGACATTCCTGAGAAAAACACACACATATTTATACAGAAAAGCCTCATTCTAAAAATAAGTGATCATTGCAAACATCTTGAGAAGGCCACAGTATATCTTTCAGTTGTTGTATGTCATGACACTTGCCCAAACAGACTTGTACTGAAAGAAAATAATGTCTATCTTGCAGTGTGTCATATCTTTCTGCCTTCAAGGGCATGTGAAGTTGTGGTTTGGCTTTTTTTCAATTGTTGTGTCTGGGTACTTAATTCATGTAGCTGAAAATTGGATTTGCATAGCATATTCAATTTATTTCATTTTTTGGATGTTCTGATTGCATTTGTTTATTTTATCAAACACAGCTATTGATTCCATCAGATTCCTGGCAGTTTACAAGTGAATTTCTGGAATCATCATCAAATAATCTGATTTGTATAAGCCACCAAAAAAACCCTACTCTAGATGTAAAACTAGCATATATAACCATTTTTTCACAGATCTGATTAAGTTACATCATGTAAATCTGCATAGTATGTTTTCAAAGCAACATTTTATTTATTTATTTATTTATTATTTATTTATTTATTTATTTATTTATTAATTAATTAATTAATTAATTAATTAATTAATTATTGGGACTTATATGCTGCCCTATCTCCCGAAGGACTCAGGGTGGCTAACAACAGTAACATATAATAAATACAGAAGTTAAGATAAAAAATAAAATTAAAGGCCTCTCTACAATAAATTAAAATTAAAATAAATTAAAAGTTAGAGTTAAAAATTAAAAACATAATTAAAATCTCTGTCAGTCCAGGTCAGCCAGGTGGAAAAGGAGTGTTTTGAGGCCACGGCGAAAGGACCTGAGATCTTGGGCCATCCGAAGCTCATGGGGGAGCTGGTTCCACAGGGCTGGCGCTGTGTTGATGTTGATTATACATTAAACATGTTGATTATACATTAAAGCAGAAACTAATATTCTAATTGTGTGTTTTTTATTAAAGATATTGCAGAAACTCTTCACTTTCTTCTTTGTGGAGCCTCAAATGGGAGTTGTCAGGAACAAATTGATCTTGTTCCAAGAAGCCCTCAAGAACTGTATGAACTTACTTCACTTATCTGGTAGGTTTTCTCTGAAATTATTATTCAGTTTTTGTCCAGGATCATATTTCCTAATACCTAAAATGAGATGAATATTGTTACTAAAACACACATTTACTGTTAAAATGTTGACTTGTTCTTTTTAGTGAATTGATGCCATGCTTACCTAAAGAAGGAATTTTTGCTGTTGACACTATGCTAAAGAAAGGAAATGCGCAAAACACAGATGGTGCAATATGGCAGTGGCGAGATGACAGGGGTCTCTGGCATCCCTATAACAGAATTGATAGCCGGATAATTGAGGTAGTAATATCAGCATATAAACATCTGCATTTTATATAGGGGGTTGGACATCACTTATCAGCCACTGTCATAAATGTAACAACTTCTAATCAAATTTCAACTACGAATTGCAGGTAGATCTTTGGAATTAGCACTAGTAGGGAAGATGTGATACTTAGAAATTCAATTTTCATAACTTGCTGAATCATTTGTCTTTTTTATCTGAATGATTAAAATGTATTTCTTCCTAATATTGCATATATTGCTATTGAAAAATGTCTCTACTGTCATTCAGGATCACAGGGTAGATTAAATAAAATCAAGATAGTTAAACAGAAAAAAGCCAATAAACTTTAAAAGTATTGTTTTGACATTAGTTACATATATAATTAGATGAACTCATAGACCTGATTTCTATATAACATTAAGCCAAAATGATAGGTAAAAAAATCATGCAGAAGCAAGTAACCCACCCACTATGGTTTAGTATTGTGTGTGAATTAAACCATTTAAAACATTCTGTGATTACTCAGAAATGTGTTGCTGAATAGGAAGAAGAGGAAGTTGTTTGTACTTGTATTTAAACTTATTTATTTGTTCTCAGGCAGCTCATCAGGTTGGTGAAGATGAAATAAGTCTCTCTACATTGGGACGTGTTTATACAATTGACTTTAATTCTATGCAGCAGATCAATGAGGATACTGGAACAGCACGGGCCATTCAGAGAAAACCTAATCCTCTAGCCAATACCAGTACTAGTAAGCACTATTTTACTTTTGTCACTGAAGAGTGCTTCCTGTATATTCTTACAATTTATTTTTTCATACATTTATTTATTGCTAGTTTTCTATGCACAATTTCATACCTGTAGATCAGGGGTGTCAAACTGCTGGCCCGCGGGCCGGGCGCGTTATTCCAAAACCACGCCCATCCCATTGCCGGCAATGGAGAAAAAGCTCCAGTATGTTGCGTGACGTCACGTGATGTCGCAGGTTTGACATGTCTGCTGTAGAGGATCACAATGAAATTACCAGAGTCTCTTGATCCAGAGGAGATATAATTAGGCAGTGGTATCCCTGTTGGTGGCCTAGGCTGTTAATCTACCTTGAGTAAATCCACCAATTTTATATATTCCTAATCCAAAAAGCAGATCCCACTTTGGGCTACAAATATCTTGTAGAAATCATGCTAATAAATTATTGGAACTGCATATATTCCAGTGGTTTCAATGAGCAGAATTGGTGACATAGTCTGCTTCTTCTAGAATCATAGTGATTTAGGTGTCTTCTTAAGTTATTAAATCTACTTCTTCTGACTGTAGAACTCCAAATTAAAGTATGCCCAGAAAGGAAGTTTACCAACTTCATCAAGGATTGCATCTACTGTTGAACTGCTCTGACAGTTAGCGCTACCATCTGTCTTTGCTTACTTGCGGCTGCCGTGGCTCCCCCCTTGCCTCTGCCTCTGCTTCCTGCTTGGAGGGCTGGCTCGGTCGTGGTGCTTGGCCCCACCTGCGCTGTGCTGCCTGGATGCCTCTTGGTGATAGGTGTTCCTCGCCCTTCCCATTCACCAGAGCCATCGCAGATGGGCCAGCGGGTGGGAGGCTTGTCCTGCTGTGTGACGGAGCTGGAGGATGAGGTTGGATGGCAGGGCCCCAGCGCACAAGGGCCTTGGCGTAGCACCACCTCTGCCCCACCACCTGACTTGCCTTGCTTGCCCTGCAGTGGCTGTAGCTGGCAGAGGCAGGGGGAGTCATGTGATGTGAACATGCCAGGCAGCTGGGCAGCCACCTGCCCTGTTCCAGCCACGGTGGCCGTGAGCTAGCAAAGACAGATGGGATGGAGCAGGCGGATGGGCCTCTTCCCCACACTTCTGCTTCTGCCTGCAGCTTGGAGGGCTGTCCTGTACCCGCCTACGCTGCACAGGCTGCAGAGCCCCAGAGTGCACTGGCCAAGGGGCCAGTGGGCTGCGGCTGCTGCTGGACACTGTCAGCCCCTGCATGCTTGCTGCGTCCTGTGTGTGTGCTGGGGAGGTGCCCGGCCGGGTTGGAGTGGGCTGGGGTAGCAGGAGCCTGTCCCCGCCATCTCCAGAGTGGCCTGTGGGTCAGATCTGGGTCCATTGGGGGCCAGATTCAGCCCGTGAACCTTGTGTTTCACATGTCTGCTCTATATCCTATTTTCTGGGTTTATTATCTACATATCTTAGCATGGCTTTATATGGGTAGCTTTTTCATGATGCAGATCTGATAGAGTAGTATATTAAGTTATAGTGTTATTTATGCCATTCTGTTGGATCTCACTCATTGGTGGTAAGAGTGCTATGTTTCAAATCCCAAGGGAAAATATTTCTTTCAGTGTGGAATGAGAGATAAGTGAAGTTGCCAGTGCTCGCTTACAGACTACCAAAGTGATATATGTCTAAACTTTGTAAGTAATTAAGGATATATTGCAAAGCTCAATGCAGTTTTAGATCCCATGTTTACTTACTTGAATGTTACTTGTATTTGACTGTTTTATTTATATTTTAAATATGTCCTTCATTTTTCAGGATCCATATTCTTTTCTAAAACATTGAGAGTTAGCTTGGTATAATAGTTAAGATGCTGGTCTAGAAACCAGGAGACTATGAGTTGGAGCATTGACAGCCGGCTGAGTAACTTCAGGTCACTCACTCTTGTTCAGCCAACCCATCCCACAGGATAATTACTGTGGGGAAAATTGGAGGAGGAAGAAATATTATGTATGTTCGCTGCCTTGAGTTATAAAGTAATAAAAGACAAAATAAAAATGAATAAATATTCAACAAAACTTTAAGGAAGATTATTTCTGAGTGCTTAGTTTGAAATTTAGTTAGGTACTGGAAAATTTATGATATTTTTTGTAAATGTAGAAGTGTGAAATGTTTTCTAAAAATGCTATAATATATAAATGGAATCGAATCAAATCAAATCAAATTGAATGCTATGTGTACATTTAGTTCAATACAAATAATTAACCATATATTTATCCTTTTATAGGCGGACATCCAGAATCAAAGAAGGATGATGCTCGAGCACAGCTAATGAAAGAAGACCCAGAACTAGCTAAATCTTTTATTAAAACCTTATTTGGTGTTCTCTATGAAGTGTATAGTTCTTCAGCCGGACCTGCTGTTAGACACAAGTGCCTTAGAGCAATTCTTAGAATAATTTATTTTGCTGATGCTGAACTCCTGAAAGATGTACTGAAAAATCATGCTGTGTCAAGGTACTTACTAATTCATATCGTTGTTGTGAATGATACTATAAAAATACTTGATTTTTGCTGAAACCAGTATCCTGAAATTTTAATAATTTAATTTAATTAAGATATTTAATTGTTTGAGGTTTCTGTGTTTGGCAATTATAGCTACAATGAGAACTGTTGAAAATGTTAATTAATCAACATTAGATGTTTATTATTTAATATTGTTAAGTGCCAGCTGATATCATTTACTGATATTAATACAGCATGTTTCCTATCTGAGTAGAATCAGGCCATTATCAAGAAAGAAAGCTATATGCAAACATTTATTTAAAATTATTGGATTGAGACCATGTGAAAATATTTTTGCTGAGGACTAGGCAGGATTCAGAGTGGACAGTTCAACCTTGGACTGTCCATTTACCCAAAAATTATATTTCACTGCCAAAAGGTTACCTTCATTTTGATTTGAAAGGCTATGAGAGAAAACAGTGGATAAAACATTGTTTTTTCTTATTCAGACTCTTTATTTTAACCCCATGTTGAGAGACAGATGTTAATGATGGAAATATTACGACTTATATATAAGTAAGGCAAGGGTGCATTTTAGCCTTTTTCCGCTTTAATTTATTTATTAATAATTGAGGCTGTTACATTTTCTGTTCATTATCCTATAGTGTTACAAAATTGCACTTTCAACTTTGTAGTTGACGTAATTTTGTCTTTCTCCCAAGTGGGAATGAGAAAGGCATTGAGGGCATTGGCTTCTTTTTGCCTAAATATTACTTGGAATAAATTATCAAAAACCTAGTATTGGCTTTTGCATTATATATTGTAAGATGCATAAATAGTAAGTATAAATATCTTGAGATGCAGCTGGATCTCTCTTTATCTTAGAGCACTTATTTCTTTTATTGGGTCTTATTTGAATTTCCCATCAAAATTTTATTATTGCAGGTCTTGCTAAGATTATTGTTTATGGAGTTCAGATGTGTACTTTAACGAAGGTTAATATACCAGAAAAATGCCAGTCCCAAAATTAGTCTTATTTCACCAATGGGGATATTAAGGAATATCTTTTTCCTATGCTATTGCTGACACATTGCCTTGAGGAAAATGTTAGTGTGACCTATGATACAAAGGAAATAGATAGTTAGAAACATTATGCAAAATATGCAAAAAGAGTAGAAAATAATAAGATAAAGAAATTCAAAGTGTCAGACAGGAAAAAGAAATGTAGGTAAGAATAGTTCACATCAATATTATCTGTCCTTGCTAACCGCCTTTGCTTCTCTTACCATATTTATATGGTTGTTTTTTATTGCCTTTATTCTTTATTTTATTTATTTTTATTTATTTTAATTCCATTTATATCCCGCCCTTCTCCGAAGGCTCAGGGCGGCTTTACAAACTTAGCAGTAGCCTTCATTCTATGTATATGCCTGCTTATTAGGGCTTTCACACACACCCCAAGCGGCATTATTACAAAGTCAGCTTAATTGCCCCCAACAATCTGGGTCCTCATTTTACCTACCTGGGAAGGATGGAAGGCTGAGTCAACCTTGAGCCTGGTGGGATGCAAACCTGCACTAATTGCAGGCAGCTGGTGTTACTTAAGGAGGCATTAGCCCACTGCTCCACCAAGGCTTTTAACTTCTTATAAGTTCTTCTTGAAGTTCGTATCCATCCAACCACTACTCAGTTGTCTCTTCCTTTTTGACCCATTCATTTTTCCTTTCTCTATTTGTTGATTACAAATTTTTCACTTATTCCCTGTGAATCACCAAACCACTTCACAGTACTTGTTTTTTATTGGCTAGTTTTTTTGCATTCAGTTCCCATTCTCATTTAGCATTCATTCGTTTTTGCCCCATTCCTTCATGATATAGTGTCTACACTTCTTCCTTATTTCATTGCATTCAATATAACTTTTATGTTTCCTGACATTCCCAGCTCTCGCTTCTACATACCCAAGCAGGGAAAAGCGGGATCTCCTTCATACCCAATTCATCTTATTTTGATAAACATTCATTCCTTTAATAGACCACATACTACTTACCAGCTTTCTACCAGCATTTGCATTTCTTAAAATTTCTTAATTTTCCCTTCTGTTCAAAACATTCTGCCAAATCTCATCTATTTACTTCCATTTTTCTGTCACAATAATTAGACTAGTTTTGGATATGCTAATTTTCATATCTGTCCACCTTGTTGCATCCCAAATTCTACATAATGTATCTAGGAGATCTCTACAATATTATATGTGTATAGTGTATGTGTGTGCGTGTGTGTATATGTGCCCTATACTTTCCATTTACTTTTATAACATTCCATCATGTACCACTCCACCTGCTGCATCCATCCACTAACGCTCAACTACATATTTGTGCAAAACGTAACCCAATTCTATATCTTATGTTTTCCCTAAGTAAAGTATAGTAAATTTCCTTTCTCACATTCATATTATTTCTCAATGAGAACTGACTCAAATATTCAGCAATAAAGATAACAGAAATAAAAACAAAATATTTAGTAATGTATAGTTATTTTCAATTTGGAAAAATATAGTCTGGTGGCAAATAAACAAACCCATGTTCTATTGTTGCTTGCATATTAGCATATTGGGTATGCAATAGAAATGTAAAGTGTATTGCTGATTTTATTTTAATTCCTTTCCTCTCCATCTTCTGCATCATGTTCAGTAGTGAAAATATAATAATTTATCAGGTTAAATTGCATTTTCCATAATACTTTTTTGTTGTTTGATTGTTACAGTCATATTGCCTCTATGCTGTCAAGTCAAGATCTTAAGATAGTTGTTGGAGCCCTTCAGATGGCAGAAATCTTAATGCAAAAATTACCTGACATTTTCAGTGTTTACTTCAGGAGAGAAGGTAATGCTAACTTTTGACTGGATTCTGGTGTTTGGTATCCTACATACAGTTTTGATTATATATATAATCAAGTAGTTAAACATTCAGTATTTGTAGAACTATGAAAATTAAACTTGATGCTCTGTGATTCTTAGGCTATGAGGACCTGATGGAGCTACCTATAATGATATGTGGGAATGACCTGTGGAGACCGGAAGAAAACCCACATCATAGACAATGGTCTGATAAAAGGCAATTCAGTCCACACTCTCCCTAGTTTCCCAGGGACTAAAAAGAGAGGAAGGGAGAAATACTTTCATTCTAACAAGATTCTGTTAATGTAACCTTACAATAAAATGGGATTAGTTCAACCAGGTGAGGTGTGGTTCTTGTCTGAACTACTTTACAAAATTAATGCCCCCTCAATCCTTCTAATGGACTTTAGTTGTACACCATTTCTATCACTAACATTTAGTGCAACTCTTCTGGCCACACAAAGGTTTTGGGGCTGAGCGAGCTGCTCATTCTTCTGAGTGCATATCTCGTATTAGCTGCAGGAGCAGTTTCAAGAGGGAGCTGTTGCGTACAACAGGGGCAACCTGAAGAAAAGTTGCTATCATTTTCTCTTGAGTGTTCTTGAATCACTTATGATTCTGATGACTACTTGGATAGATCTGTGCAGTTTTCTTAGGTGGTTTGCCATTACTTCTTTGGGGATAATTTTTGTCTAGGACTGACAAAGAATGGTCCAAAGTCACCCAGTTGCCTTCCATGCCTAAATGAGGACTAGAACCTGGGTTTCTTCAGTTTCAGTCTGGCACATTAATTATGATACCATTCTGCCTCTCATCATATATTCAAAATTGTGAAAAATGTTTTAAAATTAATTTAATTAATTTAATTTCCTCTTTTGAATGCATAATTATTTATTTTGAATGTAAAATAATGTTTCAGTCATCTTGAATGTGCTTGGAGTTTGAACCAAAAGGAACAAGACATTCTGTACTTACACTCAAATCAGCTATTGGTCCAAACAGGATATTTTAAATTTGAAAGGGTTTGAATTCTAACCATTTTGGATTTTCTTGTCTCCACTCATTGACATGTCTTTACTCTGCACTCCTGTACTATACTTTCTCTTCTTCTTTTTTATAAATTTTAATTGATTTTCTAATATTATGTCTACATATTTGAAAAGCAACGTGGTGGCTGAGTTACAATAATTCAATTACATACAATATCATTAGTACAAATCTCAAACTATTACAGTAAGTATTCCATCTCTTTTCCCTTTAATATATACTGTCTCCTATTTAGATTAATGCAATTCTTATTCTATCAATCAAGTAAAAAATAACTTTCTGACATTTATCATTAGTTCTTAGTTTATATATATCTTAATTGTTTTAACATTCAATCTTTTAGACAATCAGTGTGACTTAATAAATTTTTCCCAATTTTAATTTCTCATTAATATTTAAATTTAATGTTTAATATTTATCATTTCCAAATTTTGCATGACCCCAATTCCTTTATCACAATTCCTCATAAGGTCTAATGTTCAGGATACACATCTTATCTATATAAGTTCTCACCATCTATATCAACCAATTAATAGTACAATATAATGTTCTTATTTTCTAATAATTTTCAAATATCTTAAATTTAATAACCAAAATTTCTTTTATTTCAACATTTAATACTTCCTCTCTCGTCCTCTTTATACCTATTATCTAATATTTAAACTAATATTTTTTTCTTACCGCTACATATATATATATATATATATATATATATATATATATATATATATATATATATATATATATATATATATATCTTAATCATCTTTACGTGACTTTTACACATAAATCAATATTCAAATTTAACTGTTAGTAATTATACTTCTAAATTTTACATGACCAAAATTTTCTTTAATCTCAATTCATAACAATATCTTATATTCAAAATACACATTTTATCTATTTAAGTATATTCTATTTTAATTCTCATAAGTAAATCAAAACCCCATTCTTCTTCATTCTTATTCTAGTTTGCTTTCTTTGCCAAATCGTCCTCCATGTCCATGCTTTTGGGTCATCAAGCAAATCTCCTTGTTTTGTTATGTCTGTTATTTGACGTTGCGAAAACCATCCAGTCGCCATTTTTTTGAGAGGACTAGCAGGTCCAACAAGTCTTCTCTTTACTTTTCCATCTCGACGTAATTGTCCTGATCTGTTTATCTTCTCTTCTATCTGTTTTTCTTTTTGATCCTCAGGTTCCTTCTGATTTGTATTGGAAGTCTTTTCCTTTTTCCATATTGTCAGTTTCTTTTCTGGATTTTCCATTTTTTATTTGTTGAGTAGTTAAATTTTCTGTTATAGTATTTAATTGTTCCACTTTGTCTGTTGTATTTTGTATAGATGATTCTTTAGTTATAGTCATAGTTTGAGATTGCATATCCGGGCTACCTTCTTGTTTTTTTCTGTAGCTTCTTTTCTTCACCAGCTCTAAGGAGATTTTGAAGAATTGCTTTCAGCATAACAAAAAATTGTTCCTGACCTTCTTCCATAGGAAAAATCTGTTCCTGGTTTTCTTCCATGATAGTATATTAGACTAAAAGCTTTACTGTCAGGAAATAGATAAAAAGCACAGCTGAGCTTTACACAGCAGAAGTTTCAAGGTTGCATGTATCTTATCTATTTTCTGGGCTGTCAGCCAAGTCTCTTTTAGACAATACTAGGTTGAAGTATTAAGTTTAGCCACAAGATGTCACCCCAAAGTTATTTTGATCTTTTCAGTTTTACTTCAATTTTAAAAGGGTAAACCCAGATCTTCACTAAAAATAGAAAGTAAAAGATAAAGAATAGAAAGTCTTTTAGTCCACCAATATTAGGAAATAGAATTCCGATTAGGATCCAGTTATTTTTTCATCGTTTTAAACTCCTGTGGGTAGTCGATTGCTGCTGTTTCTAGAGGGAGGGCTAAGATCTCCCTTCCCTCTCCAAAGGGGGAAAAATACTTTAGCAGCTTATGCAGGTACAGAAAATAGTTAGGACAGTGATGGCAAATCTTTTAGAGACCGAGTGCCCAAACTGCAACCCAAAACCCACTTATGTATCATTGGGTGCTAGGTGGGCGTGACCCATTGGGTGGGCATGGCTGCAATGGTGAAGGCAGACTGGGTGGGACTAAAAAGTTCAATCAATCAATTCCAACTTTGCGAGAACTTTTTTTTTCCCCGTGAGAAGTTGAAATTGATTGATGGAAACTTTTTTTTGTACAAAGTGGCGGAGGCCTAAAGTGAAAAGGTTTTATAAAACCTTGCTGAAGGCCTAGGACTGGGGCGACGGCACGTGTGCCCACAGAGAGGGCTCTGCATGCCACCTGTGGCACCCGTGCCAGAGGTTCGCCACCACGGAGTTAGGATTTAAGAGGGGTAGATCTCACACAGTCTCTTCCATGCTGCTTTAAAGTTGCCTGATGGTAGGTGTGACTTCAGCGGTCTGCAGCCTAGTGACGAGCCATATTTCTATGGCCGGTCTTTCATCTGCCAGTTTGGAGGAATTCACTGGCTCTAGAGGGAGAGCTACTGCTCTCCCGTGATCCAGCAAGGGCCCCTCCTTGCTTGATGCCTCTACAGGGTGACTTTTGACCCTTTTCAGGGTCCCACAGCGGTGCGAAACTGGACAGGGAAGATGGAACTCGTCTTCCAGGTGTCCATGGCGGCTGCATGGCAAACCGGAAGTCACGTTCTTTTTCTTCTTCCTACTTCATCTGAGTGAATATGAAATGTAGATTTTTAATATGAAAAAAAGGTTTGGGGAACAGTTGCTTCCGAGTTCTGAAGACAGCAAGAAATATCTGTACATTTATAAGAGGAAATTACTTTCTCCTTTTCGTTAGAAACTGTCAAAGAATTGTTGAAGAGAAAGAAATAAGTTCATTTTTTCTGTTTACTTGTTTCTTTTGGGGGGGGTAAATTTACTTGATTTAACTATTTTATCTTTATCCTACCAATTTTTTGAAAGTAGGATAACATTGCATTATTTCTTAAAGAGTGATGTAATCAATAGCCTATACAAAGACTGGGCATCATGATCTTTGAATGTACATGCAACATTTATTTTTTAAAGTAATAATTAAACCATGTTGTATTTATCTTAAAACTAAATTTTTCATCTAATGAACTATAAATTCTGTCACTTTTTTCAGGTGTGATGCACCAGGTGAAGAATTTAGCAGAATCAGAGGCTTTACTGACAAGTCCCCCCAAAGCTTGCACTAATGGCTCAGGAACACTTAGTGCTACTACAACAGTAAGCACTGGAACAGCCACTTCTGCTAGCAATGCTGTTTCAGACTTAGGTTCTCCAAGCTTACAGCACAGTAGGGAAGACTCTTTGGACCTGAGTCCACAGGGGTGAGTTCACTTGACTGGGTCTCTGAATCAGATATCCTCCTAAGCTGTCAATCAACCTGTTCAAGGTTTTCTATTCTTTATTTGCATATAAAGAAAATTGGAGTGAAAAATTTTATGATTCAATATTTAATGTGTCAATGAGTTTTAAAAAGAAGTCAACATAATTGGATGGTAGTACTGTTGTAATACTAGGGACGCAGTGGCTCAGTGGGTTAGGACGCTGAGCATGTCGATCAGAAGATCGGCAGTTTGGCGGGTCAAATCCCGAGTGCCGTGTAGTAGAGTGAGCGCCTGTTACTCGTCCCAGCTTCTGCCAACCTAGTAGTTCGAAAGCACATAAAAAGGCAAGTAGAAAAATAGGGACCACTATGGTGGGAAGGTAACAGCATTCCGTGCGCCTTTGGCATCTAGTCATGCCGGCCACATGACCACGGAGACGTCCTCGGACAAGTGCTGGCTCTTCAGCTTTGAAACAGAGATGAGCACCGGCCCCTAGAGTTGGAAACGACTAGCACGCATGTGCAGGGGAACCTTTACCTTTACTGTTGTAATAATTTTGGACTTCTTCCTACATGCATTTGTTTTTTTTTAAAAGTCTGCATTTTTTGTTCTAGCTGTCTTTGATCTTTTAAAATATATACCAGTAGTTGATATTCAATGAACTATTTGCCTACCTGTCTCAAGGCAGATATTTATATTCTAAACATAATACACAATGCTTAAATGTCAAGAGTTTTTAAAGATATGGCTTTCCAAAAAATAGGAAGTGTGGTTTGTTTTGGGCTTGAAACAAAATAGCCATACTTGAAATGTCCATCATTGCATTTCAACAAAAGAAAATTTGAAATGTTTTCAGTTTGCCAATCATAAGAGACTGTGGAAGCTAGAGATAAGGCTCTTGTTCCCATGTTTTTCTCCCCACCTGCCCAAGAGGCATTGAGTGGACTGGTGGTCCAAGCTGATTGCTATCAGGTGCTCAGTGTGTTGGCAATAGCTGCTGACAAATATATCTAGTAAGATCATTTAAAATCCATATGTTTTTAAAAATGATACTTACTAAAATATGAAGCCACATTAATAAGCCTGACGTATGATGTGTTTTTGATACAATAGCCGATTAAGTGATGTTTTGAAAAGAAAAAGATTGCCAAAACGTGGGCCCAGAAGGCCAAAATATTCACCTCCCAGAGACGAGGACAAAGTAGACAATCAAGGTAAGTTTTGTCAAAACAGGTACTTTAAATTATTAAAATAAATTCACGTCTAGGTTTCTTCAAGGCCACATTGTTCAGCTAGTATTGTTGCAGCCAACAAACCCATCTCAAGTGAAATTGCTGGGATAGCCCACTTCTGAGAAATTTCCAGGCTGTTGCCAGGTGCTGCTGCTTTTCTGCTGAAATACCATCTTCTAGAAAAGCCTCTCAAGCCCTCTTTGATAGGGCTTCTCTTAAATGTATAGATGTCATCCGGGTTTTTCCATATCTAAAATTTTTGAAATATTTAATTTTTAAATATGCCATGGATATTCTAATCCTGCATTTAAGTCCTATTAACATGTTTTATTATTTGTTATGACAGATACCTTTTGCTTTTGCTGTAAATTGCTCTGTGAGTCCCTTCATTGAAACCAACATTATACATGTTGAATGAATGAACAAGCAAGCAGTTAAATATTGGTTACATACCATGAAATAAGAAGCTGGAATCTGAAACATCCTGGCTTATTTATTTTATGCTAGTTATTATTTATTTGCATATTTATTTATTTATATATTTATTTGCAGTTACTTTGATTTGCTTGGGAGGAAAAAAGTGATTATGGCATTTGAGTAACCCAAAGTATTAATAGGGAAAAATAAAACAATAGCAAATTTTGTAACATTAAAAAAAACCTTTCTAAAGCACACATAATATTTTTAAAAAACTAGGTTGATATCTTGCTTCAGGCTGAGCATCCACATCAGCTTGATTTAGAACAGGTTTAATGAATAGTATTGTAGGGAATTACAAAGAGTTAGCTTTGCAGATGCATGCTTGCCCTGGAAAACACAGGGAAGTGTCTTGCTTTGATAACTAGGCATAGCGCAAATGGTTAAGAGTTAAGTCCAGAGTCAAACTATAGGGCACTGACAGAATACAGGTGGTCCATACCAATACAGCAGCTCTTTTTGTAACTGTTTGAAGTTACAACGGCACTGAAAACTGACTTATTAACGTTTATCAGTCTTACGACTGTTGCAGTGTCCCCTTGGTCATGTGATCAAAATTGAGTTCTTTGGCAGCTGACTCATATTTATGACCGTTGCAATGTTCCAGGGTCATGTGATCCCCTTTTGCAACCTTCTGACAAGCAAAGTCAATGGGGAAGCCAGAAACACTTAACAACCATGTTACTAACTAAACAATTGCAGTGATTCACTTAACTGTGGCAAGAAAGGTTGTAAAATGAGGCAAAATTCACTTAACTGTCTCACTTAGCAACATAAATTTTGGGCTCAATTGTGATTCGTTAAGTCAAGGAATACTTGTACAAGTTCGGGAAAAGAAGCTGCAACAGCAGAGACAGAGAGGCAAATGTTCACTGCAGCCCTGAAATCAAACATTAGAGAGATAGTCAGCTAGGGAGAGCTATAAAACAGAGCAGGAATATAGGAATGCAGATCCTACGGGATGAGCTGTTTCCGGCAGAAGGGCAATTACTGGCAGCTATTCTTAAATAGGCCAGTTGGCATGGTAGCTCAATTATAAGCATTTGTGTCTTTGTTTCTTCTGGAGCTGAGCAGCACAGATACATTCTGGAGTTGGATGTGCTGCCAGAATCTGACCCCTAGCTATCACCTAGCTCCTCCTTCCCTCCTGGTGATTTCCTGCCCCAGGTAATTGATGCTGAGGGTTCTGATGCTTGACTGTTAGTACCAGGAGTCAACAGACAGATACCCAAACATCAGGCCCCTCAGCATCTTGATGATCTTGAAAGTTGGTATGTATACCAAAGAACTGTTACAGTGGTATATGCCTGCAGTGGCATCTTATATGTATATATAAACCAAACAGTGGCAGCAATATGGGTATGTAAAGCATGAAGAATACATGTCCTCATTTTGAAAGTGTATTTGGTAATATCATACTATTTTTAATTCACTTGGCAGCCGTAACTGCTTATAGCTTGCTGTGGGTTGAATCACGTACAGAGTATTAACAAACACAAATGTTGGTAGCTCTTAATCTAGAACAATCTTAAGATAATTGTCAAATGTATTCATCCTATGTAAGTTCCCTTAAACTTAAATTCTGTTACTGTTTTCCATTCTTTCCTAAAAGCAAAAAGCCCTACTGCTACGCAATCTCCCAAATCTTCCTTCTTGGCAAGTTTGAATCCTAAAACGTGGGGAAGATTAAGCACACAGTCAAACAGCAACAACATTGAACCAGCACGTACAGCTGGTGTGAGTGGCCTGGCAAGAGCTGCTTCAAAAGATACAATATCCAACAACAGGTACAGAAAAAATGGAATTCAACTTTGTTATGTGAAACACCTTTCTGTTCAACGTCCAATGTGACTTTTTACTTTTATTTTTTAATGTATTGATTTGTCTATAGCAGAGGTGGGGAACGATGGCCCCTTTATGACTGGCTCGGGAATTCTGGGAATTGAAATCTACAAGTCATAAAAGGACCATCAATCCCCACCCCTGTCTGTAGCAACTAAGCTTATAACATCTCTAAAGACAGAAGATCCTAAAGAACATGTTGGGTCAAAAATGTTAATTTTAGTATTAGTATTGATTATATTTTTGTTTAAGTTATTATTATGTTTTTAATAATTTGAATGTATCAATGTTAAAGGGGAGTTAAAGCACATTATGAATTTGGTTAATTTTATAATGGATAATTTTAGTTAGAATATGATTATTATATCTATGACCCTGTATTCAGCTCTGGGAAGTGGGGGGGGGAAAGGGGGGTGGTTTGGGGCGGGTGGGTTTTGGGGATATGTATTGTAAAAAAATTTTTTGTATAAAACTTTAATAAAAAATATATATCCAATAATTAGATGATGGACATTATCAAGGAATGTGTGAAAAATCAAAGAAAAATCATTCAA
The DNA here is from genome assembly GCF_947247035.1 of Vipera ursinii. NCBI lineage: Eukaryota > Metazoa > Chordata > Lepidosauria > Squamata > Viperidae > Vipera > Vipera ursinii. The sequence continues at coordinate 30,172,533 of NC_139518.1, forward strand.
GCTATAAAACTAGGATAAATAAGTAGGACAAGATTATTATGTTTCTGTAAAAAGAAAAGGAATGTTGAAGAAACCAGTCAATCTGAAATAAGCAGATTACTGATGGAAGAAAAAAAAATTGGCTTTTAGTTTTCACTCTTCTGAAATTATGTGATTTGTTTACATTATAAATATACATTCAAAAAGTCCTTAGAATGTTTCTAGTACACAGATGATAATGTATTAAATTGTGTATTTCTTGTAGAGAGAAAATTAAGGGTTGGATTAAAGAGCAGGCTCACAAATTTGTGGACCGTTATTTTAGTTCGGAGAATATGGATGGAAGTAACCCTGCACTAAATGTGTTACAGAGACTTTGCACTGCAACTGAACAACTCAACCTTCAGGTTAGGATATCTTTTTCATTTGCCTTTGAATAAAAGGGTGACTTTTGTGGGAGGACAATTAAGCACTTTGCTGCTTAAACTATACATCTTGTTTAACTAAAAAATATTTACTGTATGTAGCTTTGCTTTGGAAAACACTTGGCGATGCTCAAGGATTATGAGTTTTTCTAGTTTGTAGTTTTTTCCCCAAAAGAAAGATGGTGATAGGATGTCACTATGACTTTTTATTCAAATAATTTTTAAGGATATAATTAGAACTGTACCAGCTTTTTTTAATTCTAAGATGTAATTTTGTAATGATATTACTAAGCACAATTGAACATAGAGTAAAACCAGTGCCTAAGCTCGATCTGTGAATGTGTGAATTTAATATTGCAAACAGAAGTAACTTGGGCTGATCAGGGCTAGATTGTTGTGGAATTCTCATTCCAATTAATGATCCAGTACGAAGATGTGCATGTCCATGGAAGGCCAAGCTTTCTCTTCAGAAAAATATAGAAGGATAGCCACATTTTATGTTTGAAATACACTAAAAATTTTCATTTGAGTAGATTTTGGATTTAATCTGCAGCCAATTAAATACTATTTTCCATAGCAATAGGTATTTTAAAATAACTAAATATAAAAAAGGTCAAATGTTGGGAGAGTTGAGCTTTGACACTAACCATACAAGCAGCTGCTACTTTAATTTAAGCACTTCAAAAATAGTTGCAGTCATTTCATGGTACAGGTAGTCCCACCTTTGTATAGCAGCTGTTTGCAGTTGCAACAGTAATGAGAAAGTAACTTTGCAACAAATTCTCACATTTATTTATTACATTTATATACCACCCATCTCACTGATAGAATGACTGTTACAGTTCTGCAAAGCAAAGGAAAGCTGAAGTAAGAATGTAAGCATAGTTGCAGTTGCAGTTAGTGACCACTTTGCTTTACAGCCAAATTGCTGGTCCCCATTGTGGTTGCTAAATGAGGGCTTCCGATAGTAGGATGTATTCAAACTAATACAAAAAGTGATGGGCTTCTGGCTTGTGCAAGCTTTTTTAGAAAGACATTTACTTGAGAAATTGTTTTCAGATGTTTCTGTATACATAGTCTTGTTTTGCTTTCCACTAAATACAAAGCTGCTTTAATGATTTGTTAAAGAGAGATGTTTCATTCAAGGCCCCATGCACTGCAAAAAACCTTGTTCAGATGCTTTGCATAGCCTTGTTACTTAATTCAATAGATCTGGTATCTCTATTTACTTGGTTAATAAAAATCTTCTTATAACTTTGTAAGAGTGGCTCTTAATATTCTCATCCAGCTGTTTTAAGTGTTCTTTGTATTTTTACTCACTAATTTGTAATAGTAGATATCTGTATAGATATAGGTATAACTGACTGTATACTAATTAGTGAGCAGTGAATGAATGAAAATTTCAGGGTTCACAAATAATGGGTATTGATGAATTTAATAAGCCAAGGTGGAAACATTGAAACTGTTATGAAAATAGGAGGGAAAGAAGAAATGCATAGTTTGGTCCTTATTGTTTGTTGCCTCAATCAGTCAGAAGAAAATGTCCATTTTTGTATGTGTGCCAAAGTTTCACTTGGATGGCTCTGAGGAAATGTTTTGAACATCACTATTTAAAGCATCATATCTGTGTGGGTCATGCATTGCATGAGCATATTGTGCTCTATCTGTTTACTTATAGTGTGCATTTTGTACATACTCAGATACGACAAAACAGGTCAGTAAAAGTCAAATCTGTGAATATTTTGCAGTACATCTTTCATTTCTACTTTTAACTACTTCGTTCTGTTCCATTTATGGAATAGTTCCAACACTACTAAGCCTTGTTCTTATATAGAAACTATTTATTTCAGGTGGATGGTGGAGTTGAGTGCCTTGTAGAAATCCGTAGTATAGTCTCTGAGTCTGATGTCTCTTCATTTGAGATCCAGCACAGTGGTTTTATGAAACAGCTGCTGCTTTACTTGACGTCAAAGGGTGAAAAAGATGCTGTAAGCAGAGATGTCAGATTGAAAAGGTTCCTTCATGTATTTTTCTCTTCTCCTGTAAGTATTCATGTATTGTTCAGAATTATAGGGGTCTTTTCATTCCAGTGTACGTTATCTACTCTGTAACAAATCTTTTGAAGATGATATTAAAGACATTTCTGCCAGACAAATATATGCTGGTTATTTTACCCCACTAAATGCTTGACAGACAAATTATGAAATATGATTTGATGCAAACTCCATACAAAGACAAATGTCTTGTTTTCTATTTGATATGTAAATTCTTCAGTTTAATGATCCAGACAATTATACTGCTCCTGGTGAACTATAGTCTATCAGAGTTGTACTGTCCTGAACATTTGGAATATAGCTTCTGTATTGCCGAAAGAAGTAAAATAATAGTGTATTAGGTAGCTATCCATAGGAGTTTCTTTAATTTCAGTTTCTACATTAAGAGTTGTATGAATTCAGTGGTTCCTTCCAAATATATAATTTTGTTCCACTTCTGTTTGTCGGTTTGGATTATCTAAATGTTGACTTATCCAAACTTCGTGATTTTACATAATGGGAAAACTTAACGTTTACAGCTTCCTGGAGAAGAACCCCTTGGAAGATTGGAACCTCTAGAAAACGCACCTTTGTTAGCTTTGGTCCATAAAATGAATAATTGTCTTAGTCAGATGGAGCAATTTCCAGTGAAAGTCCATGACTTTCCAAGTGGAAATGGAACAGGGAGCAGGTAAGGATTAATGCTCAGGTAAACGTATTTGTATTCTTTGTAGCATGTTCCTTGTATAATGAGTTCTGCACAGATAAAATGAAATGCCATATGGTATTTATTGTTTAAATACTAAATAGGTATTTCCAGACTATACGAATAGTGGAATATCTTAAATTGTTCTGTGTAGAAGTGCAAGAATTTAATATTTATAAAACTCCAGTTTCCTAATCTGGCATGATGCATGAACTTCAATTGTCAGAATATGATTTGCCCATTTCATCTACCCGCACTTCACACTTTTGCCTCTAAAATTGTCTTCCTCAATCTATTGAAGAAGTGTTTGAGTCTGTGTCTACTCACATAAAAGAGAAGGAAAATGACACTTTCTGTCATTAGCAGCAAAAGTGAATTTGATATAATTTGCAATGGGGGAGACATTATCAGATAGATCTATAACTAAACTGTATTGACCAAATATGGTAGGAAAATTTAAGATAAATGCAGAACATTATTATAACATGTAATCATGCCTTATCTGTGTTGATTTATGAAAGTAGATCTTCATAATCTATTATATATATATAGTAGGTAGACATTTAAGATTTTTCTGGTTTCAAATCCTTTGAAGTAGATGCACTTTGGAAAGAATGATTTTTTTTAAACCAACAATCATGCCATTTTTATTAATCTGTAGTAAAGTGTTTTCCAGTAGTGAAAAACCTTTCTATGAGGCTAATGCAATATCATTATTGCAATTTCAAGTTGTATTCTACCTCCAGTATTTTAATCAAGGCATGTTGTTTAATTTTCTTAGGTGTTGATGTTCATTAACTACTAGAGATTGTACAGTCCCTAGGGAGAAGGGCGGTATAGAAATCAAATAAAACTAAACTAAACTAAACTAAACTTTGTATTTAGAGAAAATGACTCTTGGTTTGAATTTAGTTCAAATAGATTGATCTATAATATTATTACATATAGTAGGTCTCCTCCTTTTGATACTCTAAGAACAAACCTCTTTGCTCCTGGTTGTTTCCCAGCTGTAATTCATGGTTTGAATCATTCCTTTGTGGAATAATTGCAAAGGTATTATCCCTAAAGGTGTCTCTGGTTCTTCATGTGTGGTCTCTGTGCATCACTTATGTGGGCTTTGTGAATCTTCTATTGCTGAAGAAATTTTTCCTGGGGAACTATGCCAATATTGGCATGCATGTAAACAGTCTCTTCCTTTCTTCTTCATTCCTTTCTGCCACTTAACAGTTGGTTAATTATTGAGGATATTCCTCCCCCCCCTTTAATCGCTTCTATAGCCAAGAAATTCACTCATTGATTTTGTTTTCAAAGGCAGGTTACAATAGAATTATTGCTGTCTAACAGGCTTTATAACCTGTTGAACTGAATTTGTAGCTTGTGGACCAATATAATCAATGTTAGTACATTAGTACAATGGCTCTGTTAGTACCTTAGTACAAACAGCACTGGTTTTTTTCTCCACTGTGGGTTTGCCCCTGAGAATATTTTATCCAGATGTGATTTTCAGAACAAGTTTCAGTAGTTATCAATCCACCTTCATCCCACAATATAGCTCTCAGGTTTCTGTCCATTTTTGTACAGTAGATTCTGAATGAATTAGCAATTATGTATTTACTCCACATGGACCCTTTCAATATCAACATTGTTATTTAAGGGTATATTTCTGTCAGATATCTACAAAGAAGCATCCGGTTAATGCCTTTGTGTTTTTGGTATGTTCCCAACTCAGTCAGTGAATCAGGGGAAATTCTTAATTTGGTAGGGTATTACTCTTATTTGTTTTGATCTAATAGGAGCACCAGGCCACCACTGTCCGATAAACTTCCCCTAGATGTATGCTTAAACATTGATATTAAAAGTAACGAGGTGGTCCATCTAATGAAGTAATATCTAATTATTTTCTTCTAGTAATGCATTATTCTACATATTTTTTCAAAAGGAGGTAACACTTTTAAGTGGGTCTTGCCCTGGGTAAGATTGCATGAAGGTGCTACTTTAATCAGTTTAAACTTCCTTGAGCAGCACCTAACTATAATAGATTGAAATCAAACGAAAGATATCATGTGTTATGAAGGTTCTGAATTAGAAAGACAAATTAAAATATCTGTAATCTTACCAATGTAATCTATGTAACCAATGCAAAAGGTGAATTATTTATTTATTGTAATGATTTGATTGTATGAAACTGAAAATAGAATAACTGTAGCAACGTTTTTCATAAATTATCTTGAGTTTTTCTCTTAACAGAGGATCACAAGCTTTAAAATTTTTCAACACGCATCAGTTAAAATGCCAGCTGCAAAGACATCCAGATTGTGCTAATGTGAAACAGTGGAAAGGAGGACCTGTGAAGATAGATCCTCTGGCGTTGGTACAAGCCATTGAAAGATACCTTGTAGTTAGAGGTATTTTATTCTTGTTAATGAGTTACTACCTCTGTATAGTCACAATTGTATGTTATTTCTAATTGTGTTTTAAGAGTTCAGCTTTTACCTACTATATGATAATCCACTTAGTTAAGAGTTTGAAACAGCCTAGCCACAGGGTTTTTGTTTTTTGCAACCACATTCTAGTCCGTGTTGCATTAGTGCTCAATGTTTATATATCTAGCTATTTGAATAATACTTTTAAGAACAGTTTGGTCTGCCCATTCCAAATGGTCTATTCATATTTAGTCCAGAATCAGGAATATATTAACCAGCTAATATGGACAAATAACTAATTGTAAGATACGTCTTATTGAATATTGTTATAACTCAAGTTAAAATTTTTTATCCAAGTAAAATCTCAACAAGGTATTATGTTTAAGGGTAGGTTACTGTGGCTAAATGCTTTGCCCACAATTTCCTGCTGACAAGTCCATTGCTATAAACTCAATTCTTCTATGTTCATGGATTAGTGCGTAAAATATGTATTGCTTAGAAATTGACATTTTGTGATACTACTCTGAGTTTCCATCGGGGTGGGCAGTTATTCATCCCTTAATTTATATTTGTTGATGGCTTTTAGGTCAGAAAGTATAACATACTGTGTTTCCCTGAAAATAAGACCAGGTATTATATTAATTTTTGCTCCAAAAGACGCATTAGGACTTATATTCGGAGAAATATGGTATCTTAGTTTCTGACCTAAAAGCCATCAACAAATACAAATTAAGGGATGAATAACTGCCCACCCCTGATGGAAACTCAGAGTAGTATCACAAACTGTCAATTTCTGATACATCTGGCTGACAATTTTAACTGGGGCTTATTTTTGGGGTGGGGCTTATATTACGAGCGTCCTGAAAAATCATGCTAGGGCTTATTTTCCGGTTGGGTCTTATTTTGGGGGAAACACAGTATATGCATATACATTTTTCCTTCATAGATCAGCAACAGTTTTTTGTTGTATTGTCAAGGATTTCATGTATTAAATAAGGCAAGGAACATTTCCAGTGTGATATGACAATTTTCCCTGCCCACATTTTTCCATGCTCCTGGGATACACAGCTGATGACTCTGAATGATAATTGCTTCCTCTGTAATAGTTGCTATCTGTCTTGCATTACTGATAGAATCTAGGCATCCTGTTACTCTTTGGGTCACTGGCATAGCTTCTAATATATTTAGAAAATTCTTAAATATTCAGGGAAATATTCAGAGTTGTATCTACCTTAAAAATAGCCCATGTTAAACAATCAAACATCAGGAGTTGACCACAGGAAATGTTTTTTGACATTTCTTATTACATAATAAATGTTTTTAAATAGTTTTTTGTTATAAAATGTTATATAAAATTTGTCAAATTTCAATTCATGGCTCCCAAACTTTGGACACATTCTGTAATTTAACCCATTTGAAGTACCTTGATGGAAAATGTTTTGCCCTATGATGCACCATTTCATCCCAATTGAAGGTTTCAGACATGTGAGTTTTAGTAATATATAGATTCATAATACAGATATATCCATTAGTTTGTGCAAGCCCATATCTTAATAAGTAACGCAAAGGTGATTGGATGACTTAGGAAGGTATTTATGCATGCATGCACAAATATGTATGTATGTACATATATATTATTACTTCTGTAGTATAAGCAAAAATGATAAAGTTAACCAAAAACCATATAGTTTTCATCATTCCGGGTCCATAGGAAGTGCTTGATAGGTGGACAAAAATGCCAAACCCAGTTTAAACATCTGGCTGAATGATTGAGGAAAAACTATTTGGGAAAAATACTATGAAATACTGAAACACTGGGAATTACAGATCAAAGTTGTACACCTGTGAAAAATACGTCCATTGTTATACAATCCTGATTGGAGCCCTCATAAAGAACTTCCTCAATATCTCAGAATATTGAATTTAACTGATCTGAACACTCTAAGAAATCACCCTGCTTGGAACTGCCCATATTGTTAGATGGTACCTTAGTACCATCTCAGGTACTTGGTTAGGACTTGAATTATTAAGTTTCCACCAAACTCGTAAATCTAACTTTAGATTGCTCATGCAAAATAATTTTAAAATCATAACTCCCACCTATCACTTATCCGAGAAGAAGCATGCTGGTAACTCTTCCCATGCCTACAGCAGACAGTTTTAATTGTCCTTTCTTAGATCACTTACTTTGTAGAAGATTCTTGGTAAGATTCTTGGAGCTCCCATGCTAAGTTATTCTTTCTGTAATGAGCTACTTGAAATATAATATTAAACTGTGATTTAGCATTTAATAATAGTTTTAAAAAGCCAGCAGTTTTCCCTTTCTTTGCTTCCTCCATTGGAGAAAAAATTCTATAAATATAAGAGCGTAAAATATACTTTACAGCTTCTGTAATTGTTTTAAAAGCATTCTTTTTTGAAGATCCAGTGGCACATTCTATTTATTTGTTTTAGGTTATGGCAGAGTGAGAGAAGATGATGAAGATAGTGATGATGATGGATCAGATGAGGAAATAGACGAATCTCTGGTAAGGCACTGTTCAGTGTATAATTCTGCTTTGCATTTCCAAAAGTTGTTTTTTTAAAGTTTTTTTCTCCCTCCCCTGCCCCCCCTGGCCACTTCTACTTTTTTAAATAGGCTGCTCAGTTTCTAAATTCGGGAAATGTGAGGCACCGGCTTCAATTCTATATTGGAGATCATCTCTTGCCGTACAACATGACAGTTTATCAAGCAGTTAGACAATTTAGCTTGCAAGCTGAAGAAGAGAGGGAGTCTACAGATGATGAAAGCAATCCATTGGGAAGAGCTGGCATATGGACCAAAACTCATACCATTTGGTGAGTCAAAGCAAAGGATCAATGATTCTTATGTAAATCTGATGACAATATAGATAGATAGATAGATAGATAGATAGATAGATAGATAGATAGATAGATAGATAGATAGCTTTTCCTCATCACAGTAGCTTGCTAGAGCTCAGTCTTCTGCTGTGTCTAATATGTAGTAAAAATGATAGTAGCAGCATCAACATAAGGAAACATAGTGATCTGTATATTCCTTATAGTGAAAGGTTATGAGTTGTTTTTAGCTAAAGCTGTAGAATTGAAATAAATATCAAGTAAGAGAAGAGGCAAAATGCTATTCTACTTCACCCCTTTCAGCATTAGGATATTGGCAGAGATAAAGATAATTATCAAATCTAACTTTCATGGGATATTTTTATGTTTTCTTAATTAACAGTATACATTTCTCATTTGTGAAGAAGAAGATCAATTTCTACCAGGACCTATTCTAAGTATAGAGTTGAATGCAGATTTCAGATCAAGAAAAACAAACAGAATGTGTGTGCTACGCGGGGCCCCATCAAGTGACATAAATAGGGAGAGATTGGGAGATAAATTGTAAATTAATAATTTGATTTTATAGGTATAACTTTATTTTTTATTTTTTCCTGTTTAAATTGATCCAAGGAAAAAAGCTATTCCTCATGCTTCTCAGTTGTTGAGTCAATTATTTATTAAAGTGTATTTCTTTTAGGTACAAGCCAGTACGAGAAGATGAAGATAGTAATAAAGATTGTGTTGGTGGTAAGAGAGGAAGAGCACAAACGGCTCCTACGAAAACATCTCCCAGAAATGCAAAAAAACATGATGAATTGTGGCATGGTAAGTAACTAAAGGTTGTATAAGGTTTGATTTATATTGTTTCATCTGCAATTTAATTGACATTGTATTTCTACACTTGTATTATGTAAAATTACTGTAATGAAAATATCTTATATAATTCCTTCTCTAATAGAATGTATTTTCTTGTAGATGGTATATGTCCTTCTGTCTCAAATCCTTTGGAAGTTTATCTCATATCTTCCCCTCCTGAAAGTATAACTTTTGAAGATCCTTCTTTAGATGTTGTTATACTTTTAAGAGTTTTACATGCCATCAGTCGCTATTGGTATTACCTATATGATGTAAGTACTCATGGTACATTTGCATTAGGTCTGTGTTGAGCTTCTTCAATTTTTCTTTAGTATAATTTAAACAAATTTTAATTGTTTACTTGTCCATTTTAAGAACAGCAGAAGAATGTTAATTAACAATGTATGAAATTATTGATTATTGCCCTAATGGCAATAGCATTGTTTCACCAGAAAGCTAACTTGTCCATGTATATCATTAGAAATTTATAGTGGACCTGATTAATGTACTGCTTGGTTATCCATTCATGCAGATACCACACTTTAAAAACTATATCAAATGTTGATTACTTGACATTTCTGAGAATATAAGAACTGCCTTAGATCACAGCAAAGACAATTTATTCAGTGTATTAATAAATGCATATGTCCTGTGAAATTGTTAAATACAGAAAATCATTTACATGATCATTTATCAAATGACTCTTTGGAAGTGTACTTCAAAAGGCTTTGCAGGAAATTTAAGCTACTGCTAACTGGGTAGGTTTGGGAAGGGCTTATAATTTTTGTTCTCCATGTATTGTGGTAGTTCTTTATGTTATACAGTCAGGTCCAGAAATATTGGGACATCGACACAATTCTAACATCTTTGGCTCTATACACCACCACAATGGATTTGGAATGAAACAAACACAATGTGCTTTAACTGCAGACTGTCAGCTTTAATGTGAGGGTATTTACATCCAACTCAGGTGAACGGTGTAGGAATTACAACAGTTGGCATATGTGCCTCCCACTTGGTAAGGGACCAATAGTAATGGAACAATTGGCTTCTCAGCTATTCCATGTCCAGGTATGTGATATTCCCTCATTACCCCAATTACAATGTGCAGATAAAAGGCCCAGAGTTCATTTCAAGTGTGCTATTTGCATTTGGAATCTGTTGCTGTCAACTCTCAAGATGAGATCCAAAGAGCTGTCACTATCAGTGAAGGAAGCCATCATTAGGCAGAAGAAACAAAACAAACCCATCAGAGAGATAGCAAGAACATTAGGCGTGGCCAAAACAACTGTTTGGAACATTCTCAAAAAGAAGGAACACACCAGTGAGCTCAGCAACACCAAAAGACCCGGGAGACCACGGAAAACAACTGTGGTGGATGACCGAAGAATTCTTTCCCTGGTGAAGAAAACACCCTTCACAACAGTTGGCCAGATCAAGAACACTCTCCAGGAGGTAGGTGTATGTGTGTCAAAGTCAACAATCAAGAGAAGACTTCACCAGAGTGAATACAGAGGGTTCACCACAAGATGTAAACCATTGGTGAGCCTCAAAAACAGGAAGGCCAGATTAGAGTTTGCCAAACAACATCTAAAAAAGCCTTCACAGTTCTGGAACAACATCCTATGGACAGATGAGACCAAGATCAACTTGTACCAGAGTGATGGGAAGAGAAGAGTATGGAGAAGGAAAGGAACTGCTCATGATCCTAAGCATACCACCTCATCAGTGAAGCGTGGTGGTAGTGTCATGGCGTGGGCATGTATGGCTGCCAATGGAACTGGTTCTCTTGTATCTATTGATGATGTGACTGCTGACAAAAGCAGCAGGATGAAGTCTGATGTGTTTCGGGCAATATTATCTGCTCACATTCAGCCAAATGCTGCAGAACTCATTGGATGGCGCTTCACAGTGGAGATGGACAATGACCCAAAGCATACTGCAAAAACAACCAAAGAGTTTATGAAGGGACAGAAGTGGAATGTTATGCAATGGCCAAGTCAATCACCTGACCTGAATCCCATTGAGCATGCATTTCACTTGCTGAAGACAAAACTGAAGGGAAAATGCCCCAAGAACAAGCAGGAACTGAAGATAGTTGCAGTAGATGCCTGGCAGAGCATCACCAGGGATGAAACCCAGCGTCTGGTGATGTCTATGCGTTCCAGACTTCAGGCTGTGATTGTCTGCAAAGGATTTGCAACCAAGTATTAAAAAGGGAAAGTTTGATTTATGATTATTATTCTGTCCCATTACTATTGGTCCCTTACCAAGTGGGAGGCACATATACCAACTGTTGTAATTCCTACACCGTTCACCTGAGTTGGATGTAAATACCCTCACATTAAAGCTGACAGTCTGCAGTTAAAGCACAATGTGTTTGTTTCATTCCAAATCCATTGTGGTGGTGTATAGAGCCAAAGATGTTAAAATTGTGTCGATGTCCCAATATTTCTGGACCTGACTGTATATGGCATGGTTAATGAGAATAGGAAATTTTATACAGAAAGGAAGTGGGAGAGTTATTGCACCTAACTTTTGATGGCATACCATGATTTATAAAGAGGCAAAGTAGATTCAGAAGGCGGCATGTCACAATCTCTGTCTTCATAATAGTCCTAATACATTTAGGTGCCAAATAGAAACAACTTTCTTTTTGTTACTGCAGAATGCAAGCTGTAAAGAAATTATTCCAACATCTGAATTTATCAACAGTAAGTTAACAGCAAAAGCTAACAGACAGCTTCAAGATCCTTTGGTAATAATGACAGGAAACATACCAACATGGCTGACAGAGCTTGGAAAATCATGGTATGAAGTTTGTTAATCATTGTAGATATTTTAATGTGTTATTCCTTATTGCATAAGGATTTCTTTATTATAAAGGAATAAAAAAAGTTAATAAAAATACCAAATTTTAATATGGAGTAGGTAGATGGATGACTTTGTGAAACATATAAGACCGCTTGATTTAATAAGAAGCACTTATATATACTATATTTCATGTTACTGAAATGCATAATAGCAATAAGAGTAAGAAGCAATTATTTGCATAAAGTTTTGAGTGGGCTTGCCTTTTTAATGTTTAGGCAGTATTTACAGTTTGCATAGATAGTGGTTGGGAGATGAAAGAAAATAATAAAAAGACAGGTATTGTTTCCTGGTGACAGTTTTTCAAGTCATGACACTAGGTTGTATCTCTGCTCCCAAAAGTTGTTCTATTAAAACTGGCTCTTCAAATGAGTGCTCAAGTATTACTTATGTAACATCATAACTTTAAGCAGTTAGGAGATCTGGCTTCTTTTATTATTGTCCCAGATTTTCTAGATAGAATTACATTACATGAGGCTGAATTTTGGAAATTAAAAGTGTCATTGGTTGAAAATCCAGCTTTACGTGAGTCTTTATCTTGCCAATACTTAAATCAGTTCATTAATTCACTTTCTACTGGTTTTAACATATAAAAGTGCTGAATGGATTTATTTGAAGGGCTAACTAATGTAATGTCAGCTTGTTTGAGAGCATCATGAACTTCAGAGATATGTTTTGTAGCTTCCAAGAAAATCACATGAATCTTTTTCCCCCTAAGTGTTTACTTGAAATCTGTTTCAGTAGGCATTCAGTTGCTAGGTTTAAATGCTTGTGTTGAGTTGCACCTTCAGTAGTGTCTAGTTGTTGTTGTTGTTGTTAGCTGCGAAGTCATGTCCGACCCATCCCGACCCTATGGACAATGTTCCTCCAGGCCTTCCTGTCCTCCACCATCTTCTGGAGTCCATTTAAGCTCATGCCTACTGCTTCAGTGACTCCATCCAGCCACCTCATTCTCTGTCGTCCTCTTCTTCTATTGCCCTCAATCTTTCCCAGCATTAGGCTCTTCTCCAGTGAGTCTTTCCTTCTCATTAGGTGGCCAAAGTATTTGAGTTTTAGCTTCAGGATCTGGCCTTCTAAAGAGCAGTCAGGGTTGATCTCCTCTAGGACTGGCCGGTTTAGTGTCTAGTAGTGTACTTTAAATATTTTACTGTAGTTAATATTTTTTCATTAACTTATTTGGTAAGTTATTTTAAAATTTAAATTGGGCAGTGAGAACTAGATAATGAAAATGTTTTCAACCTCATTGATTCCAGCTTTGTAATGGCATTTAATTCTAAAATAAACTTGTAATGTAAACATTATTTCTCTTTTTATAGTCCTTTTTTCTTTCCATTTGACACTCGGCAAATGCTGTTTTATGTAACTGCATTTGATCGTGATCGAGCCATGCAGAGACTGCTGGACACTAATCCAGAAATTAATCAGTCTGATTCTCAGGATAGCAGAGTAGCACCCCGGCTGGATCGGAAGAAGGTAAATTATTATAGGAAAATTGTCTTTCTTAAGCCGTTGGATTTTGAATAATTAATTTAATTAATTTTTATGCTGTCCATCTTCCCTATAAGGTGAGAAAACTAGGAAGGAAATAAATACCAGGATTGCTCATCTGCAATATTAGGTTATTTCAACAAACAATAGCTAAAACAACCCTAAGATGATATGTGAATCTATGTCAAATTACCATTATATGTAATTTAAATGAATTATATTAAATTAAATGTAATTTACATGGCTAGAGAGACAGTTTTGTGACAGGTGCCATACTAAAAATCATGAGACAGAATTCTGGTTCTGCCTTAGGCATGAAAGCTGGCTGGGTGACTTTGGTCAATCAATCTCTCTCAGCCTAACCAATCTCACAGAGTTATTATGGGGAAAATAGGAAAAAGAAGAATTAGGTATGTTTGCTACGTTGAGTTATTTTTAAAAATAATAAAGGCAGGATCTAAAAAATAATAAAAAATGTCATGTCTACCTTAGTGAACTTATAATCTCATATATGGTTATGATGATATTAAAGTTGTACAATAAATGAAACAGCTAGACAATAAATGCAGAAATGCAGAAAAAATAAATTGTCATTTTCTTTGACACCAGCGCACAGTGAATAGAGAGGAATTGTTAAAACAAGCAGAATCGGTGATGCAAGATCTTGGCAGTTCAAGAGCTATGTTGGAAATCCAATATGAAAATGAAGTAAGCAAAGATTATGACTACTTGTTTCTACAAATAGTGGTAATGTTTATCTTCCTCTGTGAGTGAGTAAAACGATAAAACAGGTTCTGTGCTCTAAATCTCTGTTTTCCCTTTTTTTGTCTACTGCCAACCCCTATAATCACAGGGATTGGCAATATTGTATCTACAATATCTGAAAATTACTTTTAAAAATATTTTAAGGTTTAAACTTGCCATGAAATCTAATGCCATTGTTCTTGACTGAAATGTGACTTTTCACATCTTGTACATTTCACGTCTTCTGGAAAATTTTGGAAGGAATTCATTCCCCAGAATTGTTATCTCTGACATAGGAACTTTAAGATTATTTGTCCAGAATTATCACAAAATGATTAAAGTAAAGGTATTTGAAGTAAAAATATTTTGATTATTTTTCCATTGTGACTGACTTATAATTAAGTCTTCCACTGCAATGTTTTCAGTGGCTGTTTTTTATGTTTGCTCTTCCTTTCAAGAATGAGTCCTATATGGTTTGCTGAATTTTAACAACCAGTATTTCCTGTTGCAGGGCTATTGTTGGTTTTTCCCTGCAAAGATCATAAAATGTTAAATAGTGATTTTTTTTCTTCTTCAAAAGGTTGGCACAGGTTTAGGCCCCACACTGGAGTTTTATGCACTTGTATCTCAGGAATTACAAAGAGCAGACTTAGGCCTATGGAGAGGTGAAGAAGTTACTCTTGCCCATCCTAAAGGTAAATAAGGATCAAATCAAATCGTATACCATCATTGATTCAGTGGTATCTGCCCATGGAAATTTATCTGCCAGTGAGGGTAGAAGGGAACACAGTGTGTTGTGCTGAAGATCTCTTCAGAGACTAAGGAATTTAGAAACCAGTAAATGTAGGGTCACTTCTGCCATGTATCTGTCCTACTTCACTTCTAAAACTAGTACTAGTGTGTATATACTATAATTAATGGTAGACTTGCAGAATTGAGCTACAAGTATGATTGGCATCTTGGACTGACAAACAGTCTTCTACATTTCCTCAATAGAAGTAACTCAATGATTTGCTTGCTTATTCCTAACTCTTATTAGCTGGTAGATGCTGGGTCAGGATTGCTCTGTGTGATACTTTTTTAGAAAATGGAAATTCAAGACTGATATTGAAAACTTTGGAAGATTTGATACTGTAAATAAGACAAAAGCTTTGGAGAAATTCCCAAATCTGGTGTAGAACTGTAAATAGAGTTTACAGTTTGTAAAAGTTTAAATCACAATTGCTTGACTTTTTGCTAAGTTTGGAGCAGCATATAAATATTATATTGCTTCATATTGTTAATTTTTCTTGAAACTCTCCATGTTTTTAAAAATGCACTACAGTAAATACCAGTCCTTTTTTTGTAAAAGAAAAAGGTGCCGGAACTCACACATGTCATACAGCCCACCTTACCTACCCTACAAGGTTCCATCCAAAAAAGGTGACGGAACTCCATTCTGAGCCTTCTATGACAAAAAAAAGGCCTGGTAAATACCTTTAGACTGGTGTGGTTAGCTTTAAGATGTTACTATTTTAATCTTGTCATTTGATTTGTATATAAGACTACTTTTTGTTTTAAACAGGAAGCCAAGAAGGGACCAAATATATTCATAATATTCAAGGTCTCTTTGCACTTCCATTTGGCAGAACTGCCAAGCCTGCCCATATTGCTAAAGTTAAAATGAAGTTTCGTTTTCTGGGAAAATTAATGGCAAAAGCAATCATGGATTTTAGACTGGTAAGAGCATAACTGGGTTGAGCTTGATGTAACTTTTACTATCTTTGAAGTAACTTTTATTATGTCATATGTCACATATGTCAATTTCATATGTGAAATTGCATACTAAGCAGTACATCTTTTAATTTTGGGGAAAAATTATACAGAATTTGCTGGATATGATTTACGTTTTGATATTCAGCTAATATCAAAATTTTATAGTCTACATTCAATAAAAAGATTGGTCTGTATAATTGCTGCATGTGCTTCTTTCCATGTTTGTGGTATTTCCTTTGTGTTTAATTTCATTCATAATATTTGTCAATAATTTCTCCTTTCTCCTGATTCTAATTATTCTCCATTTATCAACTATTGGTATGGATAGCTTTTTTAATATAGCTATGTGGTCTGCAGCATGAGATGAAAAATATATATGTATGTGTACACACACACACACACACACACACACACACACACACACACGTATATGTATATATGTTTGGTTTGGTTTAGCTATTGATTTTTTTTACCTTTTGCTTTTAGGTTGACCTTCCACTTGGCCTTCCCTTTTACAAATGGATGCTGCGACAGGAAACATCTCTAACATCTTATGACTTGTTCAATATTGACCCTGTAGTAGCCAAATCTGTGTATCATCTTGAAGAAATTGTGAGACAGAAGAGAAGACTTGAACAAGATAAATCACAGGTATCCATGCTTATTAGATAGAAAAGGCTTTATTTGGTTGCTCATGATGCATTAACTCAAGTTGTAACTAAGTTATACTTTTACACAAACTCAACTATCATATACTTGAAGGCAACATTTTGTAAAAAAAGGCAACAGATGGATGTAGTTTCTAGTCAATTGCTAACTTCCAAATTGTATGGAATAAATAAATACTTATCCTTAGCTTCTTGAATGATTTGCACAGTTTTATTTTTCATATCAGATTAGAGAGATGAAAGGTTCCATCCTCATTCATTCATTCATTCATTCATTCATTCATTCACTCAATTTTTATAGCTAGCCATCTGAAACAAGTGACTTTGGGTGATAAGTAAGTATAAAATCAATTAAAACTAATTATAAACAGTGCAACAAATAAATATATACAAAAGCTGAGAAAAATTATAGGCCATAGATATTAATATAACCAGGAAATGTGGCATGTAAGCAGGTCTTCAAGACTTAAAAAGACCAACGAGACTCGGGTCATCCTAATATCTGGAGCAAGAATGTTCCAGAGAGCCAAGGCTACAGCAGAGATAGCATGCTTCTGAGTTCCTGCCAGCTGATATTCCTTGGCTGACAGGACCCAGAGTATGCCCATCCTGCTGGACCAGATTGGACTTGGAAAACAACTTGGAAAAGATGGTCCTCAGGCAACCCAGTCCCAAGCAATGAAGGACTTTTAAGGTGAAACCAGCACCTTGAATTGTACCTGGAAACACACTGTAAACCAGCGCAGCTCATGAAGCTGCATTGTAGCATGTGTTGAGTATCTAAAATCATTTACTACCCATGCAGCTGCGTTCTGCAACTATTTGCAGCTTCCAAATGCTCTACAAGGGCAGCTCCGTGTGCATTGTAGTAATCCAGATGGGAAGTCACAGGGCCGTGAATGACAGCAATTCTCCTTAAAAGGAGTATTTCACTTCTTCCCCCATTTAAATTAATTATTCAGAGAAGATGTTTAACTATATACTTAAAATATAGAAAGCTAAAACATTTTTACCAACTTGTCACTTCTGTTTATGCTTATACCTTTAGACCAAAGAAAGTCTACAATACGCACTGGAGACCCTTACAATGAATGGCTGTTCAGTAGAAGATCTAGGATTGGATTTCACATTGCCAGGGTTTCCAAATATAGAACTGAAAAAAGGAGGGAAAGACATACCTGTCACTATTCACAATTTAGAAGAATATCTCAGAGTAAGTAGCATTAGAGTTCTTGAAGAATTTGATTGGCTTTAAGATTTTATTATTAATACTAATAATGAATGATAGCTGATGTGTTCCATGATGCTGGTGATGAAACTTCAACTGTAATTATTTTTAATTAAAGTACTTGCTAAAAGTTATTTAATCACTTGTTCCTGGATACGCTTATTTATAAACGTGCTTATTACACCGATATTCTATGCTTTCATTGTGTTTTAAACTATTTCAGAGAACGAATATATCTTAATCATTTTTTAAACTTAAAAGTTACACTTAAAAATAAAAAAAATCAGTGGAAATCTTTACATATATATTTAAAATCATGTGTTGTCAGCAAAGGACAACAATATTATTTAGATAGAAATGTGTAGTTTTGCCAGTTAACCGTGCTGCATGAGCAGATATTGAGCTGATACCAATAACTGAATACAGAATAAATTTCATAGTTCAAAAATTTCTATCATAAATATTGCTGAATATTCCTGCTTTAATATTAATAACTAAAAGGAAACTATCAACTTTAGAACTGTTTTATCTTACATAGCATAGATTTGAATGGTAGCTGTAATTAGTTTTCTTGAAAATATTGTTACCCATTATTAATAATATATTCTTGAGTAGCATAGTAATGTTACTATCTTGTCAATGTTTTCTTATAGCTAGTTATATTCTGGGCACTAAATGAAGGTGTTTCTAGACAATTTGACTCATTCAGAGATGGATTTGAATCTGTTTTTCCCCTTAGTCATCTTCAGTACTTCTATCCCGAGGAGGTTAGTACATTTTATGTCCGAATCTAGAGAAATAACTTTGTATTCCTAAGTTTTATTTCCTTGGTATATATATGCAGATTTATACAACTTATTTGGTAATGGAAATCTCTCATGGAAAATACTTAGCTTCATAAAACTAAATTATCCTGATTTCTTGGCATAGTTTTGAAGTGGCCGTTTATTTTTCTAGTGTTAGTCTTCCATGATATGTGGTTTTCTTTGTAAGGAATAAAAACTAGGTCAAAAAGGAAAAAAAATATGAAAAATACCAAGCTGAATTTCTGCAAGATTTGGATAAGTGGTGGTGCTTGCAGCTCTGCACAAGGCATTCTGTTAATCATGTAATAGTTCTGCGGTAATAAGTTGACTTGGCTTTTCTACTTTTCTCTCTTTGCATTTCTCATATTGCATCCTGGTCTAAAACACTGTTATAGCTGGATCAGTTGCTGTGTGGTAGCAAAACAGATACTTGGGATGCAAAGACACTAATGGAATGTTGCAGGCCAGATCATGGATATACACATGACAGGTAACATGAATTTCTTGATAAGTGGCAATAATTCATTTATGTATCAAATGGCTTTTTATATTGTATCTATATAAGGATAATAACTGTATTCTATAAGGCTATTAACTGAAGTATTCCTCTTTTTATTATTTTAGTCGTGCTGTGAAATTCCTGTTTGAAATTCTTAGTGGTTTTGATAGTGAACAGCAGAGATTATTTCTTCAGTTTGTGACTGGTAGCCCTAGACTGCCAGTAGGAGGTAGGTGTTTGGTTTGGTATCTTAATAAAAAAAGATAATGATTTATTTGTGTTGAAAGCCATCTTTGTTCCACATAACACAGCTTCAGCTCCAAAGGGTGTATTTATGAAATCATTTATGGCCTGACCCTGCTTGGATCATACCAGTAAATAAAGTCTGTCAAGTATAATAAACTTCTAGATAAGTATATATTGACTGCAACATTATCCTAGTACATAAGAAGTTATAATGAAAGTAGATCTGGCCTCTGGTTTGTTTAATTGTATGGGCGTACTCTTTATATCTTTGGACCACTCACTGTCTCTCAGGTAGGTTATTGTGGGGAAAGATGCTTCTTGAGTTCCTGAAAGGAGAAAACTGGATTTAACAAATACACATGATCAAAAAATGTATAATTTCATCACAGCACCATTTACTTGCCTTGAATAAGGAGTCAATATTTAACAAGCTTATCTTGTTCCGGTGGAGGGAGGGGGAAATGCATATAGAAAGCTCTAAATAACTAGGCTTTTTGTGGCAGTCACTCATTTAAAACTCTTACCTGCTGAGGAAGGAAAAAGTTGGCAAGAGATTTTTGAAGAAACATCATAGCTTCAAATGCTCTATTTTCCCTTCCTATTTTTTTTAAATAAATTTACTATCTGAGGCAGCTTCCAGGGAAAATATAAAGACTTGCATTTTAAATATTGCAATTCTTTGTTAGGAAAAGAGCATCATACCATCCATACAACAAAACGTTGTGGAAAACTACAAACATGTATCTTTTGTAATGGTGAATCTTATAATGGAAGAAAAGACATGAGACTTTGCTTTGGCAAATGTGAGCTGAAAGATGGTTTGATTTCATATGGATCCACTTCAATGATACAATGACAATGTAAAGCATGCTGTATTCTAGCCTGATAGCTTTATATATAATTTGTAGTGAAGATTGCTTTTTACCTCCCTTTCTTCTTAGGCTTTCGAAGTTTGAATCCTCCTCTTACGATTGTACGGAAGACATTTGAATCCACAGAAAATCCAGATGACTTCTTACCCTCAGTAATGACCTGTGTAAACTATCTCAAGTTGCCAGACTATTCAAGTATTGAGATAATGCGTGAAAAACTTTTGATAGCTGCAAAAGAAGGGCAGCAGTCATTCCACCTTTCCTGATCACAAAGAATAATGCAATGTCTGCCTGTTACAGCAAAAAGAGAATCATGATTCTTTTCTAAATGTATCATCTGAGTCGAGGAAACGTAACGCCTTGTTTAGAAAACGGCTTGCAGATTATAAGCAAAGACACTAGGTTGATATTCATTAAAGGCCCCTTGGACTTTAAAGTGATCAGGCCCTAAAGTTGTTGTGACAAAGTTTCTTTAGCAAGTTCTTGTTTTAAATTATCATTTATCAATGAGTGAAGTTTAACTTGCTTTGCTGTGTGAAATTTAAAAAGGGATGTTTTTTCAGGCTGGAACAATAAATGTTGCTGTGCAGTTTAATACTGGGCTGTGTGTATCCATCTAGCCAAGTCTGCAGTTTTTTCCTCCCAAAGACAACTTTGTACATAAGTACAGAAATTGAAAGAAGTATTGGACCCTCCAGCTAAGTAGACTAGTTCTGTATACCATGATTTGCTTCCCTTACCCTCCCTCATGTATTGTCTGATATGCAATCCACATGGCTCTATTTGTGCATCACTCGCAATTGTTACATTTTTGGACATGGACATTTACTGCTCCATGTTTTCTCAAATTAAAACATAATTTAATTTTATTAAATATATTGTCAATAATTCCACCTTTGTAAGTAGGTAGGATGTTTCCTATAGCTTAGTTTTAATGTAGTAGAGTATATTGGCTACTTACAGAAGAAACTCTAGAGCTGTTTACACACTGATTTAGGCAAATCAACTCTTACCAGGGGCTAGGAGGGATTAATGCTTTTTGTGTAGTTGAAAAACTCAACAATTGATTGGTCTGGCCAATATTTATGATGTGGCCAGAACATTTTGAATTGATGTAAAGTTTTTTATAAAGTCAAATTAATATTTTTTCTTCCCTATTCAGTCCTGTTCCCTTTAAGTTCACAGTTTTTTCTATATTACTTGCCCCTGCTGTCAGCTAGCATCTCCTCCCCCCATTTGCCCATAATACTGGTATGAATCAAGACAATTCATCCATTTTTGACACAGATAATGCACCTGTAAGAAATGCTGTCCTACTGTTTTATGTGCTGATTTCTCAAATCTGCAATAATTTACTTCATCAGGTTAATGTTTTTACCTGAATATAAATAAAGTTTGCTTCATCTTTTTGTTCATAGTTCTGTACTGTATGCATAAGTTCAAACCTGTAAATTATTCCAATGCAAGTAAATCATCTTAAATTTCGTTGGCTAAGTTGCCATCTTGTCATGGATGATTTACCATTAAACAAGAGTTTGCAAGATCTAGTTTTCTTTTATTTTCATGAGTTCAAAAATAGAATATTCCAAAACATTCCTGAGATGTACATGCTATGTAGTTCATCTCTTAATGAAAAACTGACATATGACTTTATTCAACTTTGAGAAATCAAAATAAACATTGGAGTGCTGTTAAATTTGGTTGGATGATCAGGGTAGAGTATCTATTAAACCTCAGCAAGATTGCTTTTCAGATGAAGAACTTGTAACTACATAATGTACTCAAGTACATGTAACTGATATTCTTTTAAGATAATGGGACTGGCCATATTGTGCACCACTGAACTGTGATGAGAAGCTGAACGTGAAAATCATTATGCAAAGACATTGAGCAGTCTGTCAGATTAGAACTGAATGGAAGTACTTCACAGTGGACATAACAGACATGGCTAGTATTTCTTAAAAACCGAAAGGCAGTGTTAAAATATGGACTGGTATTTAAAATTGTTCAGATAATGCTATCAAACATGGCACAAAGACTCGTGTTTATAGTATATTGATAGCAATTTGTTCTTTTTTTAAGGTTCTATATTTTAAAAAAATGACTTATGTAAAAATATTTTGTATTAAAATATCATCTGTATTGATATTTTTTTTACCCATGTTGTCTCCCTACAGAATCTGGGTTTCGTTGAATGGCAGTTCTTAAATTCAAATAGTCCTCTTGAATTCTGAAAGCCCACGTAGCTGTGGGGTGGGGTGGGATTGGAAGAGTACTGTTTGAGAAAAACTGAGCTATTGCCCCATTGGATCCATGCTACAGGGAAGTTTTATGGCTAATCTGGAAATGAGAAAGGTTTAAACAGAATAGTGCTCATTCAGCAAGCACAAGAATCATATAGAATGACACATGAGGAAGCCTGACTATTTTACCATAGCAAACTTTGGTATGCCAAAATGAAGTGAAATATAGAAAACTGCATCGTGGTTTCCTGAATAATATAAGTCTTTTGTTAATTAAAAATTGACCAATAAGATCTGTTACTTTGAAAAAATTGGTGATACTGACAAAATTCATCACTATTGTCATACCACTAATTTTGGATATATATTTGCTGCTGCTAGCAGAAACAGTGACATTGTAATCTAGTTTAACATATGAAGTATAGTGCTTTAAAGCAGCTAACAAAATGTAGATCAATTGTTTGTCTTCAGTAGTTTAGTAGACTGTCGGATGCCTCCAGCTGTGTACTTTGTAAGATGGTCTTCGAATTCTGTTCAAGCAAAATGAATTACTGAGCAAATTAAGCAGATAAACATTTTGTTAGTTTTCCTTGCTTAATGCATGCAGTTTATATGCATTGCTAAATTTTAAGAATTAGGTTGAATATATAATTATAGTTCTATTCACAGTAAGAAATGACAACATAAAATACTGCTTCCTGAAGACTTTACAATAATCTTATTTGTTTTGCTGAATAACACTCTTCAAACCAGAATGGGAAACAATCCTTTAGCAAGCATAATAAAAGATTGTGGGAATTGTAGTCCAACAACTTAGCATGGGTAAAGTGTGCCAAGAATAGCGTGGACAAAGCTATTCTTTCTTAAGTTACCCTTTCAGGACTCCTAATAGTAGTCTGAAACTCTTTTATTGCAGTACATTATGTTGCCCATAGCTATCATGGCCCAACTTACTTCCAAACTGAAAATTTCTAGTTAGTATTGTGCCATATTATTATCATATGAGGTAGTCTAAAGAGGTGGAAACTGAATAAAAGTCCTAACAAAGGACCTAAGAATTGTGGGGGTGTCCAAGGATATAGGTAGTTCCAAATAGGGTGGGTTTTTGTAAAGTGTTGGGGTCTAATAAATTCTGATATTTCATATATCAAGGGTAACCTTTAGGTATTGCTGTGGGGGCTCCAATCACAATTGGAACAAGATTTTTTTCTCCATAAGCATTGAACTTCGATCTGCCATTTCTGGGATTTTGTAATTTTTTCTAGTTGTTTTTACTCTATTATTAACTTCATTCACTGAAAACCTAGCACACCAGCTTTACAGACACATCACTATTGGAAACACTATATAACCCTGTAGTTTTAATATCTATGAAGGTGCAACAAATTTTCATTTGTACTTTCCTGTCTTTGGTCTACTGCTGCTTTCCAATACTTGGTCCTTAATTTAGCCTAAATACACATTTCTAGATATTACTTGCTGCTATTTTAATTTTTATAATAGTTCATAAGAGCACTATTTTTCATTCCATTTTTTCTGTTTATTCATTCGTGCCTTTTCATAATTACTTAAAAATCAGACAAAGTAGAAAGTGAAAATGAACCATTACTTTAATACACAATTATCACAATGAGTGACATCTTTCTGTGACTCTTCTCAAAAGAACTTCACTTAGTTTTCCTAAATGTATTCATGTTTAAGTGTCTTAAAATTGCTTTTACATCTCTGAATTTTATTCCTAATATAGGAACAGTTCTTAGCTCTATCATAAGGCACAGTTTTGACTGCATTAAAGCAATTATGGAGGAAAACAGCTGCTTAATTTTCAGATACTAAAGTGGTGTCAATGCCACTTCCTGCAATGTTATTGCCTTTGATTTATGCTATGGAAACATATTCCATGTACAAAAAGAATTGCAATATTTTCTTTTAAAACGATCTTCAGGCAAAGTTACATTGATTTGTAGTATCCTTAGAATAAGCTAGTATCTTGAGCATCTCTTCGGTACCTTAGAATTCTAAATTCTAAAGATGTATTGGTTAGAATTGATGAGAAGTTGGTAGAAAGATACAAAATCCAGATAGATAATTGAGCTAGATAGATAAATTAGTGCCATGAGTATTTCTTCCTAAATTAGGTGGCAGAGCACTTGGAAAATGTCACTGACTGGATGCATGCATTGTACATAGCTTTACCTAACCATGGTTTATTGAATAAATCACCGTCGATGGAGACAGACAGCATACTAGGCTGTTATTGTGTAAACCATATTTTAAACACTGTTGCAGAAATACGCAGTCACAAGAGGATGTTTGTTCCAATTTGACTTTAAAATCCAAAAAACCAAGCTAAAACCATTAAGCATAAAGCTCATAAAGCCTGGATTTATAAATATAAAATATAAAGATATATAATTGGCTTGTTTGAACTGAATTTATATTAATTTATTCAGTGTGATAAGCAGTCTGAGAAAATGACTTAAATCAGTAAACTATGGTTAGCCAACCATGGGTATTATGTTGTGCAAACACAGTGAAAGTGTTGCATGCAATTTCACTTTCTTTAAGATGAGCCTTAGATGAATGGGAATTTTATAAATGTCACTGACATTTATCCTTTTGAAGATAAAATTTAGGCGTCGTTTTTGTCATCTGCTTTCTAATGCTTTTAAAGCCCCACTTTGACAATTTTTACAAAGATAACATTTTAAGACAAGACGGATAAATCTCTTTTCTGCTAGTTGCTTTAGCTACTTCGGAATGGATCTAACATCTATACATATGTTTTATGTACATATAAAAATCACAATTAGTAAAGTGCTTTTGTTTATTCTTAGTGTAATCTGATTAATTGAAATGTTTTTGGCTAATACGTCTTAGAAGCTGAGTTAAATTTTCTAAAGATGAGATGTGGACCTTCCATCTACAACAGCACCTTCAGCAGTGCTTTTTCTCTGGTAGTGTTTGTTCATTAAATTTAGAGGCCTGCTGGCTCCAGAATGACACTTGTCAGTTTACACTTAAAAAGAAAAATGTGTCTGAAAAAACCACATTCTATAGTATGTACCACAACTGATAGGGGCTCCACAAATACTCTTTATCGCAAGGCCTGGGAATACTGCCAGGTTTTTAAAGACTTCCAGAACATTATCAGGGTGGGAACAACATGGATTTTGGGGGATGTCATTCCAGAGGGTAGATGTTGCAGCAAAGAAAGTACGCTTTCTGTGTTCTGATATATGGTATTTGATCGAATGGGTCCAAAGTACACTAACTTTGCCAGAGGAACAATATTGGGTTAGATACAGGTAGTCTTTGACTTACAACCATTTGAAGTTATAATGGCACTGACTAGATTTATGACTAGTCTTCACCATCATGATTGGGGCAGCATCCCCATGGTGACAGGATCAAAAATCAGCCACTTGGCAACTGGCATGTATTTAAGACAATTACAGCATACTGGAGTTACATGATTAACATTTTTGTCCTTCCGGCTTCTGACAAGTAGCTGGATTTGCTTAACAACCACCTGATTCATTTAATAACTGGAGTGATTTGTTTTAATAACTGGCAAAAAGCTCATAAAATCAGGTGTGACTCACCCAACTGCTTTGCTTAGCAATGGAAATTCTGTTTGTAAGTCAAGGACTACTGTATACAAATAGATTCCATTAAGGCATCTTCTACTGTTCAAGGGTCAGCAAAAGCGTGAGCTAATGTGTGGTCCTCCAAAACGTTTTACACCATGGTATGAAAATTCAGGAGTTGTCCTATTTTCCCTTCTAAGTTAAAAAAAACTTCATTTAATTATACAGCAGTTTTTTTCATTCTCTTAATTTTAAATCCCATTCAAAATAATAATCAGAATAGAGCTGGAAAGGACTTTGGAGGTCTTCTAATCCAATCTCTGCTCAAGCAGGAGAACCTATACCATTTCAGACAGATGGCTGTCCAGCTTTTTCTTAAAAACCACCAGTGATGAAACACCTACAACCTCTGAAGGCAAACTGTTCCATTGGTTAATTGTTCTCACTGTTAGGAAGTTGCTCCTTATTTCCATGTTGCTTCTGTCCTTGATTAGTTTCCATCCACTGATTCTTGTTTACACGTTTATTGCTATAGGCTTTTCAACAATAATTAAGTTTCTTCAGTAATATAGCTGCATATTTAAATCCTAAAATATGAGGATGTATTAACCACTTTTCCTTGAACATGGGCCAAATAATCTTACCCGTAAGATTGATATATGAATATTATTTAGGTTCTGAATTACTATTTCCTATGATAAAATGGAAAGGAAAAGCAAACAGTTATTTTGCTATATTCACAAAACATGCTAAATGTGCCTGGCAATAACATGACTGTCTAGGTTTTATTTATTAAAACAAATGTATATGACTAACCATATGTACAAAAGAACTGTAACAATCCAGTTTCTGGATTGTAGGTATCAGCTGAACTGTCTGGGGATGATGGAGTATCTGGTGAAGGACAAATCCCCTTCCATCTCTTGCTAAGAACTGGACACCTGCAATGAAAGACAAATTCTATACATTTTATATACTACATAACTTTATACATACCTGAGAGAACAATCTTAGGTAGTTTTCTGGGGAAGTAAATTCCATTTGAACCAAGCCTTCATAGTTCTGAGCAGACATGAATCAAAGGATCTGGCTGGACTGGAGAGTCTGATATTGCAGAATTCCAGTAGCAGCTGAGTTGTGACAGCTGAACCACTCTAAAACGTTTGTGGAGGTTAATGTGTTGGAGAATTAAATTGAACTGGACTTTAGAGCATGAGGATAGCGTGATCTCATTACTCTTGCTTCTGACTATAACTCAGCAAGACCTCTGCTGGAATTCAGACTGTAAAAGCATCAGAGTGTGTTATCAGTCAACTGTGGTCAGAATTGGATCAACTGTAACAAAGAATTACCAGGTCTAGGATAGATGACTGGACAATCGCTGTTGGAGGGTGAATTCAGATGAAGACCTTCCATACTAACCTACTAAGATGGAAGGCAAAGGTCTATGGACCCTGAATATTTGGAGGGAAACATTTAGACACACCCCAGCCCTATTAATTTGATCTGACTTTCTTCTGTTAAATTTAAAGACTGCCTCAAGCATAATATGTGGCAGGGATTAGAAGGCCTTGCTTGAAGTAAGAAGCTGTGGGGTTTTGGAATTATTGAGAAAGTGCTTGGGAAGGACCTGAATGCTTGCATTCTGATGATTGAACAGGTTGATTATAATCTACCTCTCTCTGGATAGGTACATAAGAATGATTGAATGTGCTTCCCAAGATGTCTAATCAACCTAAGGCAAGATGTTGAGACTCTTAAAAAAGGTGCAGAGAAGAACAACAAAGACGATTAGGAAACTGGAGGCTCAAACATATAAAGAACGGTTGCTGGAATTAGGTATGTCTCATTTAATGAAAAGAAGGACTAGGGGTGACATGATAGCAATATTCCAATATTTTAGGGGTTGCCACAAAAAAAAAGGAATCAAGATATTCTCCACAGCACCTGAAGGCAGGACAAGAAGCAATGGATGGAAAATAATCAAGGAGGGAAGCAACCTAGAACTAAGGAGAAATTTCCTGACAGAAGAAATAATCAGTGGAACAACTTGCCTTCAGAAGTTGTGAATGCTCCAGTACTGGAAATTTTTAAGAAGAGAGTAGACAACTGTGTCTGAAATGGTATAGGGTTTCCTGCCTGAGCAGGGGGTTTGGACTAAAAGACCTCCAAGGTCCCTTTCAACTCTGTTGTTCTCTTATTCTGTTGTTCTGCAAATAATTTCCCAACCATTCAGCAAGGAATTCTGTGCAATACTGTGGAGTAACTGGCAATGGGAGACAAATCAGGCCATGAACAGTATTGCTTCCTGAGTAGCCTCTTTGGGGAGCCATCCCCAGCCTGGATCTTGATTTAATGGGGATCTTCAGGACAGGATGCTGAGAAACAGTGTTTAGAGAGCCAGTGGAAAAAGATGAAAAACAAATCTAACCGAGCAATTAGGTGGCACTAAAGTTGAATTAGGGACACGGTGGCTCAGTGGGTTAGGATGCTGAGCTTGTCGATCAGATGGTTGGCAGTTTGGTGGGTTGAATCCCGAGTGCTGCATAACAGAGTGAGTGCCTGTTACTCGTCCCAGCTTCTGCCAACCTAGCAGTTCGAAAGCACGTAAAAATGCAAGTAGAAAAATAGGGACCACTACGGTGGGAAGGTAACAGCGTTCCGTGCGCCTTTGGCGTCTAGTCATGCCGGCCACATGACCACGGAGATGTCCTTGGACAAACGCTGGCTCTTCGGCTTTGAAACGGAGATAAGCACCGGCCCCTAGAATCGGAAATGACTAGCACACATGTGCGGGGGGAACCTTTACCTTTTTAAAGTTGAATTAACTGAATAAATATATGTCCATGTTTGGGCCTACTTTGTGGCAATAAGGAAGACAAAACATGTCTGTTTTTTCTCCCTTATTGTATTAGCAGCAGTCTTGTTTACAACAACCAATTTCCTAATAGGGAGATATTAACATACAGACCTCACTGGGTCAAATTGCTCAGATTTAACATAGTTTAAGCCCATATGGGCTGTCTTCATAGAGATTGGCGCACTTTCTTGCACTATTACTGTATCTGGGATTCCTTTCAGCCTGGGAACTCTGAAGAAATAGAGGGAATACTGTTTAGGTTGTTTCCTATCACCTGTTCTTTAGAACCTGGCCTTCCTGACTATTGGAGCAGGGGGAAAGTTAATTGTTTGGAGATTGTAAAAACCTCCTTGCAGGAAAGTAGTTACTACCAGCCTTGAACGAGACTGAATTGCCCCTTTTTGAAAAGGCAGCCTCAAATTCGTTGCAAGGGCCTATCAACAGATACAGAATGCCACCTGAGGGGTAAGTGGTACATGGAATATCTTGGGGATCATACTTATGATTGGACTGTATTTTTTAAAAAATAAATGAATATGTAAAGAATTGTTTCTTGTTTGCTTAGGAGTTAGGGGTGTAATACCCCATCAGAATCATGTTAGGCATTTTCCTAATTTTTAACATGCTGAACCCAACATTTGCCATCTCTGACCTATGCCAAGACCTGGATGAGGGGCAGTCTGCCCTTCATGGATCTGTTAGATCTCTCTATGGAATTTGATACCACTGTTATTTATTTCAGAGGACAGTCTCCTACTCTAGTTAAGAACTGCTTCATTAAAAAACATTATCTTTGTTTTTGTTTCCAGGGCTTTATGATGTTCTCTTTTAGCCCTATCATGGATCTTTTTTTGTTTCATATATTGATACTAGGGAAGTTGCTTAGTGTTGTTGGACTGTAGTACAGTATAAGATAAATAAACAATGTTAATCTGTATTTTTTCATTAAACATTAGACAAATTGTGTAGAACAAATATTATACTGGCAATGCACCGATAAAAGACATGCTAGTTATTCTGTTTATCAGAATTCTCTTAATATGTTTGGAAATGGTGAACAAAATGCCATTTTGTTAATGATAAAAGAAATTATTGCTAAATGGTAAAGGAAGAAATGATAAAGGAAATAGTAAAAATAAAAGAAAGGAAAAGCAATAGTAAATGAAATTATTTTGTAAGCAAATTGCAAAACAGAGATATAAGAATACCCTTCTTGGATCAGGCCAAGGCTCATCTTAGACTAACATTTTGGCTGTAAACATGAAAAAGAAACATTAAATGTCACTCTTGTTCTGCTCAAATTCGTATTTGGAAGCATATTGTCCCCAATCTGGAAATAACACTTTGCAAGATCCATAATCTTTGATATACCTGTCAGCCATGAATTTAATCAATCCCTTCTTAAAAATCCAGTTGCTCTTTAAAACTGTCCATGTAAATGCCTATCATCATGTTTTTAGGTTAATGAATCCCATGGATTAATAATTGGGTAGGTGAAGAAGTGCCTTATTTTCTTTCTTTTACATGTCCTAATCAGTTTCTGACTGATGTTTTTACAAATAGGGGGAAAGAAAATATTTCCTGCTCACTTTCTGCATACCAAGTATGATTTTATAAATTCCAATCATATCTCTTTTTAAAAAATCTAAAGAGTCCCAAACTTCAAAGCCTTTCCTCATAAATAATATGTTTGATCCTGTAATCATCTTATTTGCCATCATCTGCCTTTTTTGTAGCCTTATTATGTCTTTTTTTAAAGTGTAGCAACCAGAATTATAAACAGTATTCAAACAATGTTTTGGCACTTTTATTTTTCAATCCCTTTCTTAATTATCTCTGGCATGACATTTACTCTTTTCAGATTTGTTGAATGCTGAGCCAACATTCTCCGTGAGATACCCACCATGACCTCTTTTTCCTGGTTTTACAGACAGCTCAGAATCCATCCACCTACAAATAAAGTCACATTTTTAGAAATCAACATCTTACTAGATCTACTTGCTTAATGTCTCTTACCTGCAAATGCATTCAGTGTGAGAAAAAAGCCAACACATAGATTATATAACTTTTCTAATACTTTAATGCTATTTCTTTATTTCATTGAAGCTACTTGCTTAGGGCTCAGCTGGCCAGGATCCCACATGTTTACCCTGTTAGCTGGGAAGGTCAGAGTAGTTGAGAATCTGGGTGGGCAGATATGGGGAGTACAAGGGCTGCAGGATAGACTGGTGAATAAAAAAAATCAGCCTGGAATACCATGTTGTCAGAGACACCAGGAATCAAGTTCATGGAGACTTTACTTTTTTAAAATGAAGTTAGGCAGCATCACATTTATTAAGGATGCAGTTGACTCTTTTAATTAGGTATGGAACAATCTAATTTGTACATGTTAAAATAGGGCTTGCTTAACTGTGGTTTAGTGAATCAATTTGTAATTGGGTGGTCTTACAATAGAACATGAATAGAATGTAATCCAAAGCTAATCAAACCACATGATTTAGGCAGCGATTTGTACCTTATTTCAGCTTGAATGCTGTACTAGGGTGCATAGCACAACAAGGTCTGTACACTTTTTAAATTTATTTTTTCTTAAATATTGTCAGTGAAAAAAGTAATATTTTTATTTTATTATTTTAAAATACAACTTTATTTTGGGTAACAAATTCCCTCCTCTTGAATCCCCATGCACTGTTTTTTATTCTTTACCACTAGAGGGGGCTATGACACCAAAATGGGTGCTTTTTAAAGTCTTTTTATTTTAAGTTTTTTTTCTCCCTTTACTGATAAAGGAAAAAAAATACTGCAGTCTTCATATATTGGCTAGGAAAATTCTGGAAATTTAAGCCCACACATCTTAAAGTTGCCAAGTTTGAAAAATACTGCTTTAGAGACTTTTCATTTTCTGCTCTTAGTTTAGGATGACATGGCAGCCAAGTCACCATGCTTATGTGGACTGAGGCCACCATAACTAGATGGTGGGAAAAAATAATTTTCTCCCAGATGCTTAAAATTGCAAAATTAATTCAAGCCTCATGTAATGTCAGTTCCCTTCACAGTCGAAAGGTGCATTCTGCCAAAGAAAGCTCTTTATGCAAAAACCCAACTAGACAGGCCCTTTGCTTGCTGGGAACCATCTTCCTGTGAGCCCAGGGTGAGAGAAGAATACTCTCCCTCCCACCTTTCCCCCATGCATTCCTTTCTGCTCCTGTAGTTCTACCCAGCTTACAAGGTCATAAGTGACACAGCAGGGCATCAAGGCAACAAAGTTTAGGCATTGGGTAGTGAAACAATTGTACCTAATTTGAAGCAGAGGGTTTATGTTTTATGCAAAGCTCTCAATAGTTGAGCAAAATACATGTACATTCAATACATGTATATATGACTCCTTCCCTTAGGGAAAAGTTTGAAGGAATTTTCTCCTGTTGTTTTCATAGACTCACAAACATTTTGCCTCAGCACATTCTGCTCAAATAAAGAGCTGGACGCAAATGAGATTTTAAATATTTTAGATGCAATTGACCAAACGGTTAACATGCATGGCCTAATAATAGTGGCCTTAACTGAAAGTAAGCACTTTCCCTACCAAAGATAATTGTTCCATTTGCACTATAAATGTCTATATGATATATATTTCTGAAAAGAATTAATATTGAAATGATTTACAAATGGTGCTATTTATAATTTATAGTTATTTAGAGTTATAACTTTTTGGAGATAACAGTCTACTCTGGTTCATTACCTACCCAATTTTCTGCTATTTAAAATCCATGTTTAAGCTACAGAAGTCTAACTGCACAGTCCTAACATAAGAGTTATTGAAATACACTAAGCAACATATGATGTGTACATATGAAGAAATTAGAAGAATTTTAAAATATTGATAATCTATTCCAAGCATAACGATTGTTTTTTGAAAATCCTTTTTGCTAGTAGGATGTGAAAATCCTTTGAAATAAGGCTACAATATTGTCAGTTCTTCAATCTGTACTATATGAACAGGCCCACTAATAAATGTCCCTCCTTACTAACCATATCTAATGTATGATAATGCGACTTGGAGCTGGTTTACAGTTGATTTTAGCCAATGGTCAGGTCCCTAGGCAAAGAGTTACCAGTCAGCCCAAAATTTCACTGCGTACATGGATTTGTACTTTCTTTCTTCTTTAGAACTAAAGCAAGTATATTAGGTTTTAGAAAAGATAAAGAACAGATATTCTTCTGGTGTAGCATTTCTCAATCTCAGCAACTTCAAAATGTGTGGAATTCTGGGAGCTGAAGCACACACGTCTTAAAAGTTGCCAAGGTTGAGAAACACTGCTCTAGAGAGCTGAGCTGGATTCAATTTTCTTTTCTGCCAAAGACTTTGGCAAGTCTCTCTTGGCTTCTTTAATCAATTGATTGCTGATGGAAGCAAGTTGTAAAAGCCATGAAAATCACTTCTGCAAATCAAAAGTGGCAACCTATTTCAAAAAAAACTGTAATAAACTGTACTCATGTTAATACCTTCATATAGTGCTGGCTGGACATTATCAGATTGGTTTCATTTAGTTCATTCTACATTTAAAAGGAGTCAGCACTGAGCAGAGAGATTATAAAAATGCTATGAAAGAACACTTGGGGTCAAAGGAAATACATTATCTAATATAGCAGCCCGCACTTTAATAGCCCACCAGGTGTTTCTCATTACAATTCCTTGAATATCATACCAACACGGATATTGCACAGAAGCTGTGATCCAAAGCAGCAGGCACAAGAGTGTAAGTTCAGGAAACAATGGACCACCAGAGGGAGTGAGTGTGGCACTTTATGTAATATTAAAATTCAGCAGATAAAAAGATGCAGCCAGATGGGGAAGGGAAAATTACGGTAATTGCTTTCCCCATATTGTCAGGACATTCTCAGTTTGCCATAAAATAAACCACAGGAACTGGTGCATGTGTGTGTGTGCATGTGTGCGCCTGCACATATATCTGCGCATTCTTGGTGGCTGGTGCAACAGGTAACATTTTAGGAAGGACCAATGGCCACAGCAGATTGGACAATGATCAAGGTAAACTATGTAGTATCTTTAATCGATTGGACCAGGATTTTCCATTTTTTCCCTGGATTTGAAAAGTGTTTGAAAAATGTATTGATTTGAAAACTATGCTAAGCTTTAGACTTACATAAAATTATGTATATTTGCTGGCCCTCAATGGTAAAAAAACTAAATTGATGATTTCAGTAACATTATATGATTTCTATATTATCCTTTTTCCCAGAGAAACCCCTTCCAGAAAAGGAGGGAGAAATCTTATGTAAAATCTACAGGGTCTAAGAATATAATATTCTTCCTTCTCTTCTTCACATCTCCACCAGAAAACATAAAGTAACCTGATTCTGAAGTACTGTACCCCATAAATGCATAAGCAAGTTTCTACTGTTTTCTGAAAGAAGTCAGCATAGGGATTAGTTGGGTGTCTCTTGGAGACTGCTGTAATCAAGGCATTGTCAATAGAAAGTCCTACTTTAAGCTATTATACTGTGAATCAAACTTGCTAATGGACAACAAACTAAATGAGAGATATGATGAGTATTTAGACTTCAAGGTATCTTACAGATTAATATAACACCTTTTGTGGTTCTATTCAGCCACTCCACTAGCAGGGATAACGCAACTAAAGCATTCTGTACTAGTGGCAGCTTCTAGGTCATCTCTAGCCTCAAGTAAATGTACTGCAGTAAACAAATCAAGCAATGATTACATCATAAATCAGTCAGGCTAGATTGTGTAGGATTTTAGTTGGTGTTAGAGCCAATCTTTGCATGGAAGTTTTTTGCTATTTAGGCTAGCTGTGTCTCTATTGACAGATGAGAATCAAGAGAATTGGCTAAGCTACATACCGGTACTTATTCTGGAAGACAGCTTCAGGAACTTATGCTGCTGTCGATGGGCTTTGTTGTGGAACTATGGTCATGGCGTAGAACCAAAACACAAAAACATAAAAGGATAAGGTGTTTCTAAGACCAATATCAAGCTTTATGCAGCTAGGCATGGTCAAGAATATGCAAATTTCAGTAAGATATTTTCACTGGTAGATTGGAGTAAATTTTGGAAACTATCAGAGGAATTACCTGTCTCTCCGTATAGTGAATTAATTAAGGTAGGATCTTTTTGAATGTTTTGAAATACTTCTTCTGAGGCTTTTTTCCATCTGGGCTGAATGACAATGCATCATACAAATATCAACAAATTTGTGCTCTTTCTCTTGTTGATTAGGTCTATTGTCTTTGCCTTCCTTTCTCAGCCTCCCCATAATTTTCCTTTCCGGATTCACATGAAAATATAGAGCTGAATGTTACTGATGGCAATACTGATGAATTCCAGATTTCTTGATGATTGCCTCCAGTGGTTTCATGTAGGCAGACTCTTAACAATAGTGAAGAATAAAACTTGTGATAGCCCCAAAGCTCAAAGATCATGGGTCTAGACTAGATTAAAAACCTCCAGCTGCCATTTTTGTTGTTGTTGGTAGCACTGCAGAGAGGGAAAAAACCCCACTGCCTTTGATTTGATGCCTCTAGATCACATGGTCAGCGATGTAAAAACCAGCAGACTCAATATGTTAGAATTTTCCATGTCTCCCTCCTGAGAAGTTTAATCAGTCAGGACATTCAAGGCTGCTTTGATGCTAAACCCAGGCCCTAAGCTGTTCTGGAATGGATCTTATTATCTTCCCCAGAATCTAGCTCAAAATTTGCAGCTGAGTATTAAAAGCAGCTTTGGCATCGATGTAAATGTGACATGAGATATGTCATCATTTGGGGTTTGGTTTGGTTGCTCAGTTCTGTCTTAGGGAGAACATGTGTCACCAAAATCTAAATGACTGAATATACTACTTCCCATATGTAGGACACATGTGATAATAATAATAATAATAATAATAATAATAATAATAATAATAATAATAATAATAATAATAATAATAATAATAAAAAGTTGGAAGGGACCTTGGAGGTCATCTAGTCCAACCCCCTGCTAAGGCAGGAAACCCTATACCATTTCAGACAAATGGCTGTCCAGTCTCTTCTTAAAAACTTCCAGTGTTGGAGCATTCACCACTTCTGGAGGCAGGGTGTTCCACTGGTTAATTGTTCTAACTGTCAGGAAGTTTCTCCTTAGTTCTAGGTTGCTTCTCTCCTTGACTAGTTTCCATCCGTTGCTTCTTGTCCTGCTTTCAGGTGCTTTGGAGAATAGCTTGACTCCCTCTTCTTTGTGGTAGCCCCTGAGATATTGGAACACATATTGTACTGCTGGCTTATAGATCCTCCCTTCAGAAAGATAAATGCCATACCTTGAAGCTGGTTTCAAGAAAAGCTCCCTTTTCCCACGTTTTCCTGTTTCACTGAGATTGTTTCAACTAGGTACTCCCTGCCCCATCCTCATTTTGTCAGTTAATGAAAATAAAAAACCCCAGGACTGGATCTCTTCTGCAGAAATATGCTTACATCTTTTCAAAACAGAATAAGTGACAGATCAGAAGGTATGTGTGTGTGTGTGTGTGTGTGTACAAATGTTCTGCTGTCTACCTATCCATTACTGAGGCTACTTTCTCAAGTGAAACAACATGAAGTTTCATGCTACGCTGTTTCCTGCCAATAGCCCTACTATTTGGGAGCAGCAGATAGCTAGTGGAACTAAGTGGATGGTATGCACATCCAACTGGAAATGACTGAGGGTAGCTTCCAAAGCAGCACGCAATCCTGAAAAAAGACATGACTGGGATTCAAGTACTGTAATCACACACCAAAACCATCATGGATACAATGAGATAGTTACTATATCATCCCTTTGACATCATGAAAGGTGCTTAATTCCAGTTTTTAAATAATTATGAAGAATCTGGGATGCTTAAAACCAAGGAATCCACTGATTATATTCAATTAAAAGTTCATCTGATTTCACAGTTTAGTCCAGATACAGGAGGACATCTAAAACTCTTGAATTATTTCTGCACAAAAATGCATTTTGTGTGTTGAAATTTGTACTATTTTAAGTAGACAATTGAATGTACAGTTAATGTATCTGTGAGCCGATGTTGTGCACTGATGTCACCTAATTGGGTAATAAAATGTCTGCAAGCAAGCAATCAAGCTCAGAGAACACAAGGATTTTACAGTTGAACTCTCAGCTACCTATTATATTATATACCTATTATATTCTCTTCTATTACTTAATATGTCCATTAATTATTTAGAAAAGCTTTGGAATAAAGACTTGGAAAATCCTGTGAAAACAAAGCAAAAATTAAAGGTTTGAATGATCTCATAATGAGATTGATTCAAGAAAAGTTCCTCCCTCATTAGACATCTCATAGAACGTTTAAAAATGTCTGAGGGTTAATTTTATGTGCTAGAAATGTAAAATGATGGGCATGATTTATGAAAATGATAACCTTTTCTCACCATTGCTGGATTTTGACATAGTATCCAGAAATATGTTATTATATTCCAAAATTTTAGATTTTTGTCATCATACAATGAACTATGGATTTTCTAAGTATAGGCATAGCATATTTTCAATATGGACAGTATTACCATGCTGTACAGCCACCTAGTCAGTGGTGGGATTCAGCCAGTTTGCACCAGTTCGGCAGAACCGGTAGCTAATTTTTTGTTGCCCAGACCCAGAATGGACTTCCAGAAGCGGCATCCACACAGAGAACTGGTTGTTCACATATTTGAATCCCACCACTGCACCTAGTGTTGCTCCAGTGAGATGAGCAGTATATAAGTCTAATAAATAAATAAATAAATAAATTTACCCCAAACAATATGTGTCTGTCCGTTCTTTATCAGTGTAATATAATATTGTGAGATCAAGGTTTAATAATGATTTTTTTTAAAAAAAACACCAAATGGATTATCTATTATTACTGGTTTTGTGCTTCTCCCCTTTTATGCCAACTTTTTATTTTTTCTGTATGTTATCAGTTCTAAAAAGGTATTCATTAAGTTGATTAACTGTGTATCTTACTGTTTCAAGAATCTATCTATCTATCTATCTATCTATCTATCTATCTATCTATCTATCTATCTATCTATCTATCTATCTATCTATGCAATTTTATTTTTAGCACGGTTATTCTTTCGACCACAGACACTGACAATTTTTTTTGAAGGTATGGTAGCTATTACTTTTGCCCGGGGTCCACCCAAGAAGCTCAGGGCAGTTTAGGTGATTTAATTTGCGAGGTCGGCTAAGACCCCAGACAGTAAGGAGGCCTAGGGTCCTCCGTGAAGATGCTGGTCTACGGCGCTGTTCCCTACCCTCCACTTTCCTCTCCTCGTCCCTCCGGCTACGACCTCTCCTTTACACCTGCCCCGTTTTCCGCAGGTTGCCGAAGCGCGCACGCGCTGCCATTTCTTGCTCTCGCTCTCGCCTTCTCCTCGGCCGGGGCGTCCTTGCCCGGGCAGCTGCGCCCCTCTCCCCCCCCCCCGGTCCGTGGGCTCCCAGCGCCAAGGTCCTGACAGCGCCCTCTGCCGATCGCCGGCGCTGACGTGTGGCCATGCCGACCACTCCCTCCCCAGTCTCCGCCCGCACGTTGTCAGAGCCGGGAAGCCGCCGTAGCGCTGCCGTCTCCTCAGCCTTCGCTTCTCGCCGGTAAGCGGAGCACGAGCCGGGTGCGCTCTTTGCCTTGCTCCCCGGGCCGGCCCGTGCCATTATGTCTCGTGCCGTCCCGCTCCTCTTGCTGCTGCTCGGCTTGGCCCAGCGCCGCGTCTCCCTCGCCGGGCCCACCGCCTCGTCCCTGGAGAGCGCGGCGGACCCCTGCCTCAGCCAGCCCTGCAAGAACAACGGCACCTGCTCGCCGGTCTTAGCCAAACTGCCCGCCGCGCCCCACCGCCTGCCGTTGCTTTTTCTTTCGCCTCAGCCTGCTTACAGCTGCCAGTGTCGCCCGGGGGTCACCGGCGCCGAATGCCAGGTAAACCGGGGAGTCAGAAGCCTTTCCTTGGGGTGGGGGTGGGGGTGGGAAACCTTGTGGTCCGTCGGGTCCGAGCCTTGCGAGCGCTCGCCTGTCCTTATTCCTCTCCGCCTTCTTCCGTTTGTCTCTCGGACGTCTTTTCGGGTCCATCTCCTGCCTTCACGCCTCGGACTCCATCGGCCCGTGCTTTCGCGGATTCTTCCTCCTTCCATCCTTCCCGTCACCACCACCACCCCCGCCCCGTAGATCGCGTAGTGATTTTGGTTCGCTCCGCAACGGTGATCTTCCTTGGCGGTCGCTCTCCAGGCGGTGGCTCTGCGCCGCTTTCCACCGGTCCCTAAGTGTGATTTGAGTTCCTTGATGTAGAATCCATATCTGACCGCTCTCGTTTCGGTTTCTACCTCCGATTCCGGCACACGGCTCTTTTGGGCAACCGTCTACGGTGGCCCCTTTCTTGTGAGGGATCACTCATCTGTTACACACACCTCTATGTGGAACCGAGTCCCGTGGCCTTCACACAGAAGCACTAACAAGGGCAAATGCTTGAGTGCTGAACTTGAAGGGCATATTCTGTGCATTCACGAAAAAAGCTTTCCATTGCCACCCTTCCTATGTAAATTGTTTTGCAACAGATAAAAAAAACAAAACCACGTCGTTAATGTAACCGTGGCTATTTTTTTTATGGCTTTTCATGTTGTGCAAACCATGGACTCACTTTCTGATTCATTGTGCTGTGTGAATCAGAAAATGGGTTAATTAAGTTAATCAGGTTAAACATTTTGTGTGCAGGCAGCCATGTATTTATTTCTAAGAGATGCCACTGAAGATGCTAATTTGGGCTCTTCTTTTTGAGCCCCTGAAATGATGCTGCCTGGGGTTGTTAGAATGACAGTTGCAGAAGTGCCTTCCAGGACACCTATTGCAAATTGTTGGTTGACAGGATTCTGTTCTGCTCAAGGTTAAAAGTATTTTAAAGCTTAATGATGTTTTCCAACACAGTCTTGGTACTTTCATATATGGATTATTTTTCCCTAATGATGAATATACTAGTGGTTTTTGTCACTAATAGCCAAATGAGGACTTGTTCACAGACTTTGGGTAATCATATTGTTTCCCATTTTTATTGGAATTAAAATAGGTAAGTAAAATCAAATCTATATTTTAGTATGAAGAATACAACTGTTGCTAACTACTGTTATGAAATGGTACATCAATCCAGTTTGGTCTGGGAAAGAAAACAGCTCATTTGTTTGTGGTCTTTAAAATGGTGCATTGATATTTGTCTTTCATTCTTTCTGAGGAAAAAAGATGATGAGGAGGAGGAGGAACAGAATGATGATGGTGGTGGTGATGATGATGCATTTGGTTATAGAATAAGGCTGCAATGGACTACATTTCTGTGCATGTTTACTTGGAAATAATCTCATAAAACTAATAGCTTTTACTTCTGCATAACTATGCATAGGCAAAGGTTGCTAATCAGTGATGCTAATTTTACCACATTAAATTTACTGAATATTTTTAACATGGCAAAAAGGTTTGTAATTGTTCTCTTTCTCCCTTCCTCCAATATTATGTAAGGTGTTGCAAATATGAATACAGAGATAAAAGAACAAAAGGTTACAGTGTGAAATACTGGAAATTAAAGACTATGAAAGAACTTGGGGAAAAAAAGTTCTGCGTTTTATGTCACAGTGCCCTTCTTTCTGCAATGCAAGTTTGTGGGAGGCTGGATCAAACTAAGGAGAAATAAAGGGAACTCTTTTAACCTAGTGAATCTTGTAAATTAGGTGTGGACTGTTCCTAGGTTTTCTTCTGTGCTGGAAGAAAGAGAGTGTTGTATGAATTATGCTGCCTTCTGCAAGTTAACAAAGGTAAATTGCTATTTTAAACACCAGTAAAGTGTAATGTCTAGAAAAGAGAGAACTGCAACTGAAGATACATTTTAGCCATTTATTTCCACTTTGTTCAGTTTTCATTACTGTATAATTTTATATAATTAATCCTAAATGTTATTGCATGAAATAATTGAAAATTGCAAACCACTAATAAGTATATTTAAATTCTTTATGTTTGTTGCAAGAGTTAAGATTATGTCTATTTGATTTGATTTGATCAAATTGGGTTGATTTTCTGTACTATTGGAAAATTGAATTATCAAGTCAATTTTTTCAAAGTGACCCAGACACAATGGATGGTCAAACTTTCCAGCAAAACAAAAAGCCTGATTTTCCCAGTGAAACATTCCTGTCACCTTGATCAGGCCGTGAAGTGAAGGAGATACAGTATGCGATGCCTTTGGAAACACCACAGAGCAACCAACATAGCTATAGGTCTTCCTAGAGGAACTTTTATTTGCATCTGAGAGCTTGTTCCTCAAAGAAAACAAGAGAAGATAAAGGTACAGGTTATGGCAGCAGAAGCAGAGTTGGCTGCAGTTTGAAAGGAGTTATCAGACCAGTTGATTTGATCATTATATTTTAAAGGTATATTATTGATCTTTAAGAAAAAAATAAATTGCTTTGTAATGAAAATTAAAAACTCTATGAAAGAACTTGTGAAAAATAATTCTTGATTATAATATGTTCCCTGTCACGTTGAAATTTCTGCCCAGCCTTTTTGTCGTCCATGATTTCAGCCTTTTATTGTTTTTGGTCTTTGTAGTTTCCCAACAAAGACACAATTACAATTTTATTTATTTGTCCTACTGTAGCTCATGACAATATATACAGAGTTCCCTCTTTTCATTTTCTTCATAACAACCCTGTGAGTTTGGTAGGGCTGGGAGCGGGACTATCTCCAAAGTTAGGTGAGTTTCCTCCACCTTGATGTGTGGAAACAGTATTCAGATGGTGGAAGCTTTTCTTGCTAGATTTGGAAGTACTTATAAAAGCATTTCCTCCTGCTAGTCACTCCATGAAATTTAAAATGTATATGATTTTAGATTATATAATACAATTGTACGCATCATCAGAAATGCTTTTTGTTGCATTCCTCCTCCTTCCCCCCAATATTTGCACCTAGGCTTGTGATTTTTGAGAAAGGCTTGAAAACCACCATATTGAATCAAGACCAAGAAGAAATGATCATGGATGACAAACTAACTTTCTAACACAGGTGGATCAAATTGGTTGTAAACTGATTTTTGTTTTTCAGTGAAATGCTAAGGAAGAAAGATTTGTTTTCCACTCTTGATAGTTTGATTATAAAAATATTAAATACATTTGAATTATTTTGTGTTTTTAAAATATATGTTCACATCTTCCCATCTTTCCTTTAAATCGTAACTTAATATTTGAACTTGTAAAACAGCATGTTTACTATGTTTTCTATGTTTTGCCAATGTTAATTAACTTCTGAATGTGATTTTGAAAGGATGCTCTTAAGGGTTAGGTGTACAACT
Organism: Vipera ursinii; assembly: GCF_947247035.1. Classification (NCBI taxonomy): domain Eukaryota; kingdom Metazoa; phylum Chordata; class Lepidosauria; order Squamata; family Viperidae; genus Vipera; species Vipera ursinii. The sequence goes on from NC_139518.1 coordinate 30,215,030, forward strand.
AAGCAGTTCAGATTGTCTTTATGGCAAATAAAATGTCTTTCTGTTTATGCATCGTTAGTTATATAAATGGTTAGAAAAGGTTCTTTCTTTTTAAAGTACTCAAAAAAATCTATTGAATCCACTGAAAAGGCTGCTTTGCATAAATTACAGGTCATTAGTCTGTAAATTGTTTGCTTCAAGAAATACTTCAAGAGTTTCAAACACTATGATTTGCCTTCCTGTGTTGTAGTTGTTGAAAGGCCTTGAGAAAAGCTTTGTGAGGAAATTATTACAAAAAAAATTCAATACATCCAAGTGATTTAGTGTTCTATTTTCTTATTTATTTTCCTCTAAGAAATAATTTCCCTTTTTTCTATTAAGCGTGCTACCAAATCAGTAGCATAACAAAATGCATGCTTTACAATGTATCATAAAGATCCCAGTAGATCTATTGCAATATTATATATTGAGTAATCAGTACTGCTTATACAGCTATCATATGAATCATTCTTATTATGCACTTCACCAATTCATTTAGAATTTTTAGAATGGATATTGGTCACATAAAACATGAAGTTTAAAGAGGCTGTTTTAATACACATATTATTTTCTTTAAACTAATAGATAAAGCAGATTTTTGAACAGGTAAGAATTCTATCTTGTAGAGTGGAATATATTATTGGTGATCTACTAATTGTTGGAAAAATAAAAATGGACCTCAAAAATGAGGAAAGGCCTCTAAAATTTTTTGAAATGCCAATAGAGAACCAGAACACTTATTAGGATGCATAACACTTATTAGGATGCATTTTTAAGAAGAGACTGGACAGCCATTTGTCTGAAATGGTATAGGGTTTCTTGCCTTAGCAGGGGGTTGGACTTGATGACCTCCAAGGTCCCTTCCAAATTATTATTATTATTATTATTATTATTATTATTATTATTATTATTAATAAATTGTTAATTATGGTAGTGGGGCAGAACAAATAAAAAAGTGTGATAAAATGGATGCAAAAGTGTAAATAAACAGTTACATCATAATAATGGAAGCAATTATGGAACAATTGTATAAAATTTACTCTAAGTTATAATATTAGGGAAAACTGATATAAAATATGTTATAATTGTTACATGATTCCATTAATAATCAGTAGGAGAGACATGTTGGAAATGTCATAAGACACAAGGAACATTTTATTCTATGCAGTGAACATGTAAATAAAATCTCTAAAGTACTATAAAGGAATTTATAAACTATCCAGAGAAATTTTGATATCAAATTTGAAATGAAACCAAAATTCTTCTTAGTAAGCATTACTAACAAAACATACCACTTTATTAAGATACATATACTGTATATGGTGTTAAGGATAAATTTAGCACAACATTAGAAAAGATATACATTATTAAAGAGCTCAGAATAGGAATTGAAACTTGGACAATATGCAATGATGGCAAAGTTAATTGGACCATCGTGAGTGGATTTGGAACTTTCATGCCTGACAGCAGGAGATGAGCAAAATTTGGCTTGTTTAATATTTGGATAAGAGATTACGAGAGATAGCCAGAGCTCTAGGGAATGTTAAAAATAATTCAGAAGCCAGCAGTAACCATTTTCATACTGTTATGGCTTTGTCCATAAATTTACCAAAGTTGAGCTTGAGTTGAAGAAAACTTACATTTATGCTTGATTTGTTGTCTCTGGACTTTGGTTCAAACCTATTTTGTTGTTTATAAGTTCATTAGTAGATTGTACTAGACAGCCCATGTCCCATTGGGTCATCATTTCAGAGACATTTCTTTACTGAAACAGAGAAACAGGATGAGCAAGGGTGGACCAAAAAATCAGTGGGAGCAACTTCCAACTTCCTGCTGGCTTCCCCATTGAGTTTCCTTGTAGGAATCTGGCAGGGAGCATTGGAAATCCCTTCCCCTCCTGCCCCTTCCTTTTCCAGCAGTCAGGCAAGGGGTTGTTGCTGAGTGGGAAGGAGTGAGGGATTGTGAGACTGGCTGGGAAACTGTCATGGGATGTTGAAAATGAAGATCACGTGACTGCAGTAGCAGCTCAGCAGTGTAGTAGCAGCAGCCAGTGGCATTCAAGCAGCCACATCTTCCCCAAGTTTCATTTCCACAGCAGTCATCCTGGATTTTGGACATATTCTGTAGGCCACTTAAAAGTATATTGGTTTGAAAATTGTTGTTCTATAATGCCCCATTTTGCCCAATTCAAGATCATTACAGTGAGAGTTTTAGTACTGTATAGGTTTCAATTTTCTTGTCTGATCTTAAGTAAAGCATACTATTTTATCTCCTTACTGATTCTTAAGAAGGTTTTCCTAAATGTTATTTACTCAGTTTGCCTTATTAATCCAATTAATATTTTCCATGTTTTCTGTTCCTGCATTACAGATATCTTGCAATTTAATCTAGGAATTGAATGTTCAATGTCCTATTTTAATCTCTTGTATAACTAATATTTTATGTATTTATTTCTTTACTGCAGTTAGGTCATTTCAGGAGCTTGATTATAATGATTTTGTGGAGCAGTATGTTAAAGGTGGCAATGTTTATTTCCGTGTTCATTTGTATACATGATAAAGTAGACTTGCTAAGTTTGGGGGTTCTCATGTTTCTTCAGCAGACAAGGGCTCAAGATTTCTGTCCTATATAACCTTAACAATATCATTGGTTTGTGACATTCTATTTCTTGTTGTCTGACTCTTTCCGTTCTTGTTCTTCACATTATCCTCTTTTTCTAGTTTTTTTTGTGTTGAACCACTAAGATTATTGTTTTTTACTTTCTGAACAATGAAAATTGTATGTCAGATTTTACAGTCCATTATTTAACTTCTATTATTATTCATGATCTTGTAAAAACTGTTAGTAGCACTGATATTCTTCTCATTCTCTGTATATTTACCTTGGACAAGATTACCTTTGTCCAAATTACAAGTAATGGTTCAGACAGATATAATTTTTTATTTCATGTTTCGACTGCTGTTCCTTCAAAGTTTCATTAATGTAAAAATATAACTTTACAAAAATCAAATAGATAAAATTACTAAATTATAAAACACAGATGATTAAAGATTCCATAAAAGATGTGGGTGGAGGGGCAGAGAGGGGGAGAGAGAGAGGCTGTAAGTCCATTATTCTGTCCTTCTGTGCCACAAGATACTGCATATCTTTATTTCTATTAATCTTTCTAATTCTAGATAAATCTTTAGTAATCTGTTACTAAAGGTTGCCAAGGTACTGGCTGCTTTCTTTGTGTTAAGCCTGAAATAAAAGCCTTTTAATGCATTTTTTAAAAAGTATGTTTTTTTTAACTTTCTCATTCTATCCCTTCTGCATATAGAAACGGCTCCTTCAGTATTCAGGTTTTGGTAGATAACAGATTTAATTTTGATCTTTCAAGGTCAGACTCTGTTCAGTATTTGCAGCATTTTGATATCCAAGAAGAAACTTCTCTAACTATTAAATATTAATATTTAAACAGCTAATAGAAAAAAAAATTGAGGAAAGTACACCTGGTTGCCTTTTACTTTTGAACATAGCGTATTTCTTAAAACAGAATAAGAGTGGGAAGGATTCAGTTTTCCTTATTGGAAGTTCTTGGCTATAATTCAGAGGATCATGTAATTGAGTCCATGGGATGACTTGCAGTTTAAAAAAAATATTTTTGATGCAATATACAAAGTTACTTTGCAAGGAAAAGCAGAAGTTTTTACTGGGCGTTGCACATACATAGAGGATCTTAAGATATTTTATTATTTGATAATTCTGAATATTGAAGGTTCAAATTTTGTTTCACTAAATTGGAAATGGTACGTGATTTTATAGATTGGAAAATCAAAGATAATTGACTTTGATTATTACAATACACGCTTTATATGGTGAGATACAGAAACTAATGACTAAACTAGTCAGTTGGCTCAATAGTGATTCTCATTTAAACATAGATTTTTCTGATTCTTCCTCCAAGAGAGTAAATAATTAATTGATGTAAAATATTGATTTTAATTAACTCAGGAATCTGATGGGAAAGTCCTTTCTTAAATTGGTATTACAAATGTGTTTAATTCAACATCATTCGAACAAATTAATATAATTGGTTTCTTCCCATTCTCCTATTTGCAGTTTGCCCAAATGGTCAATGGGAAGAGAATTCTGTCTGCATAAATTTATTTATTTATTTTGTAAATTTGTGCAGCTGTCCATTTCACATATGTGACTCTAAACAGTCTGTATTAGTTAAACTAACACAGTTAGCTAAGTTAAAAACATAAAAATACAATAAAATAACCAAAAATATAACAAAAATAATTAAAAACATTAAAAACAATAAATCATCTCTATTGTCTGTCTGTCTGTCTATCTATCTATCTATCTATCTATCTATCTATCTATCTATCTATTTCTTAAAATATTTGAAAAGCACGACTTAGAAAATATATGCTTTTAATATTTAAAAGCAGAACTGCCAAGAATAGTAATCAGAAAAAGAAAGGAGATTTATATGATATATAAATTCAAAACAAATTTCAGTGTAATTGAATACAAATTTCAGTGTAATCACTCCAGCATATAATCAAAACCATTATTAAAATCAAGTTTATATTCAATAATTAACAGATAGTCAATTTAATAATAATTCCAAGTCAAAATAAGCAACAAAATTTCTGTTAGAAAGTTCTATTTTTATTTAATATCAGCTAAGTATTTAATATCAGCCAGTGCTTTTTTTGTAAAAGAAAAAGGTGCTGGAACTCACACATGTCATACAACCCACCTTGCCTAGCCTACAAGGTTCCATCCAAAAAAGGTGCCGGAACTCCGTTCTGAACGTTCTATGACAAAAAAAGCCCTGATATCAGCTAAGAACTAATAGTAATTAATGATCATCATAAATCAATATTATGATAATCATTAGAAAGCAATTCATGAGGGAAATTTAACTATCTATATGGCAAGGATAGTAGGATTAAAATAAAAAGGGTACAAACAAGGAATTTTACCTATAAAGCAATAAAAAACATTAAGAATAGCAAGTTAGAATAATATAATAAAAACGAAAGTAAAAGATTAAGGTAAGTGCCACTAAATAAAGCAGTAAAATTACCTAAAAAGATTTTAAGGATTGTAGATTTCACTTAAGAATAAGCCTCTGACAAACTCCACAGAATATAATGTAATAACTAATAGGATAAATAAGAAACAAAGCACAAATATAACCTAATAGGAAATACAATTAATACAAACAAGGTTAGATTTAATATCAAGAATAAGCCATAACTACGATCAATCAGATTCAGCTGCTCTTATTTATCATATGGTTTGTATGCAACTGTATCAAAATAGTATCAGATAAGGTTGTATTCTATTTAAACTTGGGATTTATGTCATTGAGCAGGAATTGCACATATTATTAGCTAGTAAATCCTGTTACACTTTTCAAAAATGAGGTAATTAGAGTGCTGTAAGGTTCTATATGTAAATTACAATAAAAGAGAATATATTGAATAGCGGTCCCTGGTGCTCTCTGAGCTTGGTGACTTTTCTTGCAAACATTTCATTACTCACCAGCTTAGAGCACCAAAGACACCACTCTGAGCCACAAATACTCTCTTATATTGAATAGAGGCATATTCGTAGTGGGTGTGGTATCTTCTTATACTGTATCTTCCTTCTAGTAAAAAAACCCCATGGATTCATATTTTAATCAAGCTTGGGCAAATTATGTTCACACAGGTATAATTTTGCCAATTCTTAAAATTCTTAAAATATAACTTACAATTTGTTTTAGTAATGGGGGGAGGAGTGCCTTCGGGTCGGTCTTTGTCTCCCAGTGACTGTCTGGATTAGTCTCTGCAGTTTTCTTCACAAGGTTTTTATAAAGTTATCCAGGAATGACTTTGGGAGACATGAGCTGGACAACAGACATGATTTCTCAGCCTGTAAGGAGGCTAAAGAGAGGAGGTGTTGGAAACATTTCAGAAAGGACTTGCCCTTGTTTTCTGGAGAATAACTAAAGCAGGGTGAAATACTTTCAGTCTCGCAAGATACTGTTCATGTAATCTTGCAATAAATGTAGAGTTAATACTCATGGTTGTGCTTCTTGACTGGTTTACCTCAAAGAGATGATGGTTTTTCGGAACGGTTTTGCCATTGTCTCCTTCTTGGGGACGAGAAACAGAGACTGTTTTTGTGCCTAGAGCAGGACTTGAAACCACAGTCTCCTGGTTACTAGCCTAGTGCCTCAACCACTACCAAACTGGCTGTATATTTTTAAAGTAAAATTAGTGCAGTAATTTTTTTTGAAAAAAACACAAAACCCACTTGCTTCCTGCAATGCTGGTGGCTATGTGAAACTATGAAGTATAGTCTGCACCAGTGTAATAGACTATGCAAAACAGGTCCTGTTTAATTGGCATTGTTGTTTGCTTATAACCCAGACAGAGAAAAAGAAAAAGCCATAGGAACAAAAGCTTGTTGTTAACTTCCCACTTTCACCTAGTTTGGAATCTTATCTGCTAACACCAGGAGAAATAACCCTGAAAAAGAAATGTCAATCTCAGCGAATAATTTAACATACCCTGCCATATTCAGGTATCTGCTCAAGCAGTTCCAGCTTCCATGTGTAATATTGTATTAGTAACGCAGTGGGGGATTTGAAAAATTGGTCTTAGAAGTTTAGATTGGACAAGTTTTAGTGATAGAAGGTTGGAAGGTAGTCTCAGCTGTGAATCATATAATCATTGTGCTAGAGACTTGGCTTCAAAAAGCTCAAAAGCTGCAGGTTGGCCTCCCCTGGAGCTAATGTATTAACAAAGACTTACGTGATGAAAAAGACAAACTTCAGGTGCAGTGAACCCATGAGTGGTTTCCAAGTTGAATTAAATTATATATCAGATTTATTCTTCAAATTTCTTAAAAAATGACATTTGGAACATTTTATGTTGCCATTCTTCTAAACAGAGTATGATATGTGATTTCCAATAAGAGGCATAAAGCATCTTGGCAGCTATTATCATATACAGAGCCAATGTAGGAATGTACGTTTTGGTGACATTTATCAGAAAAACAGCTGGGAGGAAAGATAATTCATCTTTAAGGTTTATTTCATTCTTTAATAAATTTTCTTGCAGAATTTCTCTTTTGTATGTTGCATCAAATATGAAGAAACAATCCAATTTATTACATATCCAACCATTTTTAAAGAATGAATTACCTATTTTGGCAATCGGCACTGGAGTAACAATAAAACATTTTGTGATCTTTTCCTAAGTATGATACTTAGGAATATTTGCCTTCCATTGATCTTTTTATTATTGCATATCAGTTATCTTATTTAGGCCCTGCATCCATTTAGTCATGCAGCCTTTAGCTTGGTTAATTTTTTAGTTGTATTTCAGTAACCATTTGTAAAAAGCTACAAGAGATGTTCTGGGTTTTGTTATATATATATTTCAAATTCAGTCACGTCTCTACTGGAGTTCTTCAAGGTAAATCAGACTAGGAAACCATATGAACCAATGCTACTATTCTAAAGCTACAGTAAAAGAATCATGCAATTCTGAATATACTTTAGCTTTCCCTTTATCTTCATGGGAATTAGGGAGGGCTTGTTGAGATGTTTATTCATGTTACATTCTTGCCCTAGATTCAAGTACTTTGATCTGATTATTGTCTTGGTAACAGTTCTTCCTCCTGTCTCAAGGCATTCTTCCTGGCTCTAAGCTATCCACCTTATGAGCTCAAGCTGTAGGGGATAGATTTCAAGTCCCATGAGTTATAGAATGTCCTCTTGAAGGACCCAGGAAGTGGACCTTTTAGTCATGGTGTCTGGCCTCTGAGACACCTTATTATGAAAGATCAGATTGGCTGCAACCCTGCTTTTGTTCTGGAACAGCCGTTCCCAACCTTTCCAGCTCCACAAACCAGCCGCAGCAGTGCCACCAGTGCGGGGAGAGAGAGAATGGGTTTGTGTGTGTGCCTGTTGCTTGCATAAATGGAACTTTGTGTGGTTGTGCACTCACCTACCACTTGTGCAACCTGGTTCCCAATGGCCCAGAGACTGGCACCAGGCCGCTGGCCTGGGGGTTAGGAACTCCTGTTCTAGAAGGTGCTGAAGACCAGGCTGTCTTGTCCCTGTATGGAGGACAGAAAGTTACTGAAGTCAAAGTGATTTAGTATTAATTTCAGGTTTCTTATTTTCAGCTGCCATATTTTTTAGAGTGTTTTATTACTATATTGTTATTTTTATTTTTAAACTTAAATTTTACCAGAGTGCTTTTAGGTCAGAGGGACAGATATACATATACATACACACACACACACACACACACACACACACACACACACACACACACACACACACATATATATATATATATATATATATATATATATATATATATATATATATAGGGACGCGGTGGCTCAGTGGGTTAGAATGCTGAGCTTGTCAATCAGATGGTCTGCAGTTTGGCGGTTGAATCCCGAGTGCCGCGTAACAGAGTGAGCGCCTGTTACTCATCCCAGCTTCTGCCAACCTAGCAGTTCGAAAGCACGTAAAAATGCAAGTAGAAAAATAGGGACCACTAGGGTGGGAAGGTAACAGCGTTCTGTGCGCCTTTGGCATCTAGTCATGCCGGCCACATTTATTTATTTATTTATTTATTTATGGGACTTATATGCCACCCTATCTCCCGAAGGACTCAGGGCGGCTCACAACAATATGACCACGGAAAGGTCCTCGGACAAGCGCTGGCTCTTCAGCTTTGAAACGGAGATGAGCACCGGCCCGTAGAGTTGGAAACGACTAGCACGCATGTGCAGGGAAACCTTTACCTTTATATATATATATATATATTCCTTGATAAGATTAAAAATGCGAATCCCAGGCATGTTAAAATTAACACTGGGATGGAATAAGAAAAACTAAAACAGTTTTTATTGCTAAAAGATCAAACTTTTGTTGGCTAATGTCATCAGGATGGAAACACTGTGGTGGGGAGATTGCATCACCGATCTGTTCGTTGAGGTCAGCCGTATTTGTTTGAGTTGTTGCACATCCATTTTGGGGGGATGTAGTTGGGTATCTGTTGTCCAAAGTGAATTGCTGATAGTTCCATGTGTTGTAGCCATAGCTCTAGTCATTGCCCGTGTTCTCATACCAGAGGTCCTAAATGGTTGTTGCTCTTCTTCCCTGTGTTCTACATTGCAGGGTGGTTGTGTGTTGGTGCAATCTTGATTTTGATACAATGAGGCGCTCTGTGAATGCTTGCACTGTTTGCCTTCATATTGCGCACATCGTTCCTCTTCTCAATTCCTTAGTGCCTGGTATGCAGGGGGGGAGGTCTATGTGCCGGTTGATAGAGGACCAATACACAACCACCCTGCAATGTAGAACACAGGGAAGAAGAGCAACAACCATTTAGGACCTATGGTATGAGAACACGGGGAATGACTAGAGCTATGGCTACAACACATGGAACTATCAGCAATTCACTTTTGACAACAGATACCCAGAGACAACTACATCCCCCAAAAACGGATGTGTGACAACTCAAAGAAATATGGCTGAGCTCAACAAACACATCGGTGACTCGCTCCATGAGCAGAGTGCAGACATCAACAGTATAAACGCGATCTCCCCACCCCAGTGTTTCCATTCTGACAACGTTGGCAGTTAGCCAACGAAAGCTTGATCTTTTAGCAATAAAAACTGTTTTAGTTTTTCTTATTCCATCCCAGTGTACGTTTAGTTTGTGTATGTATGTATGTGTGTGTGTGTTTATTAAGAATTAAATCTTAGAATCTGTACAGGTTAATCTTTCTCCATTGTTTATCTGATATGGTTCCAATTTTCAAAAAGAGAAAAAAAATCCAGGAAACTACAGACCAATCAGCTTGACATCAAGTTCTGGTAAAATCCTGGAAAAGATAATCAAGCAGAGGATTTATGAACACCTAGAAATAGAAAAAGTGATTACTAGAAGCTAGCTTGGGTTTGTTAAAAACAGGTCATGCTAAACAAACCTTATTGCCTTCTTTGATAAAGTGATAAATTAGTGGACCAAGGAAATTATGTGGACATAGTATACTTAGAATTCAGTAAGGCACTTGAGAAAGTAGACCACAACATACTTTTTCAGAATATTCTGTATTGGCTTTTATTTCAGACAAATACTATGTGATCAACTGAATCTTATTAATTTACTATCATACTGTACTATACTGCTATATATATAAATTCTCAGGAATGTCTTGGGTGAGTAATTGTATGTATAGTTATCAACATACAAGCTTTATTTCTGTTCTTAATTTGCCAGTTTAATTTTTGAAATTTCATTTTCCTCTCGTATCTTCCCTGTCAGTGTTATAAATGTTCTGTGAGAATACTTGAACTTTAGTTCATCCTCTTCAAAGTTGTGAATATGAAAACAGAATCATAGCCATGTTCATGTTTTTGTATTTCATATTGACAATGGCTTTCAAAATATATGGGATATTCCTAAGACATCTTTTTGGGATAAATCCAGTTTAATTAGGATATATTAGATCGCTTAAAAGATTATTTAAGAGTTGTCGTGTAAGAGTTGTTGTACATTCAATAAAGAGATAGGCCTACATGACTTCTGATGAATTGGAATATTACCCTTTCTGTAAATTAAAGAAATGAAAACCTCTTTCATGAGGAAAAGAGTACTTGACTTTGTTGCATCTCATTCATTACTCAGGTTAATGGTTTGAACAAGATTTCTTGGAAGGCCTTATAATATATTGTAGAAAAGCCATCTGGTCCTGGGGATTTGTTCAATTTCAATTTCTGTGTTACTTCTTTTGTTTCATCTTTTGTGACTGGATTTTGTTGATCTGAAAATTTCCTGGTCTGTGTTGTTTTTAAGTACTCTTCTCCAGATTTAATGCCTGCATAATATAAAGAATTGATTTATAATTTCGTCTGTGGCTGAAACACATACTTCACATTAATAGAAATAATAATCATTATTTTCTCTTGTTCTTTTCATATTTGAACATGCCAAGTGGTTTACTACCTTTCTCAAAATATTCCCTTTAGTAAAATTCAATGTTGTGTAGTTCCATTAAGTTCAATTGATTACAGGTTGGTTTAATCTTTTGTTGTAAATCCAAGTTTAAGTTCTGCTTATATCTTCTAATTGCTTCAATTATTTTATCAATGTGTCCTTTTGTTTTTGTGCAACTTTCTATTTGATGCCATAAACAGGTTTTTAAAATAAAGGCTTTAGATTTAAGATTCTTTTTCTAACTTCTAAACCTTGTAAGCAATGCAGGAGAATATCATGCTCAAAGATATAAAAAGGTGCTGAGAGATCTAACAAGACCAAGAGAGATGCCTTCGCACAATGCGGATTCAGGCAGAAGTCATCCACTTACGTGGACATTAAAAAAGAAATCAAATACAGGAAATAATTACCATCCTTCAGGTATCAGGAAAATATTTCCTGAACTATAATAAGTAAAATCAGTGTCAGTTCCAAACAGAAATATAAGAGCTTGGAAGAAATATCATTATAGTCGTTCACAGAAATTAAATCTTATCCAGGAAAGATTTAATACAAAATCCCTTAACATTTACATTGGTTCTGTGTGCCAGAAAGTCACTATAGGATCTAAAAAAAGAAACCTCTTTGCTAATAAAACTAAAAATAGCCTATAATTTTCTAACAAATTAAAGTAATGATGTTCTCTAAGCACAGCAAGATATAAAAATAAAAGAACTGAACAAAAAGTAGCTTCAAAGCAAACAATGATTATTTAATTGCCCAAAGTGAAATAAATTATTTAATGAGATTCCAAGACAAAAGATAACGAACAAGATTTGAAAACTATGTTATATTTCTTTTGAAATAAAACAGCAAGGTTTCTTGAGTTTAGCTTTGTGACAGTTGATAATTGTGCATAAAATAGATTTTTCATCTAATTTATACCTGCTATTTCCAAAAAGTATGTATGTAAAAGCATATTAGGTGAACATGAACAAACTGAATAGAATCTGAACAAAAGCAGGACATGCCAACTATATAGAATACTATGGGAACACATGCCTAATATTTCATACAATTTGAAATGCTTCTTATATATGCATTTTGTATTCCCTGATTGTTAAATATGTGTGTGTGTGTGTGTGTGTGTGTGTGTGTGTGTATCCACCCCGACCCAACCCAGTGATGCCCTCTATGTGATGTCCCGTTGCCTGGAAGCGGTACAGATTTGGATGGGAAAGAACAGGCTTCGGCTCAACCCGGCCAAGACTGAGTGGCTTTACGTACCGTCATCTCGTTTAGTCCAAGAGGTTCCATCTTTGATTATAGGAGGAGAGATGTTACCTCCCGTTGATAGAGCACACAATCTGGGCGTCCTCCTAGATTCACGACTCAGTTTTGAAGATCATATTGGAGTCATAGCTAGGGGGGCATTTGCCCAGATTCACCTAGTATACCAATTGCGCCCCTTTCTGGACCGAAATGCCCTATGTACAGTCACCCACGCACTCGTTACCTCCCATATAGACTACTGCAATGCTCTCTACATGGGGCTGCCCTTGAAAACCACCTGGAGGCTTCAGCTGGTGCAGAATGCGGCTGCACGGGTAGTGATGGGAGCTCCCCGATACTCCCATATAACACCTCTGCTCCATGAGCTGCATTGGTTACCGGTTGCCCTCCGGGTGAGATTTAAGGTGCTGGTACTTACCTTTAAAGCCCTACATGGCTTAGGCCCGGGATACTTGCAGGACCATCTGCTACCGGGAACAAATTCCCATCGCCCAGTATGCTCACACAGAGAAGGCCTCCTCAGGGTACCGTCAGCTAGACAATGTCGGCTGGTGAACCCCAGGGGAAGGGCCTTCTCTGTGGGAACGCCAGTCCTATGGAATCAGCTCCTCCCTAAGCTTTGGATGGCCCAGGATCTCCAGTCCTTTCGCCGCGGCCTCAAAACACTCCTTTTCCACCTGGCTGACCTGGAATGACAGGCATTTTAATTATGTTTACAATTTTTAATTTATTTTAATTTTTAATTTTAATTTATTGCACAGATGACTTTAATTTTAATTTTATCTTAATCTCTGTACTTATTATATGTTATTGTTGTTAGCCGCCCTGAGTCCTTCGGGAGATAGGGCGGGATATAAGTCCCATAAATAAATAAATAAATAAATAAATAAATAAATAAATAAATAAATAAATTGTATATGTATATGTATATGTATATGTATATGTATATGTATATGTGTATATATATATATGGATCTTTGGTTATTCGGGTTTTTCCCCGCGTAGAACTAAAGGTGTAGGCGCCTACACCTTTAGTTCTACGCGGGGAAAAACCCGAATAACCAAAGATCCACATATGAACACCCGTGAAAACCTCAGAAAACATATATATATATATATATATATATATATATATATATATATATATATATATATATATATATATATATATACATAATATGTATATATATATGTATGTATAATGTATATGTATATATATGTATATGTATATGTATATATATATGTATAATATGTAAATACATTTCTTAAAACAAATATATAAAATGTTAAGACACTTCACTCAAATGTAAAGAGGTTGCTTTTTTGTTTTCTGTTTGTTCTGCAATCCCAAGAATTTGCATTATGGATTGTTGTTACATAATTAATTTTTGAAACGTTTTTAAAACTTTGTTATTCAAAAAAAGGTTGTCTTAAAATTTTTATACAAAAATGATTTGTTTTACAAAAAAAAAGAGAAGAGAAATAATAAAAAACAAAAATGGGCACAACAGTTTTGTGCCCATAACAGATATTATTGTCTTAATGAGAATTGTATAAAGCTCCCCGGCTCCTAAGGAGTCCTCGGGGATCGCTCCCCGGCTCAGACGTCGGGCGGGAGCCGGCAGGACACAAAGCTCTTCCCTCTTGAGGCAGCATCCCCGAGGACTCCTTAGGAGCCGGGGAGCGATGCTGCCTCAAGAGGGAAGAGCGTCGGGCGGGAGCCGGGAGGACCCGACGCTCTTCCCTCTTGAGGCAGCATCCCCGAGGACTCCTTAGGAGCCGGGGAGCGATGCTGCCTCAAGAGGGAAGAGCGTCGGGCGGGAGCCGGCAGGGTAGTCCTGCGCACACACGCGCTCCCCAGCTGCTAAGGAGTGCTCCTTAACAGCTGGGGAGCGTGCGCAGGACTGCCCTGCCGGCTCCCGCCAGACACCAGCCTGCCCTGCTTCCTCCACAGTGAGAGGGGAGGGCGTGCCTTCCCGGGCTCACTGATTTTCCGGCGTATAAGACGACTGGGCATATAAGACGACCCCCAACTTTTGAGATGATTTTCATGGGTTAAAAAGTCATCTTATATGCCGGAAAATACGGTATATAGTGAATTCATAGTAGATAACTGTATTTTATTTATTTATTTATTTATTTGATTTGTATACCGCCCTTCTCCCTAAGGACTCAGGGCAGTGAACAGTGACATAAATAACAGAATGCACAAATAGTTATCTTAAAACAATAATTAAAACAGAACCCGTCAGACCAGACTGGATTGCTTAAACAGATATGTTTTTAAGTCGCGTCGGAAGGAGCGAAGGTCGGGAGCCATCCGGAGCTCAACCGGTAAACGGTTCCATAGGTCAGGTGCGCTCACAGAGAACGCCCTCCCTCTGGGAGCTACCAGACGGCATTCTCCGAACGGCGGCACCCTTAGGAGGCCCTCTCTGTGGGAGCGCACTGGACGGAGGGATGTTGACGCTGGCAGTAGGTGATTCCTAAGGTACTCCGGACCCATGCCATGTAGGGCTTTGAAAACCATTACCAGCACCTTGAATCTTACCCGGAGGACAACTGGGAGCTAATGCAGTTCACGGAGTAGAGGTGTAACATGGGAGTATCGGGAGACTCCCAACAAAACTCTCGCGGCTGCATTCTGTACCAGTCGGAGCCTCCGAGTGGTCCTCAAGGGCAGCCCCATGTAAAGAGCATTGCAGTAGTCTAAATGAGAGGTCACGAGTGCATGAGTGACCGTACGTAGGGCATCTCGGTCTAGATAGGGCTGTAATTGGCGAACCAGGCGAACCTGGGCAAAGGCTCCCCTAGTCATAGCTGTTATGTGGTCTTCCAAGGAAAGCTGTGAATCTAAGAGGACTCCCAAGTTGCGAGCCCTATCTGTGGGGGGTAATAACTTACCCCCTATAGAAAGAGATGGAATGTTCTGAATATCTCGAGATGCCGGTACGTACAGCCACTCATTCTTGTCGGGGTTGAGTTGAAGCCTGTTCTTCCCCATCCAGACCCGAATCAATCCTTTAGCTTAAAAGACTGGTTTCAGTAAGAACAATTTTTTAAAGTTTTCCCAACACTATAAAATAGAACTATTTGAAACCAAAAGTGCCTTTGAAAATGGGGTGCTAGGTTTTTATCATTGTGGCTACTCTCTAATTTCTTAGAAAAGTGTAGTGAAAATATATGTTAAAATCCCCAAATGTAACTGCAGTGTGCTTCATCAGTTTCCCGTATATTTTAAATATGCATATGATTTTAATGTACTCAATAGTCATAAATAAATCATTTATGTGGGAGCTGAGGTGAGAACTAGCTGTTCCCAGGTACACAGTGATGACCACTGCATAAATGTATCATAGGTGCTCAGCTTCAGAATATCATGGGCCATACCAAGTACTTGCTAATTTGGAAAGGAATGAGGAAGAAGCCATGAGATTTTTTCCCCCCTTTCTCATTAGCAGTGGTAATTTAATGGGAGAAAATGCAATTAAGTCTAATGTAACTTATTTTTTTAGCTTAATGGAGTGGGGAGCAGTTTATGTGGCCTTGGATGCTCACGCTGTGTATCTCTTTCTTTTTTCTGCCCCTTGAAGGTGTTGCCTTTACTTTCTTGGATTATCTTCCAATCAGTAAGGCAATTTCTTTAGGTTCTCATTAGTTCATGACCCTTTATTTCTAAACCTATCAAATCTAGTAATTTGAAGTTCATTGATTTCCAGTCATATCAGTAGGGTTTAGATGAAGGCCAGGAATAATACAATGGTTGCAATGTCATAAGTTGTTTTATTCTTAATTTATTAAAACTAACAGGTCTAATATTAGACAATGGAATAAAACATTTTCCAGAATTTCATTATTTTTCCTGTTTCCTGATTCAGGCAACAGTGGTAGTATAATCTAGATGTTTTAAGTTGTATATTGTACAAATTACATCTACTTCATTCATCTACCAGATTCTTGGCTTCTCTTTTTTTCTTCAGATCGCCAGATACTAGAGTTATTTCCCTTCCCACCCCAACCCATCCCACAGGGTAAGTGGCTGCAGCCAATTGGTGGAAGGAGTGAGGGTGTTCATGAAAGTTAAAAGGATACTGGATATCTATGTATGTAAATGACACCTTCATTAAAAAAAATAAACGTAGCTGTTCATGCAGAAACCTAATGAGGCAAGAGGGAAATATGCATAAACTAGGCAAGTAGAACAGCAAAAACATGAGCTGGAGGTGACCTCCTGCTGCTATCAATTTCTCTTGCCAAATCAAATGGACCTAAACATCACAGGCAGTGAATGTTGGCCAAGGCAGCTGCTTCCATCTGGTGTATATTTACTAACATCCAATTCTTGGTCCTGACCTAAGAGCAGTTGGAAAGCTTGTATCATTCTGGAAGGAAGAGTTTTTAGGTGATATCAGCAAATGCTATGCAAAGCAAAGGCAAGTTTAACTGTTTTGTAATGTCAGGAATGTATTGGCTCAAGCAGTTGTTAGTTATTTGAGTTTGATAATGTCAAAGCAACTATATATGTTTGTTTGATAAAATACTATTATGTGTGTTCTACCAAGGCAAGTTATATATTTTCCTACAAATTTCTTCAGCCATTCAGCCTACCAATTGAGTGATTTTAATAATTTGTTTAATTTGTAACTAAGTTTGACATATGTAGCTTCTAACTGGTATAGTGTTGGGAAAGCTTTAAAATGGAAACCACTCTTTAGTTGTTTATTAATTTTAATGATCAAATGCCCCTTAAAATTGGGTATTACTGTTAATCCTGCTACAAGTATTGCTATCATGATTTTCAACAACATTTATAATTGTGAAAACAGGTTATTTATCTCTTTGTCTCATATTAATCATTGTGGCCATAAACTTAATGAAAACAATTGGGTTTCTTTGTATAATTCCCATTTTAAATTTTTCTACTTAATATGTCAGATAAATAATAGATACCTTTCATTGTTCCTTTTCATGTTTCTTTGGGGAAATTGCTAGTTTTGCAACTCAATAGCTCCTTGATTTTTTCTTTGTTTAGTAGAAAAGGAATCATTCTACAGTTTTAAGATGGCTATTATTTCAGAATTAAGGGTCTTTAGTAATTATGTACAACAGAAACATTTCTAATCCTTGCAGGGTTTTCAAAAGAGAACTTTCCTAAATAATTTCCTTTGTATAGATACGAACCACTGAACTATATTTTTAAAAGAGCCTGGAGCACTGGGAAACTACCAGAGGACTGGAAGAGAGCTGATGTAGTTCCCATCTTCAAAAAAGGGAAAAAATACATCCTGGAAACTACAGACCTATCAGCCTGACCTCAATACCTGGGAAGATTCTGGAAAAGATAATCAAACAACAAATCAGCGAACACCTAGATGCAAACAAAGTCATCACTAAAAGTCAACATGGGTTTGTCAAAAACAGATAATGCCAGA
The DNA here is from genome assembly GCF_947247035.1 of Vipera ursinii. NCBI lineage: Eukaryota > Metazoa > Chordata > Lepidosauria > Squamata > Viperidae > Vipera > Vipera ursinii. The sequence goes on from NC_139518.1 coordinate 30,232,767, forward strand.
CAAATCTTATCACATTCTTTGACCAAGTGACAAAATTAGTGGACCAGAGGAATGCTGTAGATATAATTTACTTGGACTTCAGTAAGGCATTTGATAAAGTAGATCACAACCTACTACTTGATAAGATAGAAAAATGTGGGTTAGATAGCATTACCACCAGATGGATTTGTAGCTGGCTGACAGGCCGTATACTCAGTGTGTGGTCCTCAATGGATCTGCATCTACATGGAAGGAAGTGTGTAGTGGGGTGCCCCACAGCTCTGTTCTGGGCCCAGTGCTCTTCAATATCTTCATTAACAATTTGGATGAGGGGATAGATGGGGAACTCATCAAATTTGCAGGTGACACCAAGCTGGCAGGAATAGCCAATACTCCAGAAGATAGGCTTAAAATACAGGAGGATCTGGACAGACTCGAACACTGGGCGCTATCTAACAAAATGAAATTCAATGGTGAAAAAAGTAAGGTTCTACATTTAGGCAGGAAAAATCAAATGCACAGGTATAGTATAGGTGGTACCTGGCTCAATAGTAGTAACTGTGAGAGGGATCTCGGAGTCCTAGTAGACAATCACTTCAATATGAGCCAGCAGTGTGCTGCAGCTGCCAAAAAAGCCAACACAGTGCTAGGCTGCATTAACAGAGGGATAGAATCAAGATCAAGTGAAGTACTAATACCACTTTACAATGCTTTGGTAAGGCCACACCTGGAATACTGCATCCAGTTTTGGTCACCACGATGTAAAAAAGATGTCGAGACTCTAGAAAGGGTACAGAGAAGAGCAACAAAGATGATTGGGGGACTGGAGGCTAAAACATATAGGGAACGGTTGCTGGAATTGGGTATGTGTAGTTTAACGAAGAGAAGAGTGAGGGGGTGACATGATAGCAGTGTTCCAATATCTCAGGGGCTGCCACAAAGAAGAGGGAGTCAAGCTATTCTCCAAAGCACCTGAAAGCAGGACAAGAAGCAATGGATGGAAACTAGTCAAGGAGAGAAGCAACCTAGAACTAAGGAGAAACTTCCTGACAGTTAGAACAATTAACCAGTGGAACAACCTGCCTCCAGAGGTGGTGAATGCTCCAACACTGGAGGTTTTTAAGAAGAGACTGGACAGCCATTTGCCTGAAATGGTATAGGGTTTCCTGCCTGAGCAGGGGGTTGGACTAGATGACCTCCAAGGTTCCTTCCAACTACTACTACTACTACTACTACTACTACTACTACTACTACTTCTTCTTCTTCTTCTTCTTCTTCTTCTTCTTCTTCTTCTTCTTCTTCTTCTTATTATTATTATTATTATTATTATTATACATATACTTAAGCTATAAGTAACATCTCTGCAAATAAATTGTTACAATTTACTGACATCAATCCTTTTTATAAGGTAAGCTTTGTGTGGTAATCAAGAATATAAATAGGATTTGGATTGCGTCCTGTCTGTTCTACTTGCTTCATGTCCTTGGAATACCCCACATTTACCACTATTCATGCATGTGTGATCAGATGGCACTTAGCATTGCTAAATGTTGGGGTATTCCATTGGTCATAAGTTATGATCTGGGATGTGGCTGATACATTTCTTACCCGTGATTATTTATTCTACCTAACTCTATTGCTTCAAAGAGGTTGTGTTGTAACGTGTTTTGTTTTTTGTTTTTAAAAAGCAGCCATTGCTTCAAAAAGGAAAGCTAGAATCTAATTCTTGTTCAGGGTATATTTTACAATTGTTTAGAAATAATTGTTTAAAGCAGATTAATATAAGTGAAACAAAAGAGGGCTTATTAAATTATTTTAGTAAATAGATATAATTTGACATTTGGGGACTGGAAAGTGATAAGGCAACCACTTAAGGTGAAACAGAACTATAATTGCCTCTGAAAAGTAAAGCTACAGTTGTCAGCCTTTCTAGGATTTGCTGTACAACTCAAATGAAGTATAACTCACACATTCATATTTAGATATAGAGGACACCACACACACACTGAGAATATATTTTGTATCCTGACTAAGCTGTATGCATTGCTTCCAGGTGCTAGAGGAAGTGATTCATGCAGGCTTTTGGTATTGGCAGCAGCCAATGAGCATTAGCCCTATTCATGCATGTATGATCAGGCGGTAAACTTAGTCAAATTGTGAACCCTTGCTGTATATTTAAAACATTTCTTATTCCTGCGCTTCTGGAGGGGAATAAACTGAGGCAAGTGAAATGAGTGATGCCGCCTGTGCTCTCAGTGTGATCTAATTAAGCCATTATCTTACTAGTTCTATTGAGAATCCCATAAATATAGTAATTATGCACAGACACACCAATATAACAAGACTCCATTGATATAATAGCTGCTTATTGGTATATATAATGAGGCAAATAGGCAAGAAGGAAAGTAAACGTTCCTTTCAGACAGCTAAAAATAGTTACACATAAAGTCTCTTTTTGTGCATGATCTAATTTTTTATTTGAAAATGTTTGAAAGATGGGTATAGATAAACTGAGACAACATTATCTTTTTCAGATCTTAAAATACTTTTCTGAACCATTTTTACTTCAGTGTGTTTGTGTGCAGAGAGAGGGAGGGAGGTGAGTCAATTTGTGATCCTGTATTTTCAAAATGATCTGTGGACTGTGTTATGCTTGCATCTAAATTCTCTGTACATTTGGGTATAATTTTCTGGAATTCTTCTAAATGTATGTGTCTTTAAGTATCTGAAACTGCTTTAAGTTTTAACCCTTGGTTATCTCTTGACTTTACAAGATTCTTCCCAAAGCTTCTTATTACAACATGTCTTCTTATCCTAGTACATGGGTGTCAAACTCGCCGCGTCACATGATGTGTCACGACGTATAATGACTTTTTTGCATTGCTGAAGCTGGGGTGGGTGCGGCCTCTGTATGATGCTTGACATGCTGTCCTAGCACAACCTTTTGATGATCCAAGATAGTTAATTCACATTGACTTTCATAGCAAACCATCTTATCAGCAGTTTCTTAAAAGTATTTTCCAGTCTTCCCAGACAGTGTTTGTCAGTCTTACTTCACAATGCACGGCCCCATTAAGCACAGTAATACAGGATAGTATTTGAGGTCTCCTTTGCACGCAGTCAATTTGTGTAAAATTTTTATGTGCTGCTGCATGAATGACACAGTCACCATTAAATACCAGTTCATTAAACTCCTGATGATTCTAGAACATGTACTGTATTGGAGTTGAGACTCCAAATATTATTAATTTGCCATATTGCCGTATTTAACACATATTTCCTTGTATTGATTCCAATTAAATTACTTTGTTTGATGGATTATTTCTGTGAATGTGTACACAAGATGCTTTCACAAACTAGCCTAGAATTAAAATATTATCAAAGGCATTAATGAAAATTTGAATTAAATTTAACTATGCCTTATTTAAGGCATTCAGATGATTCCATTTTTCTCCCTGTAGCAAGATCAAAATCCATCCCTTTGATAGTTTTGTAGCTGACAAAGTTCTATGAATTTTCTCAATCCAGTTCCATTTTTTCATGGCTACTCTATCGTCAGTTAAGTTATACCAAAACACTTTACCAGACTACAGTTATGGAATTTAAGCTGTGCATAAATATTGATTCCTTTTATAGTAGCTCTTTATTTTATTTTGATCTATTGCTAGTTGCTAGGAAACAGGAGGACTGTCTTCTTTAACTCCTTTTCCTTTCATTTCCTTTCATACTGTAACTTTTTCATGGGAGCATGAAAAACATCAAAGAGAAAACTGAACATAGTTAACATAAATTTTATGATGCCTTTAGAAATTTCTAATATATGTGCTGGGTAGCAATATTATTTTACATAATATAAATGGTAACATAAACTCAAGAGATTTTAATGTCATTGCTCAATAATCTCTGTATTTGTAAATTGGAAAAAAATCTAGTATTTAAAGCATTGTACATAAGGTTGCAGTTCTGTGTTCATATGAGAATGAACATCACTAGGTAAAGATGTGTATGAGAGCACCAAAATGATTTAGTTGGTGATTCATTATTATCTATATTCATTTATATAGAGGTCCCCATCATGTTTTGCTCTATTTAGAAGTTTAATATCCAAACTGACCTGTTTTCACTGGTCTACCTCCTACTTGTGTCCTAATTAAGCTACTTACATATTTTCCTCTTTGCTCCAGTCTTTGATGAAAATCTATTAAACCTCATCTTGATGCAATGTAGATTTTTGGGACAGCAATGGGTGTTGGAACAGGTTTCTTGTTGTGGGAAGGAGGTAACTGTCCTACAGCTGCTGTGTGATCAGTCACATGAAATAACAGCTTTTTTAGTCCTTTTTTGTCATCTTTTTTGTTGCCCTGTTTTCTGGATTTGAAGCAGTGGTGGATAGGGGTCTGTGATAAACATTAGATTGATTTGTAGCAATTTTATATCATCTGTGTGCTGAGGACCTAGTGAAGATCTGTATTTGGACTGGTGAGAGTGATAATGGTGATGTCAGGTGATTTGGGAGGAAAGTATGAGGGTCAGAGCTATAATCCTTTTCAGGTGAGAGATGGGAGACCCGAGAGCATTTCTATCTGATTTGGAAGAGTCTGTATGAGAGATTTCCTCCAGTGTGCTGGATGAGAGCAGAGAAGTGGTTGGGGGTTGTGAGAATGAGCTTTGTAGATCTTTCTCTACAATAAGGAGATGATCTGTGGCAGGCTCAGGATGGGGTAGGGTAACACAGTAATGGTGTGATATGGGTAAATTGTGAACAGATGCATTATGAACTGGCTGTACCCTTCTAAATCTTCCAACAGCAGCCCCATGTGGGGTGTATCACAGCAGAGAAGTGCCAAGAGCTTGAGTGACCACCAATAAAGCTTCCCAGTCCAGAAAAAGCTGCTACTGGTACACAGATTTGTGAGAAGTCCTCCTGGAAATAGTTCCCCCTGCTGGAGGAATGAGTCTAGAAAAATCACAGATTGTAAACCTCTCTATACAAGGGAGCAAACCTTATTTAAAGTTGTATTTTATCTGGTGTCAGAAGGTTTCCAAATAGACAGAAACATCAGATTTTATTATTTTATGCAACAGATTAAACATAAATATATTTCTCCACATCTAGATTCTAAAAACTTCCAGGTACTTTGGGAAAACAAATTTAATTTCACAGACTGCATCAGTTTAAAGATAAGGTTAAGAATCCAGGTACTGTATATGGCAGGTTTCGCAATAGTTATTAAGGCATTTCTTTAGAAAATGCAATTCCCCACTAAGCAGGGAAATAGTGTCAGCCTTCCCAGGTAAACCAGACAGAAAACACAACTAGGTGAGCTAAATTTACAGTACTTTATTGTAAGGTTACAGTAATAGAATGTTGCAAGTCTGAGGTACCAATTCCCCACTGCTACTTTTAACTTCCTGATCCATGGGTGTGTGTGTGTCCTTCATAGGTTTCCTTCTCTGACCATTAATTCATTGAGGGCTCTTCTCTGCCTTAAAATGAAATCTGTTTCATGCTTTGCCTACTAGCTCCTTGATTAGATAGAAGCAGCTGTTTGAGAAATAGGCGTTACAGCAGCTTCTGGAGTATTTATAATAAATGCAAAGTTTGGTATTTTATGAAAGCTCTATAAAGTGTCATTTGGATTATTTGCTTATGACAACATTGTCAAAACTAAAGCAATTTCTGAAAAGGAAGGTTGAATGTTGCATATTGCCTTTTAATACAAATTGTGGAATTCTTAGCAGACAGAGTGCATGTTTCAGAAAATATGTTTGTTTCTTTGTTTATTTTTGAAGAAAACATTTTAGGTAAAGAGACTATATACCAGAAATATGCTGATGAAAGAGGTCTAAGATTTAAATTATTATTATTGATCATTGCATAGTCAGCCAGATGTTCAGACTGGGTTTGGCATTTTTGTCTACCTATCGAGTCCTTACCAAGGACCTGGGAAAGGAAGATGTGGATGTTTTATTGTGTTACAGATATTGTCGCAGGATGGAAGCTGTTCCAAGTAAAGCTGCCTTTTGCAATTGACTGATCACGAATTTGTCAATGTCAATGGTGTCCAAGTAGTAATTCAGTTGTTTTGGGATTGCAGGGCATGATTCACTGTCATTATTTTTCTGCTCTACCTATCTATTGCTTTAGTTAGTCTATATTATTATTATTATTATTATTATTATTATTATTATTATTATTATTATTATTATGAAACTTTTATTCATAAAACATAAAACTCAGTCAACTGAACACTCAAATTGACTGGCACTAATGGTTGACACAGGTTGCTGCCAGCATCCTGGGTATCAACCTAGGTATCTATTATTATTATTATTATTATTATTATTATTATTATTATTATTATTATTATTATTAGTATTACTGTTATTATTATTGTTATTATATTTAATATAGCATTTTTCCAGTCAGCTAATTGTGTAGTTGGTGAGTATCACAAAATAGTTGACCAGATCTATAAGCAGTTTTCTTCTAATTATAGACAGAATTATAACATTCCCTTGCTAGTTGACTCCACAATATCCTAACACCAAATAAGTGTATTTATTTATTACACAATCATTTCATGTGAGGTAAGTAAAAATATACTAGTAAACACTTAAATCTTTTAGCCAATATGTTAGTCAACAAAGAGTGTACTACAATAATTTAGAGCCATCAGCTATAGTTTCAGTACCAAGGACAGCATTCTAGAACCAAAGATAAACACCAAATACTCCAGCATTAATTTAGCAAGTGAGTAGCAAAAGAGTCATTCCAAACACTCATTACCTTTCTAAGGTATTTCTGCACTGTTGGCTCTTAAATCTGTGTTTTAAAAAATGAGAAGATGAAGCAATATTTTTTCTGTATGGTGTAGGTTTAGCAATAAGGATTGAAATAATTATATATATATATACTAAATGATCCATGAACCCTCATTTCCAGAGATATTTCCTTACCTAAACAGAGAAACAGAACAACTATGAGCAGGCAAAACAGCACAGGGAATGCGAGCTTCCAACTTCCTACTGGTTTCCCCACTGAGTTTCCTTGTGGAAAGCTGGCAGTGAGTGCTGGAAGTCTTCCTTCTTTCCTTTCCTCCTCTTTTCTTCCTTCCCTACCCAGCAAGCAAGCAAGTGGCTACAGCCAGGTGGGAGAAGGAATGAGGCTGTGTGTGAGTGGCTGGCATAGTACAACACAATGGGACAGAAGCATTTCTCTATTGACTTTCTTCCTGAAGCTTTCTATGAGCAAAGACCTTGCTGGAGGGGAGGTGACAAAAAGCATATGAAAGCAATCACACTAGTTCATTTCAGGTTTTCCATTGACTTGTAGGAAGCTGCCAGGGACACTGAAAATGACATCCATATAACTGCAGCTGAAAATCAGAGTACAGTTAAGGATGGAACAAGCAGTAAGATGAACAGCAAGAGTGCACTGGTGCTGAAGCAACAAAATATTTCTCAGAATTCATTCCTGTGGGAGTAATGGGTCCTGACGTTCTGTAAGTTAGCCCATCTGAGATACATTTGCTGACAAAGTCTTACCCTATGATGTAGCATTTTGTCCAATTGCAGGTTGCAAAATATCAAACAGACAAGAGTTTTAGCAGTATAAGATTATTATGGATATTGTATGGATCTTTCTCTCTCCTTAGTTAATTAGCTTTCCCCCCTCTTTTTTTGCCCACGTTAAGTTTATCTTAATCACCATAGCATTATCTAGGGTTTTTTTTATGTATAATCATTTATTTGTTTCTTGTTGGTATCATAGTTTTTTTTAATTGCTATTTTAAAAAAGTGTGAAATATTGGCTCGTGTTGTAGAAAAATAAATCCTCTGATTGTAATTGAGTCTAACCACATAACTGTGAAATGCCATCTCATTTTGGGGCAGATGAACTTGAACTGTGTGAATGAGTGAGCAAATTGTGTTTGATAATCAAGCCTGTAATTTTTGGCACAGTAAAATGGAACTATTTTTAAAGAATCTGTTCCATTTGATTATATTCTTGAATGTGTATGCTGAATCATAGGTGAGTCAAATACGAATTTCATCCATGACTAGGCTTGAAAATAAGGGATATTTTCATATAAATTTTCTAGAGGGCAATTGGATGATCCTGAAGTTGTAGTGAAGCAGAAGGTAGAAGCAAACAGAGTAGAAGCTGCAGATACTGTTGCATGGGGAAATATATAAATAAATTTTAGAAAATGAATGAAGAAAACTCCTTCTGAAAGGACATTTCTGCACTGAAAATATTGTTGAAAAACATTTTAAAAATGTTATATAATGTTTTAAAACTCTTGAGTTTGAAACTATCACTGAACATTGCTTCACTTGGGTCTAGTAACCTCTTTGGTGTATGTAGCTCCTATTCATATAGTGACCATCTTATTGCTTGTTTCATCCTTAATTGTAGTGTGATTTTTCAGTTGGTATTTATAATATATCAGCAGCTATTCTGTACATACACTTAACATCTAGCCTCTCAGCAAGGGGGTTAATAAGATTGGATTTAGACAGCAGCAACACGAAAAGCTACCGGGAAGTTGAAGAAACAAAGTGGTTGAGGAATTCTTGTTTTCACCTATTCAGAAGTGCCTACTGACACTTCTGACTCGACACCATTGTTGTACCTGCTGCCGCTCACAGTTCGGAGGGAAGTTCTGGAATGCAAGAGTGCCTTCTATTGCCAGTGAGATTTTAGCCACCAAGGTTAAGTTATAAAATGTTTGTACATGGTTATAAAATGTTTGAAAAAGATAGTCTTTTTCCAAAACAAAAGAACTGAACCCAATTAGTGAACTATGAACTGTGGGTGGCCCGGAGGGGGAAAAGTGGTTTTGCCTATGTGAGTTTTTGTGGGAAAATCCCAGAACTGACTTTGTTTCTGCTGTTCCTAGATGGATCTTTCAATAAAGCTACACCCTTGGTCAATTTAAAGAGCTGGGAGTTTCTTTTGTTGAATTATGTGCCAAATGGGACGCTTGACACCTACTGCAATATTAATTGAATATTAACTCAGATATTGGGTTAGGATCATGTAATGCATCTGCCTTCTGTTTGAAGTGTCTGAGTCCAGTTTATTAACTACAATCCATCTTTGCTTAACATAAAGAATCACTTCTGAATCCGTAGAAACATAATGATCTTAGATTCCTTCTCCAAAGTGAAGGTTATTGCCAATCCTAAAGAAATTCACTCAGTTTTGATTTCTCATTTTTATGAGGATTTATACTATTGTTTAATTACATGAGATGCTGCGTTCAGGTCAGGTTGCTACTGGTCTTCCAGGCCTTGATAGTTGCCTGGTTGTTACTTATATAATATTCTTACTAAAGTTGTTAAGATGTCAGTGTTTCAAGAAAAATACCTGTATATTTTGCTTATCTAGTATCATTTTCTAATTTATATTATTCTTGAACACATTGCTAGGTTTATTAGTCTGGATATAAAGTTGGTCCTATCCTATCCTGCTGTTGCTCTCAGGAAACAGGTTTCTAAGATTCCAAAAAGACAAACCCCAAGGGATAGACCAGCATTCTGGAGAAAAATTATTCATTGATTCATTCATTTCTGGCAAATGATCTTTTCATTACATTTAATATCAGGAAGGTCAAAAGATATCATTATTTTCAAAAATATAATTACGAATGTTTCATATGGCTTGAAAAGATAGTTTTGCATGATCATTCACAATGTACATCAATTCCACCCCATCTTCTTTCTTCTTTTTCTTTTTTTCTTTACACATCACTTCATTTGTTTTTTTATAGTGGGACCTCTGTAAGAGATAGAAAAGGGTTTAGTTGAACATAGAAGTCCACTTGATTTCTGCCCAATTTTAATTAAAATCGTATTCAATCAGTAAGTATGTCTCTATAGCCCAGAATATTTAGAACATAATTTCCCATCCCTATTTATCTGATTGCATTTTGGGAAATATTGCACAAAAGCTTGCTTATTTAGAAGGCAGTTGTTTATGTTTGCAATAACAAAATTATGTTTTCATTACAACTTAGATTTTTTAAAAAAAAATAATGCTGTGCATTATCCCCTGGGGCACAATAATTATTATTCTGACCTTAGGTTTTTCTAACATCCATTGTTATTTTATAAATATCCTGCTCCTTTATTATTTTATGAATGTGTGCATCAGTGATTTTATCTTTTTCAAGTAAGCTTTGCCAGCAGAAGAATTCCTCCTTTAATATAATTTTTATAGAGGAGTTATATAACCTTAAGATGCAGCATTATTTTCTGTCGTACCTAATGAAATCCTGCTGACTAGGTATGTGGTGAGAAACATAAAGTGTGGGTTAGCTTAGCTTAAGAATAGGTACCAGGTAGGGATTCAATGAATACATGACTAGGGACACTCCTGAGTAGATTCTAAAGCTAACTATATGTTTATATATTGCACTACATAGCTGTTTTACTGTGCTTCCCTCCTATTCTGGAACTGGCAAGAAATTAAGCTGCCCTAAATCTTGCTGTCCCTGCAGTGTCTTTGCCACACATTTGGAATAGTTCGATGATGTATTGTTGTTTTAAGGGCCATACTTGGTGGTAGCCTTGGTTGAAATTCCAGCCCTGCCCAAATTCATCCATCGCATGAGAATGTTGTATTGGTTACTCCATGTGCACTGCATTCTCCCCCCCCCTTTTTTCCCTGTGGCATTGTCAAGTAATCAAACATTAAAAAAATAATCCTTGAAACTGTCAACTAGTTGTAGTTTTGATTTTTACCAATTTTGTTCAGGCCTTTTCTAGGAGGATTTCATGTTTTTACCAAATAGTCACTCCAAAGGCTTAGAAAGGACACCTCACTCTTGTCATAGCACAGAGACCACGTTTTTGATTAGCTTTGAATCTGAAGGTTACTGCTGCAGTTGTGTTTTCTGCCTATCAATTACTGTCAACTCGTGAGTGCTGCAGAATTTAGATAATGAGAAGATACCCTTTTATATAGGTCACCATAACCTTAAGAATAAAGATGAGAACTAAGATAAGAAAAATGGATTACATCTCACAAACATTCCAATACAAATTTTTTCCAGTAAAGGAAAAATAATTGGCAAATGTTTACTTTTTGTATCTAGCATGGAAACATTAGATGCTATTATTTCTCAAGTTAAATGTTATTAGTTCATTTATTTTGTTCTGTGAGGATGGAATGAATCCTTGTTGAAGTACCTAATGTTTCACACCAATGGGGAAAAAACCAATTTCAAATAGCTTGATTCAAGTTGTTTCCAAAATTTGAAAGCAAGTCAACACTGTTGGATATCTCGTAACTAATAACTAACAGCATAACTAATGCCATCATGCATTATTGGTGAGTATGCCCAGAGCATTCTAATTACAAATTCTGTAGTATCTGCTTTTCTTATTTCTCCCTACAATCCAGTTTACTCTTTATGTTTTTCTGAGCAAGGCCTTCTCTTAATTTTTTGTTCTTGTAGTGCACAGGTGTCAAACTATGACGCTTTTTGCCTTTGTGGAGCTGGTATGGGCGTGGCCTGTGTGTGATGTATCCGGCCTGCAGGCCGCCAGTTTGACACCCCTGTTGTAGTGTCTTCCAGATTCCGGTAGTGTAGTATTACTCAGATTCTGGATCCTTAAGGGCCTATTGTAGTATCACATTCTGGAATTATTTCTCTTCTTCCTTCCATCTTTCTGGAAGTGTAATGGTCTTTAAAGGATCTAAACATCTTTTTGTTTGATTAGTGGGATAATCTGTCTGTTTTATCCGATTTTTACTCAGCTGCAGTTTTAAGTAAACACTTAAGAATTACTAAGAAATGATATATGCTGGATATATCTTAAAATCTACTGATTTGTAGTGGTCATTTTAGTATTGATTTTTGCTCACTGGGCTGCTGTTAAGATTTAATTTTTATTGGATTGACTTGCAAATATTGTGGATTTCTTTGGCTAAATATATACGACTGTGGCAACACTGATCATAGCTGGAGAGTGCTAAGCTTGGCAAACACCATACTCTGTGGCTCTAAATACATCATTATCCAGAGGTCTAACAATAAATGTATTGCTGCCTTCCATTAATCTTTGTACTGCCTTATCTTTAACTTTTCCTAACCTTCTACTTTTAGGAAAGAACTTAAATCTCTATTCTGACTTCATTTTTAGACCAAGGTGGGGGGAACTGTTGGCTCTTTTGCTGCCTCTCTTCCAATTCTTGTGATTTTATGAATTACCTTCCACTTAATTACCAAGGCATCTTGAGTTTAAAACATCCAAGATGTGGAGACCCACAGTGATTCCAATGCAGACCATATGGGATCTGGTCTGATACTAAAGGACAGAATTTGCTGAACAATGTAGAGTGGTGCTTCCTGCTACGTAAACCAGGAAGTTAATCTTGCTCCCTTGTAGAGAGTAGAATTATTATACAAAGCAGTTCTAAGTCACTGAAGAATCTGGGCACTTTTATATGTGATTTAGGCTGTTTTGGAAGCACCTTCTGGAATTTAACTTTGTGGGATATTTTCTGCACTTACACAGATTCATACTTACTTAGAAGGGAAACATTAGATTTCCCTCTTTGTGTGCAGAGCCGCATAATGGTGCTGGAGGTGGTCTCTGCTCCAGTGGTTCAAGTCTTAGTATTGTGTGGCAGGGTGCGCTCCCGTCACTCACCTCAGCTACTGTCCACTCAACAGTTCAAAAGCATGTTCTATATGAGTAGATAAATAGGTACCATTTCTGTGGGGAAACAAGTTGGTGCTTGTGTCGGCAGTCAGATTCCTGCTGCCTCTGAACCAGTTGCAGTGCTTGTTTACAAGGCAACTCCAGAGAAGGGGGCCAGGATAACGCTGCAGGAAGAGCCGCTAATCATTTTTTCTGGATGCAAAGCAAGCTCATCCTTCGGTCGCATACTGTGGGAAGAGTGCAAGCGTGTCCTTCAACAGAGCTGGTAAATTGACAGCCAAACTCCTACTCTGCAATAGCATTGTGGCCTCCTGTCTAATATCAGTAATAATAGTAATAATAATGCTACAAAGGTAATTAATATTTTGGGATTTTGTGCTTATTTATTTATCTTTGGAAAGTGGAGACCTGGAGGCTTTGCATGAATAGTTTTGTTTCTTTATTTGGAAAGGGAGCCGCATGACATTCTTTATACTGACAATAGTATTTCTGGTTTCAAAAATAGCTGCATGTTCTCCTTATTGTTCCTCAAGGTTATAGATAACATTACTTAACACAAACACTATTCCTGCTTGAAAAAAGGTTAACTTTGCAAGAAATTAATGTAGTGAAGAACAGCTAGATGCTAAAACTGGAAATATATAAAAGTTGCCTGATGATCGTTTCCATTTCTTTTATCTCAAATTTTACTTGAGAAAAGACCAGATGAAATTAATAAAGATGATATATGGATATTTAAAACTTTACATTCTAAAATAAGGTTTGAGAACATGTGGCTTTTCAGATATTGTTGAATTACTACTCCAGGAGTATAATAATACAGAGTAATATAAAGATTAAGTTTTCATTGTTATCCTGTGATCATGCACTTGGCTTTGATTGGGAGACATTTAACTGGTAAAGAATATGTTTGAATTAATGCTGTATTAGTTTCAGGTACCACATTTTACAAAGATATCATATTATCCAAGATAATAAGCCTGGAAGGAAAAATCCATGAGGAAAAATTGAAGAGGGAAGATGGCACAGAGATATAAGATGATGCTGAGCAATATTTTTTGGCAGCCCCCCCACTTTCTCCTTACCAGTTACACAATAAAGTAATCAAAAGATAGGGAGATTTTTCCTTAACTCACATATCCCTATGTAAAGTGAAAGTCCCATCACCTTTATTTTATTACTATTTTTTAATTTTTGGAGATGATAAAAGTTATTGCTATCAGTGTCCTTCACTTCATGTTTGTTGATCATCTGGCTACCTCACTTCCTAGACTAAAAAAGTTCAAGGAGTTCCTGGCTGATCTCTCTTTTTGTGTTGCCCAGGAAAAATGGGGCTAGGCAATGGCAGAGAGACAAGACTGAACTGTCGGTGTAGGATTCCCTTCCAGAGAGTTCCACAAGCTGGTGCAAATGTAAGCCTAAAGTCTGAGGACAGAGCAAAAATATGGATATGAAGACCTGATGTTGGAGACTGGTTTCTGAAAAAGCAAGACTCTAGAGGCTGCTCTAAATAGATTCACTTTGAACATGCCTCAATTTGTTATCTTATTTGTTTCCCAGATAACTGAGGGGACACCTTTGTTCTGTTCTTTGAAGTTGTTGGCACATCCTAAGTTTAGGTGTCCTGCCAGGATTCGGCTTGACGGTATCTGAGTCTGCCCTCACCTGTTCCTGTTTCAGGTCATTTGTTTGCCTCTCTGTTTCGAGGCTTGACAACATCTCAGATCGCCACTGCAGTCTCTGATTGTGAGGAATTATCATAACATTTTGCCTGCTTTGACCTTGCTCATTTTATATAGGCAAGCAATAGAAGTTAGATAAAAGGAAGATTGGGCAATTATGTGGAGCTGAAATGGGAAGTGCACTTAATGACTATATTGTATGTTTTGCTTATTTTGGGACCCATGATATCCTGTTCTGAGTTAGGGATTAGGAAAGGCAGAAACAAGGCCAGAGAATTTAATTCAAAGTCAACAGTCAGATATAAGGGAGAGCAGTTAGTAAACGAAACCCACACTAATGACAGGAAGATCACACTGATGTAGATTAAATTTTATAAGTAATTGTGGAACAGTAGTTAGACCCAGGTTATACAGCCCTTCTCTCTCTGTGTTAGATCAATCATTTTGTGGTGAGAAGATTCCAGGTTCAATGCTGGGCACCTCTAGGTCGTAAAAACTGCCCGAAACTCTGGAATGCTACTGCTTGTTTAAACAAAATTAAGAGTTGCTGGACCAATGGCCTATTGGTTAATTTCACACATTGTGCTAACTTTTGTAGCATGGTTTATAAACCAAATGGTTGGATTCTTCTAACATTTTAGATCTTGGGCTAACAATTTAATCAGCAAAAATCCTGATGTCTATGAGTTAACAGTAAAGTTCACGTTCTATGTCTTTTTCCCGCTTTTAGTTCTTGTACATATTTCTTCAGACCAAATCTGGTAGGCCTTCTTAAGCTTAATACAGATTGTGAGCCCTGACTCTATAAGGCACTTTCCTATATTTTAATGTTCAATTTGGTCACAGTTGCTCATCCAATCAGGATGTTACAAATTAGCAAATAAGGTAATTTAGCATATGGATACAAATAAAATTACAGACATACTTAATAGATTAATATAATCTCCAAACTGTTTTGTAACGAAACAAAGAAATGGTACTCAATTGGCAGAGAAAAGCAGCTGATCAGCACAAAATATTGCAAGCTTAAGAATAATATTTTGGGACTTCTGGTTTGCCAAGTCAGCCAACATGGACGCCTGGAGGATGGCTCTCGTCTTCCACGTCCAGTTTTGCATCGCTGGGAGGTCCTAAAAGGGCTAAAGAGCCACCTTGGAGGGGTGACCAGATAGAAGGGGCTTTTGCAGAAACGCGGGGGAGCTGCAACCCCCAGTTAGTGCCTGCATTCCCTTTGTACCGGCGGATGAAAGACTGGCCATAGTAATATGGCCAGTTACTAGGCTGCAGACAGCCGAAGTCAAACTTACCATCAGGCAACATTAAAGCAGCGTGGAAGAGATGGGGGTAAGATTCCTCTCTTATACCTTAATCTTCTTCTTTTCACCTAAATAAGCTGCTAAGTACCTTCCCCCCTGTGGAGAGGGAGGGGGGAATTCAACCCTCCCTTCAAACAAGCGGAGAGCAAGCTCAGGGGTGTTTTTTAAAAAAAACATTGAAAAAAGAAATGGACTAAAAGAAAAGAACTTTCAAAGTACTTGGGGGACACCCAGTGGCTAAACCTGAAATTGCAATCTGACTTTCTCTTTAAAAAAAATCAAGAAAATATTTAAGAAAAACAAGATAAGATTAACCTTGAACACCAGATGTGAAATTCCACCATGGAAGAGTTTCAAAAACAAATCTATGCTATGTGGGAAATATCTTACCAAACTTATCGGTTCCTTTCTACAGCTGGCGATGAAATAAGAGCTTTTGGAAAAGAATTAGAAAGCATCTCGAAGAAACAAACTCAAACTGTGCCTACAACTAATTTTTTATCAGGACAAAACTTAACAGAAGAAATTAAACAATCAAATACATTGGCAGAAGAATTAAATATTCAACAAATACAGATTTTTGAAGATCATAAGGGGAAACAGGTGGAAAAAAAATTATTCAGACCAGGACAATTATATCAAGAGGTGAAAATAATGAGAAGATTTGGTGCTGTTAATAAACTCCTCAATCCTTCAAAAATGGAGACTGGAGGGCCACTTCAATGTGATATAACAACACAAGAATGCTTTGATGACTCTGAGGCAAAGAAGCAAAAAATGACATGGCAAAGGAAGAAAGCAAGAATAAGATTGAAGAAATATGGACATTCTTTGTTGTTGTTAGTTGCGAAGTTGTGTCCGACCCATTGCGACCCTATGGACAATGTTCCTCCAGGCTTTCCTGTCCTCTACCATCTTCTGGAGTCCATTTAAGCTCACGCCTACTGCTTCAGTAACTCCATCCAGCAGAGGCCTGAAATAGATACCAAAATAGACAGGATTGTACTTGGATTACAAGAGATTGTTTTGATGAGTAGGTAAAAATACTGACTAATTAAAAAAAATAAAACACAGATGTATGAATACTAACATTGAAATATTGAGCTCTTTAAATGACATGGATTAAGATGTATATAAGTTAAGAATGATAGAATGTAATTAATATACTTGGATGTAGTGACATGAAAGGATGTATTAAATGTTGAAACAGAAGAAATTTTAGTTAATTTTTAATATGTGGAAACTATAAATGAGAAATAAGAATATTATATTGTCCTCCTCCTCTTTCTCCTCCTTGCAATTGGTATCCTAATGACTGCCATTCTAATATTGTACTACTAAGATTGATATGGAAATGAGATAAATAAGAAGTGTATTTACATTACTAGGTATCGGAGAAAATTGTGTAAAGGGAAAGGAGGTTATTTAGCAATATGAAAATGAGAAATTTTAAATGTTTAATTTTAATATCAATGTAAAATTAAAGCTAGAAAAATATATAAAGTGTTTGTTGTTTTAAAGATGGAATGTTAAAATGTACCAAAGTATTGACAAATATAAGAAAACTATTAAATGACTGATGGATAGCAATGAGAAGTATGTTAATTTAGATGATAGTATGTATTAAAGGAAACGAGAGAAGAAGTATTGGTTACAACAATTTGGAGATTTGTAATAATATGTATTTGTCTGAAATGGAACTATTGTAACCCAGACACCACGTTGCTTTTTAAAGATACTATTGTAATATTGGAAAACTAATTTTAAAAAAAAGAATAATATTTTGGGCTTCTGATGCTTCATATTAAAGCTGTTTACTGCTGAAAATGAATGTAGAATTAGATTTAAATGTGAATTTAATGTATGCATATTCCTCAGTTGAAGGCTTAGACACTGAATTATGAATTACAGTATAGTTGGATGAGTCTACCATCCCCATTTTAGAGAATTTTACTGTCACTCAGTTTCATTTGGTTTATTAAAACTTAAACATGGATTAATCTATAAGATGTTGGATGGATTGACATATGCAGTAGTTTGAACTCCAGTGTGCACTGCAATATTTTAAAAAAGCTTGTTGTACAAGCAGTGCTTTTTTTGTAAAAGAAAAAGGTGCCAGAACTTAC
Organism: Vipera ursinii; assembly: GCF_947247035.1. Taxonomy (NCBI): domain Eukaryota; kingdom Metazoa; phylum Chordata; class Lepidosauria; order Squamata; family Viperidae; genus Vipera; species Vipera ursinii. The sequence goes on from NC_139518.1 coordinate 30,250,548, forward strand.
ACATGTCATACAACCCACCTGGCCTATTCTACAAGGTTCCATCCAAAAAAGGTGCCGGAACTCTGTTCTGGGCATTCTATGAGAAAAAAAGCCCTGTGTACAAGGCTTCTGTCCCAAAGGTGCTTTTTCAAGAAACAACTGGACTTTCTTGTTTTTCTTTGAAGACGTTTCACTTCTCATCCAAGAAGCTTCTTTAGCTCTGACTGGATGGTGGGGAATGGAAATGACCATCTGTTTACATAGAATATAAATCCTTCCATTCCCCATGATCCAGTCAGAGCTGAAAAAGATTCTTGGATGAGAAGCGAAACATCTACAAAGAAAAATAAGAAAGTCCAATTGGCTCTTGAAAAAGCACCTTTGGGACAACCATGACCTGGATGACTGAGAATTTCATTAGACAAGACTTCTGTGTTTTTTTTCCTATTTCAAATTAAAGATTACTAATGAAAAATCAGTACGATTTATTCTGAAATACTGGATTTAGAATCCAGGTTTAAACTTGTCACAAAACTGTATATCTTCTACTGTATGTATGTGTCCCAAAGCTTTTCTTAGTAGCTTCTACAATACTTTGTGTTTTCCTCAAGTTTTTTTAAGGCTCCCTTTAGAACAGGGGTGTCAAACTCAATTTCATTGAGGGCCGCATCAGCATTGCGGTTGCCCTCAGGGGGCCGGGTGGGTGTGGCCTGGGTGGGCGTGGCCTACTGGGTGGGCGTGGCTAGAGTGCGTATGGCCTACTGGGTGGGCGTGGCCAGCTCTACATCGTTGGCATCAAGGGTGCCTATGGGGGCCTGGGCAGGAGTGGGGCAGATCTGGGGGTCTCTGGCAGAAGGAGTGTCCCTGGGCCAGGGCCAAGGCAGTGGGGGCCGTTCCCTTACTGTTTCCAGGATGGCTTCGTGGGCCGCATGAAACCACTTCGCGGGCCGGATCTGGCCCCCGGGCCTTGTGTTTGACATGTCTGCTTTAGAAGGCAACTTGAAGTGAGCACTTTTTAAATGTTTATCATTAACAGAAATAATTAATCTGTAGTTTAGATACTAGGAAACAATCATTTCTCAGCATTTCTCTACACTCTCCACTTAGCTTAGAAATCATTGGCATTTGCACATCTAAGTTTCCTGAATCAATGTTATTATCATTGAAGAGTTAGGAATTGTGATTATATAAACGTCGGGAAATTGTCGGTTTTTCTCAGAAATGATTTTGTAGTGCTGTGGCTTAGTCTGTCTCAGAAATGGTTTTTGTAGTCCTGTGGCTTAATCTGTCTCTACCTTTCCTATTGCAATTTTATACAGTTTGTATACATCTAAATCTCCTTTTGTGTTGGTGTGAAGGATACGAAAATACTATATTGCAGTCTTTTTCTCCCATTTATTTGACTATTATAAGTGTTAATTTATCATATGAGGATTCTGCAAGACATTCTCTTTGCCTATCATTTTATAATCATAGGTATACATATGATTATACATATACATACATACATATGATTATACATATGTGGCAATTATCCTTAGTTATATTTGAGCTCTGTTATTAGTGAATAATAATTTCTAACAAATTGTATTTCAATCCAGATGAACCATAGTTGTTGATGTCTACTTAAAAAGGAATATATAAGTATTAATATTCAGTTTTCTTTTTGAAAACTGAAAAGATACAGACATGATAAGAATTCTTTCCTGAGCTACTTGTTCTCATTGGGGAATGGTATTAGTCTGCCTAGATTAAAAATTTTAGGCAATTTTAACCTCCTGTCTCGGAGATTGGATGTAGCTCAGGAATTTTATAGTTGCCATGACAACTGCAGACTTCTCCTAGTCATAACAGATCTGACCCCTCTTAAACCTAGCTTTTACCATGGGAAAGGTCTGATAATGTCATGCTGGAGGATCTTTGCATCAGACCCTTCAGATCACTTTCTTATGATTGTGAAGGTGCTAATCTCTGCAGGGAGGATGGGCCAATTTAAATGCCTGTCCAGGGCATTAAATTGATCCAGAAAGTCTCTAGATAGTGCTTGAGAATTTTCCCTGGAAAGCAGCAGTTGGGCTCTGGAACTTGGAGATGTGCAGGTATTCAATAGAATTGCTCCTGAGTTGTTTCTTCATGCCTACCATCTGACAAACTCCAGGAAATGAGGTGAATGAAGGGATATCTGAATTGATGATGGAGGATAGCGAGACATATGACTGCACACAGATATAAGCTCCAATTCAAGTCTTTGTTCAGAGTATTAGATATATGGAAAACCTATAGATCTCCAGAATTTGGCCACACTAGCTGGGGTTGTTGAGAAGTATATTTCAACAACATCTAGAAATCTATATGTTTCCCATCTCTGAATATTCCACCAATTCTTTATCCCTGAGCTTGTAAAAAATGTTATCTTTATGATAACGTCTTTGAAAATGGTTCGATGCAGATTTTTTGTTTGTTTGTTTTCATTTGACCTGAGTCAAACTTTTGAACAGTGGTGGGATGCCTGTTATTGAACTGCCACCCAGCAACTTCATTCAACAGCCAGTTTGGAGAGAAGCTAGGAGTTTAATGCAGCAACATCTGAATGAAACATAAAGTATTGTATATGGTAACCTCTCTGGCTGCTGATTGTGAACAGTAGTTTGCTGCTTCTTGTCTTGGGTCCTGCTTGCCTCAAAAAATCTACCTCAACCACTACTGTCCCTTCGTCATCTGTTTCTCTTTGCTCACAGACATGATCCTTATAAGCCTCTTCACTGTTCAGTACATACTTTGATAGAGAGGATTTTAAAGATCAATATTCAATTGAAGCCAGAACTTTTGCTTTTAGGGTTAGTGGATAAAAAGTTATAAAAATCTATGGAAGGCTATTTCAGTATATGATTACTGCAGTGAGATTATATATGCACAAAGTTGAAATATTTGACATTACCCAATATGGAGACACCAGAAAGAATGGTTTGCCACAGTAGGTTAGACCTGATGTACAGAATATGCAGAGAGATCTTTGAGACAATCCAATACATAGTCGCAGGGTTTAAGATTCAGGCAGGAACAGAATACACTGAATAGTACAACCAAGTAGCTGGCATCGTATACAGGAACATCTGTATGGCATATGAGCTAGAATCTCCCAAATCCATATGGGAGATTCCATGGAAGGTTGTGAAGAATAACTGGGCTAAAGTCCTGTGGAACTTCCATATCTAGACAGATAGGCAGGTATTGGCCGATCAACCAGATATCGTGATAGTAGACAAAACCCAGAAGATAGCAGTAGTGATAGATCAGACATGTCAAACACAAGGCCCGGGGGCCGGATCCGGCCCGCGAAGTGGCTTCATGTGGCCCGCGAAGCCATCCTGGAAACAGTGAGGGAACGGCCCCCACTGCCTTGGCCCTGGCCCAGAGACCCTCCTTCTGCCAGAGACCCTCAGATCTGTCCCACTCCTGCCCAGGCCCCCATAGGCAGCCTTGATGCGAACCATGTAGAGCTGGCCATGCCCACCCAGTAGGCCATACGCACTCTAGCCACGCCCACCCAGTAGGCCACGCCCACCCTGGCCATACCCACCCGGCCCCCTGAGGGCAACTGCAATGCTGATGCGGCCCTCAATGAAATTGAGTTTGACACCCCTGTGATAGATGTAGCAGTGTTAAGTAACAAGAACATTAAGAAGTATGAAAAACTGGAAAAGTACCAGGGCCTGAAGTAATAATTAGAGAGGATGTAGAAAATAAAGGCCAAAGTGATACCAGTAGTGATAGGAGCATTCCTAATCTGGGAGAGTGACTCCAACAGACCCCAGGAATGACATTAGAGTTCTCTTTCCAGAAGAATGCAGTGCTAAGATTTTTTGCAGAACCCTCAAACTCCCAGGCTTCTGATAGAGGATATGAGATTGAGAAACATACATACCACCCATAGGGTTGAGGAGGGATTTCTTTTTAACAAGCCTGTTTATTATTCCTTCATTCACTATTCTATGACAGGAGAGAGTGCAGAATAAAGCTGCCTGTGGCATTGCATCAGTGCTCAACGGTGAAAAATGGTTTAGGTTCTTACTTTTCCACTAAATTGTTTTTTCTGTCTTAAACCATTTTCTAATAAAGACAAATTATACTTGTTTGATTATTGCTTTACTGCCAGGAAGCTATATAGTTTGTTTTCCTGTAGCCTGGCTTTTAATTTGCATTTATATTTGGTTTTAATCCTGTTGCACATCATATTGAGTACTTGCTTCTAAGCAGAAGGTATTTTCAATTAAGAATGAAACTATATAAAAAGTGCTACATAGAACAGAGATGATTTTGGAATGTAAAGGCATATCACCAAAGAAATCCCAATTTTTAGGAGAGTTACGCATCTTGGCTCTGTGACTGTATTATTTATGCATTACTCATTTAACTAATTTAGAGTATTGCCCATTAAAACAGGTAAATATATATCTTGGGGTACTCCTTTGCATAGATGGGGTGATAATTTTCTCTCAAACCCCATTGGGTTAAAGAAGAGCATTATATTCTCTTCCTTGCTATTATGAGAACCAATGTTTAGAGATTATGACAAATCCAAAACAATTGTGTCCAATAAAAGGCTGAGCATACTAAATTGGTCACTAAGTAGGCATAGTCTAAAACAGGGGTGTCAAACTGTCGGACCAGGGGCCGGATGCATCATGCGCAGGCCATGCCCACCCTGGCTCTGCAAAGGCAAAACACTTCACGATACATCACATGACACAATTGAGTTTGACATCCGTGGTCTAGAGTAAATAAGTTGCTTTATATTCCTTGGAGGAAGGTGAGTCTATAACAGTGTTTGTCAACCTTGCCAGATTTAAGGTGTGTGGATTTCAACTCCCAGAATTCCTCAGCCAGCATAGCTGAAATCCATACATGTTCAAGTTGCCAAGCTTGAAAAACACTGGTCTGTAGAGATTATGTGGCAGAAAATATATCTAAAGTCACATCAGCTATCCAGGATTTTATTGGATAGTGCTCAGTTCATACCTGCTACAATAAGATGCTTTTCAGCAAAGGCTTGTGGACAGTTCCTTCATGGAGGATAACTTGCCATTTATGGATGATCCTTTTTTAAATGTTAGTCAAACCTTGTTATTTTCCCATAGACTCTCCATATGTGTTCGCTGATCCCTATATCTCAAAATGGAAAAAAAGACTTGAAAGGTAAATTGTTAAGTCTTACATTTATCTATTTCTAGCTATATTTACAATGGTAGTGTATTTTCACTGAAAGCTTTGTGGCTCAGTATTCAAAGTGCTTTATGTGAATGAAAAAGATTTCACCTGTGCTAGTTGTGCTCAGTGTGTATTTTATTCTGTTTTGTTTTATTTCTCTTATTTTATGTTTTTTAAAAAGTTAAACATATGGAAAGAATATAAATCAAGAAAGGTAAAGGAGATTAAAAAGAAAAAAAAGTAAAGTAAGGTACAAATAAGTAAGCCTGGGATCTAAAATTTTGGGGTAATTGCAGTATTTCACTATATCATGAATTATTTATGAAGTTACAAAAGTAATATATTACTTTTTAAAGGAAAATCTGGTGACTCATTTTAACATATAAATTTGCTCAGTAATGACCATTTTCTGTTAAACATGAAATTATCTGATGGTAATTAAGTAATTATTTATACCAAAAATTAGTGTTCAAAGATTAGATGGTCTGGTGAGTTGGAAATTGTAGTTCTTTAATTTTTCAGCTTTCCTGGAAATACCAGTCTGCACCAGGCCATCTGTGCTGGGAAAGATGTGCATGAAGTATTAAATATTTTCCAACAGATAATCACTATGATCCAGGAAATATTAGAAACTAATATACCATTGAATAATTCTGTTCTGTCTTGCTCAGACATACACACACCACAAGGGTTTGAAATCTTCACTGAGGCTTCACCAACCTTGAATATTCCCCACACAGAAATCAGGGCAAGACCCAATGAGTCCAGTTTCCCAAGTCAGGAAAACTACAGAGCAAGTCCAATAAAGACAAATCCACAGTCCAAAACACAAAACCCACAAGCCAAAATCCAATTCCAAGGTCCACAAGGCAAAGTCCAGAAACAGAATCAAAGGTGAAGTTCCAAGGCAAGATAAACAATGGCTGAACAAATACATGATCTGAAATGGAAGACTTGTTCTCAGTCTAGCTCTGTTCCACTTGCAGGAATAAATAGCAACTGATTAGGAGGGGTGAGGCTGCCACCTCGCAAGTAGCCTTGCCATCTCTCTTCTTTCAGTCCTGTGCACCTTAGGGCCTGGTGGAGGAGGCCTGATCCCTGCTCATTGATTGCAGCTATGCCCTTCTCCCCTGTCTGTTTCTGGCTGGCCTTCAGAGCTTTTTGGCTGCAACTGCATTTCTTCTTTCCCATTGTTAACTAGCCACTCGTCTGATCTCTTCTCCAGCCCTTCTGAGGTTCCTGGTCTTTTCCCTTCTTCTTGCCCATCCCCTCCTGGTTCAGAGTCCCCTGCATCTTCCAGATGCTCTGCCATGCCCCACTCCCAAATTCCTGAGGCAGGCTCTTCCTCATTAGCTAAGCCTGCTTTGGGGGAATCCATGACAAATTCCAGATTCAGGCTCAAGTCAAACCCTGGTTTAACCAAGGAAACTAAATTGCTTAAAGTTTATAAGGCTTACATAGCCAATAGTGGTCTGCAATTGTGGGAATTAGCTTTCAAGTATAGATAGTCTTTGAGTTACAACTGGTCAAAGTTACAACAGACCCTCAATTTTGAATTTATGGATGCTGCAGTGACCCCTGATCATGTGAACAAATTTGTGTAAATTTTCCCTTACAGCTGCAAGAATGCTGCAGTGCCCTCCCCCCATTTATTTATTTCCCATTTCACCCCCTGGATCCCTGCAGTTCTTGGGCCTGCTTCCCCATTGGATTCCTGCAGGCCTTGGCCTGCTTCCACATGGGTACCTCATCTTACTTCCCATCCCTCATCATTATTTGCACACTTAACAAATTCATTTGATAGCACAACCCCTCTCTCCGAAAATCAAGTGGGTTTCAGCTGCAGCCTTCAGATCTTTGCAAGTTTATTACAAAAACATATGAGATGATTATGAACTATTCTAAGAGAAATTGCTAATCTTCATCAAATGGCTTTCCAGTTATACTTATCACTATTACATAAATAATATCAGAACAGAACAAACCAAAGCCTTTAAATATTTAGGAATTATTGTACCTTTCAGCCATTTCTTTCTGGACAGAACAATCAAAAGTGCTGTGGATAAGGCTCATAGGATTATTGACAGAATTGTGTATTTTCCAGGCAGTAGAGATAATAGCAATATCTCTATTGCTATAAACATATGTTATCTAAAGTGTTTTATGGTTCCCATGTTTGCTTTTATAAAAGCCCAAGATCCCTTGAAGCAGTCCAATCAATTTTTTAAAAATAAACAATATATCCTGAATTCCTTGGGTTATATCTAATTCTATGTTATGACTGGAAATAGGGCATACTTTTATAAAGGTTCACATTCTACAATATGGCAAAATTTTGTGGCAAAAGTGAAATTGAATGATGGTTTTTTGACCTCCCTGACTACTTTGGAATTTTCTCTTCCTCTTGTAAATAAAGCATCGAGCATAAGGCTAGATAAGTGAGATATCTTCCAACAGATTGGAGATTGAGAGGGCCAATTTACTTGAAACAATAGTCCTTGAGATGACCTTCACACCAACCTGATCACAATCTCTTTGTATTTTGGGGATGGTTTGGGTAAAATACTGTTCATTTCCCCTGATTATATGATCAAATCTCTTATCTGTTGCACTAGGTACTTCCCCCACTCCTGGTGAAATTTAATATATAGCCATCTATATTAGCAGAAGGAAGATATAACAATTTTCCAATCCAAGAGAGATTATGTCCTTGCTAGTTGAAAGATATTGAATCTGTTTTGCATGTCTTATTGCTCTACCAATTTACACAGCTTGGTGCTCAAACTTAATATCCCCCTTGCTGTTAAACTACCTTGGCTGGTTGGATGTGGAGAAACCTTGCTTCCTTTTGGCTGAATAATCTAGAAAATAGATAAGGTTTGTGCAGTTGTTGCTATGGAGAGACAACTGTTCAAATATTAATCATTTACACTTGCCTGTTTCTTTTAGTCAATGTATAAAATTAGCAAATTTTCTTCTTTATAGGCAAACTTCTATATTTAAAAAACCCTAGTGATTCATTTTTTTAAAAAAATAGACTTTACTCTTTGCCCTTTCTCTTGCTTTAGTTTTATATTCTGGCGAAAGCTGGTTCAATACAACTAAATTAAACTAAGCAAAACTGTTCCTTTCAGTGATAATTGCCCTGAGCTTGGGCTTCTTCCCATTGACTACAGTGACATTCGCCCTTTCAAGTGAAACCTGGAAGTAGAGCACATGTCAAATCTTGTTTTATTACTTAAGTGAGATGGATGGTGTAGACCAGGGTTGTCAAACTCACAAGTCATGTGTCGTGTCATGACGTATCGCAACTTTTTTCCATTGCTGGCAATGGGGTGGGCGCAGTTTAGGCATGATGCATCCGGCCCACGGGCTGGCAGTTTGACACCCCTGGTGTAGACATTTAATAAATAAATGAATAAAAATGTTGCATTTTGCACCTTGTGTTGCACGTTTTTGAATTTAACTGAACTTGATTATGAGCTTCAATAAGAATTTATGTATTTGTTTTTTAAAAAAACAATAAATTAAAAAGACATCTAGGGATCAGACATTTCGTCCAACCTTTGAGCTTGTGAATATACAAGTGTTTTGACAACTTGCTGCTGCATTCAAATATCTACTAAAGATTACTTATTACTTAATTTATATATAAGTTTTTTTATCCTGCCTTCTTATTTTTGCCTAAAAAATATTTCAAGGTGGTGAACATACATAATACTCTTTCTTCCTCCTGTGGATTGGGCTGGAAAAGAGAGCTTAGCCAGCTTTCATGCCTAAAGTGGGGCTAGAACTCACAATCTCCTGGTTTCTAGGACAGCACCTTAACCACAAAACTTGCTTTTTTCCTGGTTGGGTAAAGAGAATGAATTGAAGTATTCGTATGCCATGTTCCGTAATTACTTTTCTTTCAAAGTTCTGGTTGGAAATGATGTATCATATATATCACATATGTATGACATAATTGGAGTAATTTTCTAACCTCTAGCTTTCCTCACCTGGGAATTCTCAGTCAATGTACCATGATAAGAAAATCTAGCATAGTGAGAGCATTTTTGGAAGAAAGCAAATGGAGAGGTTTTAGAGAAAAAGTTGTTTGTTTTTTTTAAAGCCAAGGATTATTTCAGATTTGGGCAAAGTAATTGGCAATGTGGGATGGCAAAGCAGAAAAAAAACTAGCTTAGCAGGATTGTAGAGTACAGCCTGATAGAAGAGCCAGCTGTAGAGTTGCCTGCAGAGAAAACTAGTAATTTAGCAATCTTACTGTGTGTAAAGAACTACAGAGGATAAAAAACAGAGCGTAACGTACAGAGAGGTCTTTTAATTTTTGCATGCAAGTGCTGCTTTAAAATATTAGGGAAAATAAAGAGTGAGAGAAGATTGTTAATTTATTTTTTATTTTTTATTTTAATTCCATTTATATCCCGCCCTTCTCCGAAGACTCAGGGTGGCTTACAAGCTTAGCAGTAGCCTTCATTCTATGTATATGCCTGCTTATTAGGGCTTTCACACAAACCCCAAGCGGCATTTTTACAAAGTCAGCTTATTGCCCCCAACAATCTGGGTCCTCATTTTACCTACCTCGAAAGGATGGAAGGCTGAGTCAACCTTGAGCCTGGTGGGATGTGAACCTGCACTAATTGCAGGCAGCTGGTGTTACTTAAGGAGGCATTGCCCACTGCTCCACCAATTTAAAAACCTCTTTGAAACAAATGAAGAGAATAAAAACTTTTCTACTTAGCTGTCTGCTGAAACTGAACGCACTGAAAGCTCTCCAGAGGAGAGATAATGCCAAGAAAAGAAAGGAGGATTCTTTCAGTAGTATCCCTTTATTCCTAGAATTTGATCATTAAAATAAAACAAGAGGTGACTTCAAAATATGTTTAGACGGAAAGCAGAGGAGAGAAAGGAATGTACACTGGCTCATGATTTATTTTGATGCCAAGTGTTCCTTTGATTATAACTGTTGAAAATCGATGACACATTTCCTTCCATTTTGAGGTGAGACGTAGAAGAAAACTGTACTGTGCAGTCTGACTAGGCAATGAAAAAGAAAGGACCTCTCCCAAACTTCCTCCAGGTCTAGTTCATCCTATATTAATTAGCACAGTGTTGGTCACATGCTGTGGGTCAATTTAAGGAAATGCTTGCTGATACAACAGAGGAGATTGTTTAGAATGGCAGTGGAATAACAGATATTTATTTATTTATTTTATTTAATTTCTATACCGCCCTTCTCCCGAAGGACTCAGGGTGGAGTACAGGGCAATAAAAAAAACAATAAAAATACAATATACAAAAGTTAAAAATAAGATTAAATAGAACTAGCCCATTACAATAAATAATTAAAAATACTAAATAAAATACCCCAAACCCATTAGACCAGGCCGGCTTGTTCAAATAGGTAGGTTTTCAGATCACGGAGGAAAGAGCGAAGGTAAAAGAGCCAGATACGAACAATGGGCAACTGAAATGTTGTTGGAAAAAGTTTACTGTTCTGAAAGAGATAATTAGTTTCATGCTCCTGATGTGAAAATTGCCAGGATGTGTTGATATTGTTGCCAGAAGTCAAGCTCATTACAGCGATAGCTTTACTCTACTGATCCTTACCGTACACTTGTGGTCCTTCAAAAGGAAGAAGAGCAATTTACAACGCATTGCCCCCAACAATCTGGGTCCTCATTTTATGGACCTTGGAAAGAAGAAAGGCTGAGTCAGTCTTGACTCAGGATCGAACTCCAGACTGTGGGCAGAGCTAGCCTACAATACTGCATTCTAACCATTGTGCTAAACCCTTTTTTTTTAACGAGACATGGTTTTATTTTTGAAAAATGTAGTTTTTATAAAAATAAAATAAACCATATTAATATAATATGATTTCTATTCTCTCTTAATTTATTTTTTCCAATAAAGAAACTTAAGCTAATAAAAAACAAACAAAAAATAATAGTGTATCCCACTTCTCTCTTTCTGTTCGCAAGGAGGATTTTATGAAGGATTGCTCTTTTTAAGGGACTTGGCTGAACTTATGTTTCTTCTGTTTCAACATTCTTGAGTCAGATGGTAGATTTTCATAGTCAAGGGAGCATTTCTTCCTATTCCTGGATCCCAAAATATCTCCTCTTCAGGGTCACTAGTATTAAATTTAGTTTCTAGAAAAAAATATAATGGAAGGAATATTATTGTACTTTGCATGTCCACAACAGCTGACCTGAGTGTTGTGGTATGTGCTTAAATAGATTGTAAAATAGAATGAAACCAGCAAGTGAGGATTGGAAAAATTATCACCACCTCTTCCATTCTGATTATGGAAGGGGCTGGCCTTTGAAATAGAAAGGCAATTTTGTAAGAACCTGGTGGGAGTAGTTATAGAAAACTGTTATAGACATATATCTTCTTTTGCATTTTCTCTGTGTGTTGTGAGGAGAAAAATTTTAAATTGCATTGTTAAAGTCACCTTGGCTTGCATCTGTGTGCAAATCTCATGCTAATTGAGGTGATGCATGTGATTCCCACCTTCCAATTCTTGTAGCTAGATTCTGCAGCTACTATCTCCTACCAATATTTCTGTGGAGTAACAAGCTGAAACTCAAAATTATTCAAAATACAGTATTAGATAAAAATAGAGTACATCTTATATTAATTTATGTTTGAGAGTTCTGTACCTCAGCACTTACAATATTTTTGCTCTACCAAAAATTGATAATAATTGATTATCATAATGCTAAACCCAAAGGGCATTGCCGATTTTTAAATGTTAGGAATGAGACGGCTGAAGATTATAATTAAATCCAAATATATTAAAGCCATGAGCATCTACAGGATCTTGCAGCTATTCTTAAAATGATGAAAGGAGCATCATGCCACATGATACAACTCCTGTCCTTTTCATATGGGTGAGATACATTGTTGTCTCACAAAAGGCAATCACAACAATGCAGTGCTGCTTTTGTCACTCTGTTCTCCCCTTTTGTGGATGCCACTGTTAAAAGTCCAAACCAACCATTTAAGTAGGTTACCTATATTTATGTGCACTTGTAATTTCTCAATCGCTTCTAAAAATAGGTAGCTGTCCTTTGAATTTAGAATATTTTGCATATGACAAATTATCTCAATCATTAATCCATGGAGAAAATTTTCTCTGCTCATGGTTGCTAAAGTAGCATGATGGGACATAAATAGTAAATAACTTACTATTGTAATAGCCACAGCCAGAGAAAGTCTCCAGCCGACCTATAATTTGACTAGGGGTGCTAGGGATTGAACTGCAGACTTGATGAGATCTTTAATCTTTAAGTGGATGATGACACTGCAGATGATTGGTGAAGTACTGTGTGACCTCTTTTTCTCTTTGCACAGACAGGAAACACTTGTACAGAAATGTAGCTAAATGTCTATGGAGATGCTCATGGTTGTCCAAAATGTGCTTTTTCAGGAGGCTACTGGCACCTTTGGAACAAAATGTAGCTAGTTGAAGCAATTTGTGTCATAGCAAACTTGGCAAGCTTTGCATTGCAAATTCTTCCACACATGCATCTAGGATTTGTGGATTGTATCATTGTTAGTGTTTAATCAATATTGTCTGCCTTTTCTCTGTGTTCCTACTTTAACCTTTAAGATAAAAAGGACAGTTTTATCTCCCTACTCTTATATTGCTAGTTGTAATGAACAAACAGTCATTTATCTGGGTTCCCAAGATATTGACCAGTTATATTAACAGACTATTTACAGGTGCTGTCTGTGAGAGACCAGGATTGTCCTAAAAATACTCTTGGCAGAACTTCCACTGTCTAAGGTTATGATCACGTTCCTGATAAACCACCTCTGGGTGTTATTATTTATACTCTCTCTGTGTTAGGAAAAGTATAAAAAATGGGAGAATAATCAGACACTTTGAAACTTAGCTTAACCCCAAAATCTCAGGAGGGTAATGCACAAGTGCCATTAATAGGTCCACTTCTACCATTCCTAGGGTTCATGGCATGCTGAAGTATATTTTCCCATGATAACCCTCTTGGTATATTTTCCCCTCTTAACCCTTTTAATATTTATTCAATAGAATTCTTTTTAGCCATTATACCTTGCTTTGAGCCTTTTGCCTTCAAATTTTAAAGAACCTGTTGGCTCCTGATTGGCCACCTGGTACCAACACAAAATGAGAACCAAGAATTATATCATGCAAGTAAATGGCTTCTTTGCTTGCCCCATTATTCTTAACACACATGTATGCAAATTAATGAGTTCTTATGGGCTAGTACAGACATGTTAAACACAAGGCCTGGGGGCCAGATCCAGCCCACGAAGTGGTTTCATGTGGCCCACGAAGCCATCCTGGAAACAGTGAGGGAACGGCCCCCGCTGTCTTGGCTCCAGCCCAGACCATCAGGAGCCAATCTACAATTTTGTGGTGGTCATCTATGCTGAAATACATTCAGTCTTAGCTCCACAAGGCCATCTGGAAAAAGTGAGGGACCGGCCCCTGCCGCATTGGCCCTGCCCCCTGGGTGCATGCTAGGGAGATATCACCCTTTGTGAGGAATGAAGAAATGCACCATCGCCTGGAAGTGGCCAGCACATGGCCCTGCCTACTTCGGGCAGGCTAGGGGCTGGGCAGCGTTGTGCTTCTCTTCAGATTTGTGCCACCCGGCTCAGCCTCTCGGCACTGTGAGGAGAGGGCCATGTGCTGGCCACTTCCAGGTGATGGTGCATTTCTTCATTCCTCATGAAGGATGACACTTCCCCAGCTGCGTTTCTTGCCTGTTTTTCTCCCTCCCTCATCTCAAATATTTTCCCATCACTCTGTTTTTAGGAAGGAAGGAAGGAAGGAAGGAAGGAAGGAAGGAAGGAAGGAAGGAAGGAAGGAGAAGGAGGAGAGGGAGGGTCTGAGGGAAGTCCTGCCTTAGTCCTTCCCTGCTGCCCTTTCACCATCCCCTTGCCCCCTCCTCCTGGCCTAACCTGGGTGGTCTCCCATCCTATTGCTAAGGAAGCTTTGGATACAAAGCCAGGTATCCTCACATGGAGAGGAAGTGGGCCTCCCTCTTGACGTTGCCCTCATACCCATCATAAGCAACCTGGCTAAGGAGAGCAGGCACAGCAGCTGGGCACCCCCTTGGGGAAGTGGGGGTGAGCTTAGTGCTGCAGGTGCTTGAGGGCTAGGCTGGGCATTTGACCTCTGCACCACTGTGCAGCCTCCCCCCCACATGGCCTGAGAGGAACAGTGAGGCTCCTCCAGTGGACCATGCCTTGGCACTTGCCCCAGTCCCATCTTCTGCCAGAGACCCTCAGAATTTGTCCCACTCCTGCCCAGGCCCCCATAGGCACCATTGACGCGAACAATGTAGAGCTGACCATGCCCACCCAGTAGGTCACACACACTCCAGCCACGCCCACCCAGTAGGCCACACCCACCCGGCCCCTCAAGGGTAACCGCAATGCTGATGCGGCCCTCAATGAAATTGAGTTTGACACCCCTGGGCTAGTATTTTAATATTTTTACGGTGTTAAAACAGGTGTCAATACCAAAAATAAAAAGTGTGATAGCATTTGGGACATTTCATGTGGCTGAAAAAATGCAACAACAGGTAATTGTTGTTCTCCTTCAACCATAATGGGGGGGAGGAGGTGGGGCAACAGCTGGTCTTAATGGTGACTGTTGCTCTCATTTTAGGAGACTGCAGTGGAAGATTGGGTGGATTTATCTGAGGGATTTTGGGAGTTTTAATTCCACTGTTACTGGGTTTATAATTCTAATGATGGGGAATGGTCCTACGTATTTGGTCCTAGTTTCTTTGCTGGTTGTAGGGACTTTAAGTATTTTGTTATGACCATTCATTTAGTGACCATTCAAATTACAACAGTACTGAAAGAAGTGACTTATGATACTTACGACCTTGCCACATTCCCACGGTCTTGTGATCAAAATTCAGAAGCTTGACAACTGGCTTATATTTATGATGGTTGCAGTGTCCCAGGGTCAGGTGATCACCTTTTGGAACCTTCTGACAAGCAAAATCAATTGGAAAGTTAAATTCACATAACAGGCATGTTACTAACTTAACAACTGCAATGATTCACATAAAACGGGGCAAAACTCACTTAACAATTGTCTTGCTTAGCAAGGGGAATTTGGGACTCAGTTGTGAAGACTACCTGTAATGCAGGAAGGTGAAGACTACCTACAGTATAGTGCAGGAAAGAATTGGAAATAGCATTGGCTGAAAAATTAATACAATAGTAAAGAGTCTAGATCAGACATGTCAAACACAAGGCCCGGGGGCCAGATCCGGCCCGCGAAGTGGTTTCATGTGGCCCGCGAAGCCATCCTGGAAACAGTGAGGGAACGGCCCCCGCTGCCTTGGCCCTGGCCCTGAGACCCTCCTTCTGCCAGAGACCCTCAGATATGCCCCACTCCTGCCCAGGCCCCCATAGGCACCCTTGATGCAAACGATGTAGAGCTGGCCACGCCCACCCAGTAGGCCATACGCACTCTAGCCATGCCCACCCAGTAGGCCACGCCCACCCTGGCCACAGCCACCCAGCCCCCTGAGGGCAACCGCAATGCTGATTCGGCCCTCAATGAAATTGAGTTTGACACCCCTGGTCTAGATGAACTTTTTGGAAAAAGGTTGTTTCATTATACGGCTTATGTTAAAAAATGTGCCTGTTTTTAAGGTATTACTAGTCTATTAAACTGATTTTGGGATGTGTTAAAAACAAACTCGTTATTGCATTAAGATTCGGGGAATTGTAGTCTATTAGACAGAGAGCTGATTCCAACATGAGTCTGATTTTCCGTATGCATACACACACGTTGTACATACACACAAAACTATTTTTGGTCATTGTTCAAGATTGATTTTAGAATGTAAAGACTTTTACCACAATTTAGATGATGATTACAAATAGTACATATGTCTTCCTGGTGTCTTCAATACACCAACGTTTCTCAATATTCTCATAAATAGCATACTAATAATAATAATTGTTCTATTTCATACCTATGTGTTCTTTGTTCTATTTGCTGCAAAAGACTAATTATTATTCATCTGGAAACTGTTCCAATATTACATTTCTATGCCATTCAACTTTGTCAACATAACCAGTTTTGTTTGTTAATTTTTTCTATTTCTCCAGCTTAATGTTGTTGTTTTTTTGGAAATGTGAATAATGAATCTCCTTCTTCACCTGGTTGCCTTTCAGCTACGTTCTTTCTCAGCTTTCATTGTTAAGTTATTATATCAACTATTGACCATAGAGGTCCAGCACACTTGAAAGATGCTTGGTTGGGAAATGACGTTCTAAGTAAAGCTTTTGTTGTCAAGTGAATGCCACCCAAATATTTTAGCAGATTAACGTTTGTGACAAGACTGACACATCTTATTCTGTGGTACTAAGAAGTCTATTATTGTTTGTGTTTCAGTTTGTTTCAGATCCATGTGCCAGCAACCCTTGTCACCATGGCAACTGCACTAGTAATGGGGATGGATATCTCTGTGTTTGTAATACTGGCTATGAAGGTACAAACTGTGAATATTCATTTTATGGTTCCCCAGTGTCTGGGTGGACAGAATCAGAGTTGCCAAGTGAAAATAGGCCAGGAGCAGCCACCATGGAACCGGACGTTATCCTCCCACGAGCCCAAGCAACAGTGACACTACCGACATGGGAGCCCAAGGAGGGGCAGAAACTTGTGGATCTGAAATGGGATGAAGTAGAAGTAAGGTTTTTTTTTTAAAAGTACCATAAATTATTTCTGAATGAAATCCAGTAGAAGCTTTAGGAAGAGGTTGTCTGTACTGTATGTGACCTTGTGTGGAAAGCTGGAAGGATCAAGAAAAATAACTCTGAATTCTGTTTGCAAAATTTATAGCGGGAAAGTGTTAATTACAAAATTATCATAGAACTCAGTATAAATTTTTAAATTTGTAATATTTTTCTGAGAAGTAATTAATTTTAATGAATGCCACCAGCATTGTTGTTGATGTCAGACTATATTTATTACTGAATACATAAATTATTTAATACTACCAAATGAACATTTGGGGTATAGAGAAATACATTTGGAATATTAAAAGAACCATTTTTTGGTTTATTTTCCTCTTTTAGTTCTGTAATTTTTAAAAATTACTTGCAAGCGGTGAGGCACTCCGACCCTCTGCTTCTTCCCCGAGGTTCCGGGAGCGAGGATGTGCAGCCTCCTGAGCTCCGGCTGGTGTATCTGAATGCCAGGTCCGTGGTTAACAAAGCTCCCCTCGTTAGGGATTTAGTTGAGGGTGAGCATGCGGACCTGGCCTGCATCACGGAGACCTGGTTGGGCCCAGAGGGTGGGGTCCCTTTGGTTGACATCTGCCCACCAGGCTTCCGGGTGCTGCACCGGCCTAGAGCTCAAGGTAGGGGTGGGGGAGTGGCGGTTATTATTAGGGAGACCTTATGTCCGCGGGAGACCACCGTTTCTCAGATAGTCGGGTGTGAGTCTCTCTTTGTGAGATTTGGTTCTGGGGCGCAGTTGGGTTTGCTGCTGACGTACATTTCGCCTAGTCGTACAGCGGCAGCCCTGCCCGAGCTGCTTGATATCCTCTCAGGGTTGGTGGTTGAGTTTCCCAAACTTATAGTTTTGGGAGACTTCAATCTACCATCCCTGGGAGGCTCATCTGAGCTAGCTCGGGAGTTCATGGCTTCCATGACGGCCATGGACCTGACGCAAGTAATTTCTGAACCAACTCATGAGGGAGGCCACACTCTTGACCTGATTTTTTTATCTAGACGGTGGTTGGATGATCTAGGTGGGGGCTCTCCATTTATTATGCCCCTGTCATGGACCGATCATCATCTCCTGCGGATGGTCTTCCATTTTGCCACCCCCCGCCGTGGGGATACGGAACCAATTAGATGGTACCGCCCCAGACGCTTAATGGATCCTGATAGATTCCAAGCGGCGCTGGGGTCCCCACCTGCCTCCATTGCTCACAGCTCGGCGGATGCCTTAGTGGAAACCTGGGAAAGGGCAGCCACTGAGGCACTTGACCGGGTTGTACCCTTGCGGCCCCTGACCCGGCGCAGATCCCAGCGAGCTCCATGGTTCTCCGCGGAGCTCCGGGAGATGAAGCGTCGGAAACGGGGCCTAGAGAGCTGTTGGAGGTCGAGCCGATCCGAACCCGACCGGTTGCGGTTAAGAACCTATATTAGGTCTTATCTCGCTGCGATGAGGGTGGCGAGGTGTAATTACTTCTCTACCCTCATTGCGTCCGCAGATAATCGCCCGGCCGCCCTGTTTAGGGTGACTCGCTCACTTCTTAATCAGGAGGTGAGGGAGGATCCCTTGCAGGGTCGTGCCGAGGAATTTAGTCAACATCTGTCGGATAAAATCGCTCGGATTCGGACCGGTTTGGACTCCAGCTGGGCAGAGTCAGGCGATCAGGACACGGACGGTCTTGTCAATGTTATCTGGGAAGAGTTTGATTCTGTGACCCCTGATGAAGTGGACAGGATTATGGGGAGGCTGAGCTCCTCCACATGTTTGTTGGACCCGTGCCCTTCCTGGCTGGTTTATGTAGCCAGGGAGAGGACACGAGGCTGGCTCCAGGCGGTTATATCTGCTTCTTTGAGTGAGGGTTATTTCCCCACCGTCTTGAAGGAGGCGGTGGTGAGACCTCTCCTCAAGAAGCCTGCCTTGGACCCAGCTGTATTGAACAACTTTCGTCCAGTCTCCAACCTTCGCTTTCTTGCGAAGGTTGTTGAGAGTGTGGTGGCGCATCAGCTCCCTCTGGTCCTGGATGAAGCGGATTATCTGGACCCCTACCAATCGGGTTTCAGGCCCGGGTACAGCACGGAGACGGCATTGGTCGCTCTGGTGAATGATCTCTGGAGGGCTCGGGACAGGGGATATTCCTCTGTCCTAGTCCTATTAGACCTCTCGGCGGCTTTTGATACCATCGACCATGGTATCTTGCTGCGGCGTCTCAGGGGATTGGGAGTGGGAGGCACGGTTCTTCGGTGGTTCTCCTCCTATCTCCTGGGACGTTCGCAGTCGGTGTTGGCAGGGGGGCAGAGATCGACCCCGAGGTCTCTCGTTTGTGGAGTTCCTCAGGGGTCGGTTCTCTCGCCTCTCCTGTTCAACATCTACATGAAACCGCTGGGTGAGATCATTCGTGGTTTTGGAGTTGGGTATCATCAATATGCCGATGATACCCAACTTTTCTTTTCGACCCCAAACCACCCCAGTGATGCCCTCGCTGTGATGTCCCGTTGCCTGGAGGCGGTTCGGGTCTGGATGGGGAGGAACAGACTTCAGCTCAACCCTGACAAGACTGAGTGGCTGTGCATTCCGGCATCCCGGGACATTCAAAATGTTCCATCTCTTTCCATGGGGGGTGAGCTCTTACCCCCCGTGGATAGGGCTCGCAACTTGGGAGTCCTCCTAGATTCACGGCTTACCCTAGAAGATCATGTAGTGGCCGTGACTAGGGGGGCTTTTGCCCAGGTTCGCCTGGTGCGCCAGTTGCGGCCCTATCTGGACCGGGATGCCCTGTGCACGGTCACTCATGCGCTCGTGACCTCTCGCCTTGACTACTGTAATGCTCTCTACATGGGGCTTCCCTTGAAGACCACTCGGAGGCTCCAACTGGTACAGAATGCGGCCGCGAGAGTTGTCTTGGGAGTTTCCCGGTACTCCCATGTTACACCTTTGCTCCGCGAGCTGCATTGGTTACCAGTTGTCTTCCAGGTGAGGTTGAAGGTTTTAGTTATGATCTTTAAGTCCCTATATAGCATGGGTCCGGGGTACCTCGGGGACCACCTGCTGCCGGCTTCAACTCCCCTCCGCCCTGTGCGTTCCCACAGAGAGGGCCTCCTCAGGGTGCCTCCGGTCAGGGAATGCCGACTGGCGGCCCCCAGGGGGAGAGCCTTCTCTGTGGGTGGCCCGGCTTTGTGGAACCAACTGCCGGTGGAGCTCCGGACGGCATCGGACCTCCGAACTTTCCGTCGTGGTCTGAAGACCCATTTGTTTGAATTGGCCGGTCTGGCCTGATGGGGAGCTGGGTTTTAAATTGTCATTTTAGATTGTATTATTGTTTTTTAATTGGGCACTGATTTAATCTTTGTTTTAACTTTTGTATAGTATTGTATTTTATTTATATGCCCTGTGAACCGCCCTGAGTCCCCAGGGAGAAGGGCGGTATATAAATTAAATAAAACATAAAACATAAACATAAAAGTTTTCTCTTGAAAAAATAAAATATCACAGAAGAAAATGGGCTTGGAGTTAAGTAAGTTTGAAATGCATACTGCCTGCATAATTACTACTTTTTGTATGCATTATAATATGTAGCATTATATTCAGTTCATGATTTAATTTCATTGAATGGTAAAATACGGTACTGGATCTTCATCAGATTTCAGTTTAAGAGTTTAAGGGAGTTTTCAAAAGCAAACTGAATCTTTTTTAAAAAATTTAGATACCTTATAACTGACCTTATAAGCATTACATTAAGGAAAAATACTTTAATTTCATCATATAAATAGATTGTAAGATAGATTGATTTTTACACTCTTTAAAATCTATTGAAAATATTAATTAACTGATGCTGTTTTATTTCTTATGTCCTACACTGAGAGAAAAGAAAGTTATATTTTATATAAAGAAAGAGTAATTTAGTATTTCAAATGTTTCCTCTCATTTCTAAGAATTTGCTTTGTATTATCAATTTGTATGTAAAAAGGTTTCTAGGAGAATGTGAATGTTTTGTATTTTTTTGTAAGAAGAGAATTGGGCTGAACAGCCTAAAATCCGGGAGTCAAAAAGAAAAGAAAAAAATGTTGAGAGCATTTGTAAAATTTGTTGTTGTTGTTAGTTGCGAAGTCGTGTCCGACCCATCGCGACCCTATGGACAATGTTCCTCCAGGCCTTCCTGTCCTCTACCATCTTCTGGAGTCCATTTAAGCTCACGCCTGCTGCTTCAGTGACTCCATCCAGCCACCTCATTCTCTGTCGTCCCCTTCTTCTATTGCCCTCAATCTTTCCCAGCATTAGGCTCTTCTCCAGTGAGTCCTTCCTTCTCATTAGGTGGCCAAAGTATTTGAGTTTTAGTTTCAGGATCTGGCCTTCTAAAGAGCAGTCAGGGTTGATCTCCTCTAGGACTGACCGGTTTGATCGCCTTGCAGTCCAAGGAACTCGCAGGAGTCTTCTCCAGCACCATAGTTCAAAGGCTTCAATTCTTTGGTGCTCAGCCTTTCTTATGGTCCAGCTTTCACTGCCATACATTGCAACTGGGAAGACCATAGCCTTGACTATGCACACTTTTGTTGACAGGGTGATGTCTCTGCTTTTTAGTGTGCTGTCTAGATTTGCCATGGCTTTCCTCCCCAGGAGCAAGCGTCTTTTAATTTCTTGGCTACACTCCCCATCTGCAGTGATCTTGGAGCCCAGGAAAATAAAATCTGTCACTACCTCCATTTCTTCCCCATCTATTTGCCAGGAATTGAGAGGGCCAGATGCCATGATCTTGGTTTTCTTAATGTTTAGTTTCAACCCATGTTTTGCACTCTCCTTCTTCACTCGCAACAAGAGGCTCTTTAGTTCCTCTTCACTTTCTGCCATTAGAGTGGTATCATCTGCATATCTTAGGTTGTTGATGTTTCTTATTGTTTTTATTTTAATTCCATTTATATCCCGCCCTTCTCCGAAGACTCAGGGCGGCTTTACAAACTTAGCAGTAGCCTTCATTCTATGTATATGCCTGCTTATTAGGGCTTTCACACACCCCAAGCGGCATTATTACAAAGTCAGCTTATTGCCCCCAACAATCTGGGTCCTCATTTTACCTACCTCGGAAGGATGGAAGTCTGAGTCAACCTTGAGCCTGGTGGGATGCGAACCTGCACTAATTGCAGGCAGCTGGTGTTACTTAAGGAGGTATTAGCCCACTGCTCCACCAAGGCTCTTCCGGCAATCTTAATTCCAACTTTTGATTCATCTAGCCCTGCCTTTCTCATGATGTGCTCTGCATATAAGTTAAATAGGCAAGGCGACAGTATACAGCCTTGCCGGACTCCTTTCCCAATTTTGAACCAATCAGTGGTTCCGGGTCCAGTTCTCACTGTTGCCTCTTGGCCTGCATATAGGTTTCTCAAGAGACAAATAAGATGGTCTGGTATGCCCATCTCTTTAAGGACTTGCCACAGTTTGTTATGATCCACACAATCAAAGGCTTTAGCATAGTCAATGAAGCAGAAGTAGATGTTTTTCTGGAACTCTCTAGCTTTCTCCATGATCCAGCGTATGTTAGCAATTTGATCTCTAGTTCCTCTGCCTCTTCGAAATCCTGCCTGAACTTCTGGTAGTTCTCGATCCACATACTGCTGGAGTCTAGCTTGTAGAATTTTAAGCATAACTTTACTAGCATGAGAAATGAGTGCAATGGTGCGATAGTTTGAACATTCTTTGGCACTGCCTTTCTTTGGAATTGGAATGTAAACTGATCTTTTCCAATCCTGTGGCCACTGTTGAGTTTTCCAAATTTGCTGGCAAATTGAGTGTAGCACTTTTACTGCATCGTCTTTTAAGATTTTGAATAGCTCAGCTGGAATACTGTCACCTCCACTAGCTTTGTTGTTGCTCAGCTTTTCTAAGGCCCACTTCACTTCACATTCTAGGATGTCTGGCTCGAGGTCAGTGACCAACTCATTGTGATTATCAGGGACATTAAGCTCATTCTTGTATAGTTCTTCTGTGTAATTTTGCCACCTCTTCTTAATCTCTTCTGCCTCTGTTAGGTCCCTGCCATTTTGGTCCTTTATCATGCCCATTTTTGCATGAAATGTTCCCTTCATCTCTCCAATTTTCTTGAAAAGATCTCTGGTCCTCCCTATTCTATTGTTTTCTTCTATTTCTTTGCACTGTTCATTTAAGAAGGCATTCTTATCTCTTCTAGCTATTCTCTGGAATTCTGCATTCAATTGGGCGTATCTTTCTTTTTCTCCCTTGCCTTTTGCTTCCCTCCTTTCCTCAGCTATTTGCAAAGCTTCTTCAGACAGCCATTTTGCTTTCTTGCATTTCTTTTTCTTTGGGATGGTTTTGGTTGCTACCTGTTGTACAATGTTGCGAACCTCTGTCCATAGTTCTTCAGGCACTCTGTCTATCAGATCTAATTCCTTAAATCTCTTTGTCACCTCTACTGTATATTGAACAGGGATATGATTTAATTCATACCTGACTGGCCTAGCGCTTTTCCCTACTTTCTTTAATTTAAGCCTAAACTTTGCAACAAGAAGCTCATGGTCTGAGCCACAGTCAGCTCCTGGTCTTGTTTTTACTGACTGTATAGAGCTTCTCCATCTTTGGCTGCAGAGCATATAGTCAATCTGATTTCTGTGTTGACCGTCTGGTGATGTCCATGTGTAAAGCCTTCTCTTGGGTTGTTGGAAAAGAGTGTTTGCTATGACCATCGTATTCTCTTGACAAAATTCTATCAGCCTGTGCCCTGCTTCATTTTGTACTCCAAGGCCAAACTTGCCTGTTATTCCAGTTATCTTTTGGCTTCCTACTTTAGCATTCCAATCTCCCATGATGATAAGGACATCATTTTTGGGTGTTAGTTCTATAAGGTGCTGTAGGGCTTCATAGAACCGGTCAATTTCATCCTCTTCAGCACTGGTGGTTGGGGCATAGACTTGGACTACTGTGATATTGAATGGTTTGCCTTGGATTCGAACTGAGATCATTCTGTCATTTTGAGGATTGTATCCCAGTATTGCTTTTCCTACTCTTTTATTGACTATGAAGGCTACTCCATTTCTTCTGAGGGATTCTTGCCCGCAGTAGTATACCTGATGGTCATCTGAATTAAATTCACCCATTCCTGTTCATTTTAGTTTGCTGATACCTAAGATGTCGATGTTCAGTCTTGTCATCTCTTGTTTGACCACGTCCAGCTTTCCTTGATTCATGGATCTTACATTCCAGGTTCCTATGGAGAAAGAATCTTTACAGCATCGGACTTTCCTTTCACCACCAGACATATCCACCGCTGAGCGTCCTTTCGGCTTTGGCCCAGTCGCTTCATTCTTTCTGGCGCTACTAGTACTAGCCCTCTGCTCTTCCCCAGTAGCATATTGGACGCCTTCCGACCTGAGGGGCTCATCTTCCAGCGTCATATCGTTTTGCCTTTTGGTACTGTCCATAGGGTTTTCATGGCAAAGATACTGAAGTGGTTTGCCATTTCCTTCTCCAGTGGATCACGTTTTGTCAGAACTCTCTGCTATGACCTTTCCGTCTTGGGTGGCCCTGCACGGCATAGCTCATAGCTTCATTGAATTACGCAAGCCCCTTCGCCACGACAAGGCAGTAATCCATGAAGGGGATTTGTAAAATAGGCAAGAAATATTCCCAAGGAAAACTTAGGTAGCAGCTCACACATCTCACTGAGGTGCTGCTGAATTTGGAATCTAAATCAATGCAGAAGACATATTAATACATACTTCATTAATGCTTTTTAAAGAAACACTGCCTGAAAATGAAAGATTTTATCCACAAAAATAAACAAACACCTTACAGTATAATAATAACCCTAGTTTATATTCTGAAAAGTCTTTCCTCACAGGAAAAAAATTAATAATTGTTCTTGCTGGGATCAGGTGGCAAAGCACCGCTACCTATGATTTCTTTATATTCTACACTATACAACAGTAAGATGCTGAGAGATGCTATCAGCTATCTTGCTGTGTGTTCCTGAAAGCCAATGAATTTTCATTACCTGCTTTTTTAAAGGATTTCTTGCAGTTTATTAGGAATCTAGGTTGCTACAATATGAAAAGCCGTTTGTGTTTTTCTTAAGAAAACCAAATCCACACCAATACCTTTTCAAGGTGAGCCTTTTTGTTTGTGCATCTGTTGCTCAATAAAGGTGCAGAATGTAATTTTTCGAAATAGATCCATCACATACGTTTCAGTTTTATCACATTTTTAAACTAGTCTTTTATTCTGTTTAAAAACTATTAAGTTATATAGGATGTCTCATATTTATGCACACTCTTTTTAGATAACCCCTGATGTAGCCTGTGGAAATACCAGCTCCAATAATTCTGGTGGGGGTCGCCTAATATCTTTTGAAGTTCCACAAAATGCTTCAATAAAGTAAGAAACTGCTGTTTTGCATTATTACAGAAAGGTTTTAAATAATGTTGGTTGTTGAATCCATCATTTGAAATCTTGGGTATAAATGGAAAGAAGACGACAGGAACATAGTGTAAAAACCTTATGATATCTTATGTCACAATTGCTTCGCTGATTTCCTTTTCCCACAAAATAGCTTGTCAGTTTTCCAGTTGTGCTGTCCAAATGTTTGAATTTTTATTCTTTCATTGGGATACATGAAAAACTTATATTTGCCATTGTTTTCTCGTCCATGCAGATAGGGTAATGCAAGGTCTTTGAAAGAGATGCTTTGGAGCATGCAAGGGCCCGTATGATTCCCCCCCCAGATCATTAAAGCAGTTGTGCTCCCCCCCAAGTTCACATGCTGCTTTCAGTGTTGACTCTGCAGTCTCTGAATGCAAATGGATGTACAACTTTTTTGCTTTGCCTTTTCCCACAGTCCTGAAGGGAAAAGTCAACAGACAGCAGATGCTTTTCTAGGAATGGATTAGCTTTTTAGATATCAGTGCTTCTTAATTAGTTGGAAAGTATGATAGTTTATATCCAACACAAAGAGAGCGCACTAGACCAGGAAATATTATAATAGATTAAATATAGAGCTTTCCCTCCTCTGCAGATATTTATTGTTAGGAATTGTAGAGTTTTCAAGCAAAAGAAGTAGAGTCAAGTTCCACAATATCTTATGGAAGAGGACACATTTATTTTATTATTTCCCATCAAAAGGAAATATATGTCTGGAAGGGAAGATTTTGTAACCTTATTATCCCAAAGAGGTAACTTTGGAAGAGGCAACTTATATTAGAAAGAATGGTGGAAGTGGACATAATGTTGAACTCAACCTGAACATTGGTATCTAACATAAAATGGACATAATATATTTAAGAAGTTTAAATTCTTGTTTTGAGCTCCCAACTCTTGCATATAGTATTCCCACATTTGGAACACAATATTTAAAAATATTTGGCTATTCAACTGAAGATGCAATGAAAGAGTAATTCATTATTCATTAGAAAGAACTATTCTTCATTTACAATGCTTCATTTAGGCTAAAAAAGCAAATTCTTCCCAATAATTATTCGGGAAGTGATGTGAAACCCAAACCCGGTGTCATTAGTAGAAATATGACATTGACCTTGGCAAAATTAAAATTTACAACATAGAGAAACAAAGCCAACTCGTAATTGCTCTTTTTAGATTTATATAAATGCTAAATATTTAATAGTTGTACTTGAGCCAAAATAATGTGATTAATTAGAGCTGCAATTTTAATCTACTGTGACTGATTGACTGGAGGTGCCTTCCAAGGTTACTGCTTTAGAAATGTGGGACTATTAAATTTTTGCTGCTGAGAAAGCAGTTAATGGATTGGATGTGTATGCAGACATTTGTAAGATTTATAATCTTTTTCCCTTGGAGTTAGTGTCTGCAAAGTTACTTATTGATGAAATATATATCTTTTTCTAAGCTTGGCATCTCTCCCCCCCCCCAGTATTTATAATTACTCAGCTACTAGTTGCCTCTTCACTCATGTTTTTCAGCCTGGCCTTTCCTCTTTCTTTCTTTCAGTTTCCTGAGGCTAGTCTCTTCTTGGTCTATATTTTAAAAATATTCAAGGTGGCTCTCTGGTTCTCAGCCACATTTTGATTGTTTCTTCTATTATTGTCATATTCTTGAGCTCATTGTTAACTCATGTGTCCCTGACTCCTTTGCCAGAGCCTTTCCGGCCATTGTGTGTTAAACTTTGTTGTTTATTAGTTGATATTTATAGGTAGGAATAGATTGGCCTTCCCCATCCTAGTGCTTCAGGAATTCCTATCCAATATGGGCAATGGCAGCTAACCCAATATGTATGGAAATTGAGGACACGTACTGAAGAGGAATATTTGTACATATAGTGTTACTGATTTAAAACTGTGTGATGGCTACAATTCTCCTGTCCATATAGTTCTTCCCTAGTTAAGAAGTTCTAAGAACTCCCTAGTCCAAGGAGGTCCCATTATCAATGTATTGTTGTTTGTATGCATATTTTAACTGTTTTTATTATTTTGTATTTCCAAGCTGCCCAGAGTCTATGACAAGGGCCAGCTATAATACATTTATAATGATGATAATAAATTGACACAACAATGTAATATAATTACATTAAAATATTAATGGCCAATATCATTATTATTAAAAGAGACATGGCAAGGCAAAGTATTACATGGCCAGTACATTAAAAAAATAGCAGGCAAAGCAAATAACAATATCTGTCAATGGCTAAGAGACAGAGGGCTGAATTCTGGCTGCACAAGACCAAACTTTATGAACAAAGCCAGAATTGAGAAGACAGCAGCAAACGGCAAGTGGCACTTTGCAAAGAAGCCGAAGAAACGATCACCAGGTAAGCTGAAGCAAGAAGATTGCACAAACTGACTGCAAACAATGGCATGACAAAGTAGCAACATTGGTGCACTAAAAGATCTGCAAGAAATACCATTTTCCTGCAAGCAAGAACTGGTGGGACCACAGAACAAAGTAATAGAAAATAAAGTGCTCTGGGACTTTAAAATTCAAAAGATAAGCACGTTCCACATGAAATCCCAGACTTAACAATTGTCAGTAAGAAAGACAAAAAAACCTGTATAGTGGATGTTTCAGTACCTGAAGAAAGCAGAATAGAAAAAAAACTAGAGAAAAAACACAAAATGCAAAGACCTGCAAACAGAGATAGAATAACTATGACAAAAGAAAGCAAAGATAGCACTAATAATTAATGGTGCCTTGGGTGCAATCCCAAAACAACTGGAACACCATGTGAACACCATTGGCATTGACAAAATCATCACCAGTCAATTGCAAAAGATAGCTTTATTTGGTGCGGCATACATCCTACGATAGAAGGGACGTGGTGGCTCAGTGGGTTAGGACGCTGAGCTTGTCGATCAGAAGGTCGGCAGGTTGGTGGGTCGAATCCCGAGTGCCACGTAACAGAGTGAGCGCCTGTTACTCGTCCCAGCTTCTGCCAACCTAGCAGTTTGAAAGCACGTAAAAATGCAAGTAGAAAAATAGGGACCACTACGGTGGGAAGGTAACAGCGTTCCGTGCGCCTTTGGCATCCAGTCATGCCGGCCACATGACCACGGAGACATCCTCGGACAAGCGCTGGCTCTTCGGCTTTGAAACGGAGATGAGCACCGGCCCCTAGAGTCGGAAATGACTAGCACACATGTGCGTGGGAACCTTTACCTTTACCTTACACCCTACGATAGTATTTTTAACACCTTCAAACAACATCTGCCTATCTCAGGTCCTTGAGAAGGGTTCTGTAGGTAGGAAAAAATGCCAAATTCAGTCTGAACATCTGTCTGACTATGTGACCAACCATAACAAGTTGACTAAAAATCAGTTGGACAAAAATCAGTGGTGGGATTCAGCCGGTTTGCACCACTTTGGCAGAACCGGTAGCTAATTTTTTGTTGCCCAGGCCCAGAATGGACTTACAGAAGCAGCATCCACACAGAGAACTGGTTGTTCACATATTTGAATCCCACCACTGACCAGAAAATTGATGACGATTCACTCTGCATTATATCCCTATAGCGATAGAGTGATAGACTATATTACCCTATGAAAATGAAGGCAGAGATTTACTTCAAGTCAAACAAACTGTCAAAAAGAAAAGCATGTGATGGCTGATTATGTAAAAGACACCAAAGAACAAGAATTGATGCAAGTTAAAAAATGGAACTTACTAAATGCACAGAAAACAAAACATGAATACTGAAATAGTGTATTAGAAACATGAACCAAATGCTGGCAAGGAAAAGTATTAATGATCAGTTTCTATTAAAGATCAGGAGAAAGTGGATAAAGATAAAACCTGACAATGCATTACAACTGGAATATTTTTAAAAAAAATCAACTCTGAAGCTTGATTTTGGCTGCTCATGAGCAAGTTGTTTGAACAAATGCAATCAAGGCCAGAGTTGAAAAATCAAATGATTCAAAGTGCAGATTGTTTAAAGAAGCAAAAGAAACAGTAGATCATACACTCAACTCATTCAAAGTCAAACAAACTGTATAAAAATGATGACATAACATAGTCACTCTGATTACTCATTGAAACATCTTTAAAAATTATGATATGCCAATAATGAAAAAATAATGGGAACATAACATTGGAGTATAAAATGAGCAGATGAAAATATTGAGGAATTTCCTAATAAAAACTGATAAAAGGAATAGTAGAATAGAAGACAAAGAATTAGTGAAGATCACAAAAATCAAGATCTGAAATTTGAACTTGAAAGATTATAGCATAAACCAGCTGTGGTGCCATATAAATTTTTTTTTGATGGCATTTAGGAAACCTGTACATTTACATCTTTCAATTACAAAAGACCATGTTGCTTGCATCCACACATATACTACATTAATACATTACAAAATTCTAGGTTGAGAAGAACTCAATGTGAATGAAAGCCAACACATGCTAAAGAATTGCCAGCTGGGCTTTAAAATTGCTGTTGATAAAATTTGATAACAACAGCACAAGAATATTTTCTGGTAAGTCTAATATTGTAGAATTAACATGTCCTCACTTTTGACATCTTTCATAAGCGTTGGAATTAATGAGAAATTTTGTACCAATTAAGTTATAGAAATATGTTTTTAATGTCATGAGTGATGATACATTCTTATAGAAAATGTTTAAAACACTTGATTTCATCATGATCTGCTTAATATTTTTATTTTTGTCTTTAGTATAAGGCACGATGCCACTGCTTCCCTTATCCTACTATGGAAGGTGACCACAGAAAGGTTTAAAGAATGCTCACTTATAGATGCCACAAGCATTACTCTTCTCCAAACAATGGGTGGACTTGTCCTAGCAGAGGAGATGCTGGAATTGGGAAACAACTATTTCATTGGTGAGGTTTACTAAAGCTGTTGATTTTTATACTCATAAAATATTTTTCTAATGTATTGAACAAATCATAAGTGTATATTTTATATTAAATCAGAGTTGCTATAGCAAGTCATAATAAGAATAGGAATCAAAAATCTGATAATTTGTCTTTTTATTACAGTAATGCACTATAGATAAAACTACTGTGAGATATGATTTGTTTCTTGTAATGGAATATGTCTATAAGGCTTCCTTTAAAGATTATCTAGGAAAATGTAAAATGCTGATAACAACCATCAGCAACATATGGTCTTGATTCTTTGGGCATTGCATTGATTTCTAGGAGGCTTCAAAGAACAAGAGATCAGGAAACTACTTTAAAACAACAGGGTCCAGGATCTTCAGATTTTCACTAGCTCTTTTACTATAAGAATATTTCATCTTCTTTGATGAAAATGACATTAGGATTAAAGTTCAGAAAGCAATATTAAGTTTCTTCACCTCAGTCTATTGCTTCATGAGAAAAAGAGATCAGTTGATGTAATTTTCTGTCTTCATAATCTCATTCTTCTCTATAACAGAAATAATTTACATAAAAATTGCATGTTTTCTAAAACCTTGGCTGTTTGTTATGATTGAAAACATTACCTGATACGTATCTCAGTTATATTCAGTGATGCCAAATGCTGTGGATAGGTTAGTTGGGTTCTCAGTCTGATATTCTTTAGATGTGGTAGACATACATTATTATACTGGTTATGAGATTATGGTAAATGAAAATCCAATACATTTATGAAACCCTGGATTAAAGACATGAGGTTTTATGACTTCAGATGAGGGTAACAAAAGATGTGAGGAACAGAAAATGGCATTTGTTTTGTTGTGTTTATATGCATTAAATAATTGAGACAGGGAAGTAAATATAGTTCTTATTAGCAGTATTTTTGCTTTTTAGCATGCTCAGTAGCATCATAATATCTTTGTTCATTTTTAGAGTTATGCTGCTGCAGTAATTGATATACTGAATTCTTACCAATTTCAAACTGTAGTGTTAAAATGGCAGACATTTCAGTATAAAGCATCCTCTTCTCTTAGTTCTGAGTTGGAATGTAAGTTTGAAAGTTAGTCCATCTGCCTCCACTTTAGATCATTACTAACTAGAAGGAATAAACTATTGAGGTTGCTATTTATTGTTGTAGCATAATTTTTAGGAAAAACTTATAACAATTAGTCTCAGGAAACCAATAAAGAAAAGATCATTCTCATTGGGTCCTGCCAGTTTTGGAATAATAATATTTAATTTATTCTCTCTACTATGAAGGATAATTTGTATTTGTATTTGTATTTATTGGATTTTTATACCGCCCTTGATTTTTTTTACTTCTTACCCAAGATATCTTCTCCACCTTAAATATTAATGCACTGCAATTATACATTTTAAAACCTCTCCCATTTCATCATAAGTATATGATAGAAAGTGTTTTGCATACATAATTGTGAAATGTTTGGTTGATGGATCAAAAAATCCACCATTATTTCAAGGTCTTAGAGATTTTCCAGTCATTAGAGTACAACACTCATTCTTAAAATAGGACTTACACTATTTACTTCTTGTCATTTTATTTAGCATGGAGTTCAAAAGTATTTTTTAGGAAATGTTATTAGATAACAATGGTCTTAAGTAATTCTGTTATTAGAAAGGGCTATCTTGCTAACTACTTCAGATAGTAATGACTACAAATTCATGGCTGCCTCTACTTACTTCTTCAAAGTGTTCTATTTCATGATTATTCTTAAAATAAATTTTGCATAAGGATGATGGTGTCTTCATTTGGTTTCTGAGTATCCTCCTATATGGTAATTATACATTAATCAACTCAATTTACTAATAATGAATTTCTCTAAACATTTGCTTGCTGACATAAGAGGTTAAGAGAGAGAGCATCAAAATTAAGTAAAACAACATTGTAATGCAGTCATTTGTAAATGTTCTAATGCTCTGACCTTGATATATGATCAAAGTGGGTATAGATATGGATGCTGGAACTATTTAAATTATAAGGGCATTTGCACATCACTGTACATTTTATGTCCAGTGATGTGCAAATGAATTATATATCTTTGTCCTATATCTCAAGCTGCTTTGAATCTCTGTTTATTTTTCAGAAGCATTTGACTGTAGAGTATGTAAAAGTTGAGTTTCCTTTGAGTTCAGACAAGTTCTTAGTGACTCTGTGGATGTATCTGTTATTTCTGTACTGGGTGGTTAGCCATTTCCTTATTCCAGGATGTTTCCCAGTTTCTCACTCTATCCTGCATTTCTTGTATTCTTGTAATATCCCTTTCCATAACTTACCAAACCTGAACTTGCTTAGCTTATAGTCTGCCTAGTGCTGCTGAGGGATGCATAGGAAGTAAGAAAACAATCTGAACCACATAAAGCCAGAGACCCACTTTTTCCAGATGGTATAATTAGTTTTCATAGATAAATGAAATTTTACAAAGAAATAGTATTTCTCTGCTTTTCAACTTCTCATAAGGAATTTATTTTTGCTTTGATATGGTTCATTTGGATTAATTGTAAGTGCATCTGTACCACATTTCATCTCTGCTTTTAGAGAAATTAGCACAGATACACATAGAGACACATACACATACACAACTTTGGATGACCCTCTTGTCCTAAAGCTGTTGTGAATTACAGAGGCAATATAAGCAAAAAATTTTTTTAAAAAACCCCTTTATAATACGGCTGATTTTCATATACCCCTATCTATGACCAGTAGCAGTTTAAATGGGATTTAGGTGAGAAGTATTAACTGCCTTCCTATCTCTGCCATTTTAAATTCCCTTTTAAGGCATATTTTTAACAGTAATATATTTGTTCTTTTTTCCAGGTTTTGTGAATGATTCTGTTTCCAAATGCATTGTGCCATTACGCTTGACAGTCATAGTAAAAGTCAGCATGTGTTTGCCTGGAGGAATCCAGTCTGATGGCTTTCAGTGTTCTGGGAAAGGCAAATGTATTACAAGAGCATCTGAGGTAAGAAAAAAGATAGTAATAGCAGAAGGAATGTGGAGAAAGGGTGGAGGGATATCAATATCCCATTCTTGACTTGTTCATCTAAGGCTGATTGAGACAAAACAAAAAATTGCAAGGATCAATTGCTAGAGAAGAAGCATGATTTGGGAAAAACCAGTGAAGGACAAGTGTTAAGAGTAGGTGTATGGAGAAAATTGGTAGTTGGTAAGAAATATGACACATTCATGAGACATTGATTGATGAGCTGAAAAGCTGCATATCTCCTCTGTGGGAGGTGTCTCATTAGAAGAGCTTTGCTCTATCTTCAAAGCCAGCATTTGATTAGCGCTCTGCAGCTTTTTAGAGATATTCTGGCATCCAATTCAGATTCCTGAAAAAACCAATATGGTACCAGAGATGTCCAAAAGTTGTATTAAAGTATAAATATAAATCAAATCAGATATAATATTTGTCCTGGCTCTACCCACTATTCTTTAGAGCAGGGCTCTTGGTGAATCAGCTCTCACCTTAGTAAATTCTGCATCCCAAGTTGTTGCATGAAATTTCTCTCAACTGCTTTCCAATATTTTCCCTTCTGATTTGCATGAGCTTTGGAAGTGGCTGATTAGTTGTTGCTTTGCAGCCCTCCCATTTCTATTTGGATTACATTGCTAATTATTATTTAATAACATTATATTCCATGAAGCAGAAAGAATTAAGTATTTGCCTTATATGATATTATCCATACTGATGTGGAAACTGTCTATACCCTTAGAAAATGAAAGTGTTTGCCAGGAGAAATTGTAGCATTTGATTTGCCAAAAAACAGTCAACAAAAGAAATAATTATGTCTTCAAGAAGAATAATGAATCTCTCTACTTTAGGACGTGTACCACATGATTAAGAACTGTAGTTCTCTATTTCTATAGTTTCAGTATTGTTTATGAGTGTTCTCTTTTCTTGCACTTCCTATTTTTATTGAAAGCTTGCTGAAAAAAAAACGTTTTGTCCTTTCATAGCTTATTCACCAGATGCATAAAAGATGGTGAATAATCAAACCTTGCTATTTTGATTCTTGGAAGGTGTTTTATGTGTGACGTGTTGCAATTATTGTTTGGCATGTTTCAGCCAAATACATTTAATCTCCCAGACAGCTTGAGGCATTGAACTGGGAAAGAGTGTAGTAAAGTCTGAGCTTTTCTTAATTGTGAGTTAGTTTGCTTCAGGTAGAATTCCTAACGCAGAAAGAGAATACAGTTTTTGAGGTTCTTTCAATGACCTCATCAATTTTGAAATGAGATATTTAGCAATTGCTTAGCTTTTAATGTCAACATATATAGAGGAGCTCCAAATCTATGAAATCTGCAACAGTTGAGTAGTAAGTGCAGAAGATAGTGCCAGATTCATTGTATGGACCTTTGCTATTCTTCCAGTTCCCCTTCTGTGAATACTTTATTTCATATTATAAATCAGTGTTGATCTGTTCTGTTATTTGTGATTCTGGATGTTGTTCTCTCCAGAGAACAGCATTTGTTTCAAATATCCTGTTCTTGTTGGACTTGATCTGTAATAACAGATCATTATTTTTTTTGTCTTCAATCTCTGCACACTTGCCACAAGTAAAACCCCCTTCCTTCCAGTAGTTTCTGCAGCTGCTGGCCCTGGTTGCTCAGCCAACAGTCCTGAGTTTTGTAGCCCATTTTTCATTAGATGTCCAGTAACTCAAACACCTAGTGCAATCCTTATTGACCCAGGCAATAACTGAGCCAGAATGGGTTTCTGTAATTTATATCTGACCATACTTTTTATGGGAGAGACACTCTTTGTCTGATTCCTCTGGTGAAGCCTGTCCAGTATGGTTGAACCTCTGACATAGCTCTCATCTTCCTCAAAATACATAAGCCCCATAACCATGTCAAGGTAGTGCCTCTTATTTTATCTTTTAGTGCATCTTGTTTTTCTGAAATTAATATTTATAATAAAAAGTAAGAGGTTATGTGAATATATAGGATGCTATGTTTTTCATAATGTTTCCCTAGATAGCAGTCTAATTATTGATCTAAGATAACCTGAATTCAAAAATCAATTGATAATTTGTCAGGAGAATGTTTTAAGGGAAAGTGACAGTGTGCGTTCTTCTGGACTTGCGTACACTGTTTTGTCTCTAGCAGATATCTGTGCTCTTGAAAATATATATGTCAAATGTCTCCTAAAGCCTGTTCTACCAAATTTACATCCTAAAAATAGATCAGCCAAGGTATTGCTAGCAAAAGCTGTTATAAATATGCACTTGGAAATTCCATGCAACTGTTTTGAATCAACAGGTTGAGCTTGCAAATAAGCATATGTGTTTACAGATGATCTACTCTTTCACTAGCAAAAGCTTCTGCTGAATGTTTACTAAAACGAGGCTATCCTTTTGAGTTTTGTACTTTTGTATTTTTTTCTGCAAAAGTTTATTTTTTTTATATTCCTTAAATGGCCAATTGGAATTTAAGCCAAGAAAATTTGATTCAAAGCTAGAATGAATAGTAGTTTAATCAGCTTAATTAGACATGAATGTTTTATGACACTCTTTTTTCACCTACAATGAGACAGGCCCACAATGCCTTGGTAATTTTCCTACTCATAATCAGTTAGCAATATTGAATATCCTATCTAAATTAGCTATTAGTATTAGGATTCCTTTTTCCAGTTCTTTTTAGATAATTCTTTAATGGC
Source organism: Vipera ursinii (assembly GCF_947247035.1). Classification (NCBI taxonomy): domain Eukaryota; kingdom Metazoa; phylum Chordata; class Lepidosauria; order Squamata; family Viperidae; genus Vipera; species Vipera ursinii. The sequence continues at coordinate 30,286,518 of NC_139518.1, forward strand.
GTGGTCTTTGAAGTTTTCCTTAGGTCGTTCATAAATGTCTCTGCTTATAACACATATGTTTTAGTGTGTAAAGCACATTATCAAAAAGGATAATTTAGAAGACATTTTGCGATAAATAGGCATAAAAGTTTAAACAAAAGTGCCAGGACAAGGATAATGCTAATGCAGCTCAAGGTTTTTTGAATACATAGTCATATATTTTGTCATACAAATTAATCATTCAATATAAATAATTGGGCATTCTGAGTTAATAAAGAGTTGAAAATAGTAAAGCAAAGAAGAGTCAAATTACTTTCTTTAATCAAAATTGCATTATGAAGGAAATCACGTGTATTATACTGCTTGGTTTGTAACGTCTAAAAGAAAATGGAACCACTTACAAGAATGCTTTTAAAAGTTGCAAGAAATATATTTAATCTTGAACATTACCCTATGCCTTGTTATAAATATCTCTTAATATACTACTCATTAGATTGATTCCCACTTTTTGGAAAACCATTTTGCTTGTATGTTTGCAACACTGATGTAGCAGATGTGTATTTAATATAACATGAGATTCCCGAGAAATAAAGGTTAGCATAATTAAGCATTTTGGCTAAAGAGATGCCTGAACACTCCAGCTTTCATTATGGTTATTTTTAACAGTAAGATATCAGTTGAACTGAATATTAAGGCAACTTTCTCCATTAGGAAGTTACATACTTTCTCTGCACACCTAGCGGACCCTAGAATAAGTAACATTATCATAAGGGCTTGAACTTGACAAAGCTTTTAATCTGACAGTTTCTTTTCAGGATCTTGAATTGCTGGATTTCTTCAGTATCAGACAGTTTTACAGGAAGCATTAGAGAACATAAAAATGGAAAGGTGAATGTTTCAAACGACTGGCATAAGTAATGTAGAGCAATGTTGGGCATGCTAAAGGAGGCCTAATGAGCATAATCACAGATCATCTTGATTTCAGAAGAGAAGAAATTAATCAGGGATATTATGATATAAATGAAATTCAAATATTGAGGCTGAGTATAAAGGGAGAATGTTAATATGTGTTAACATTTATGTGTCATTCTGACAACAGGACAATTGGGATAACTTGAGAGTTTTTTAGCTGATTACAAGTTTAGCTTAGGTACATCAGCCCACAAGTATACATTAATTATTTGTGGGAATCTTAATGCTAGAATCAGCCCATGTTTGAAACTATTGCACTTAAAGGATAAAAAAATTTTTTAAAAAATGAATGTCATTTTCCTTTTGGGCCATATGTCTCATGATAAGACACAGAATAAGTGCACACTAGAAGTATTTAAATTAATGTACCAATTACAAATGTCAGTTTACATGGATCACAATGGGATCAATCTGTGGGTTCTTATATATCAATCAGCCATGGAGATAGAGCTGTTGTTGATTATATATTCATAAATATTCACACATTGATCCCATTAGTGTACTGCTTAATATTATAGATACACTAGAGAGTGTTAAATTATCACTTGTCTTGGACTTATGTGTATATGTGAAAATAATGTAGCACAAGAGAGTCATAATATAGAAAGCATAACAAAGAATCAGAAACAATTAAAGTGGACATTCCCCTTGGCAGAAGCTGAAAGATCAATCCTGTACAGTCGAACAGCACTACAGCACATGGTTACACTTATTCAAAAACCAGAAAATCCAAATGTCATTTACAAGGATGTGGTTGGTAATGACTGAAACCAGAATCTTGTGCTTTAACCACAAATGTATATGTGAAGACAAAAGAAACTGGCTAGACTATTAAGATAAACAGAGGAAGATAAATCATTAGACAGGGTACAGGCAATGACAGATAAACTCTGAAAATATCAAGCACTAAAAAGTAGGAACAAATAAGATTACTATAAAAGCCAGTGGTGAGAAGTAAGGCTGTCATGTTTACAAAATAATGCTATAAAATTTTATAAACTAGTTTCCCAAGGGCAAAGAAAAATAAATGTAGTAATAGAAACACATATTTCACCTGAGGTTTGGATAGCTTATTTTAAAAAGAAATTTGAGGATATTAAAATAATACTTAATGGGTACAATTTATTACAATTGTCATTAAGATGTCCCCAAGTAACTGCTACAGAAATTAAGAGAATAATTTCACAACAGATAGTTGTCAATGTCCCAGGAGACTATATGTTATCACAAAATTTTTTAAAGGCATTCCCTCCTATGCATACTCCCTTGTTTATTTATATCAATGGTCCTGGGCAAATCCCTTGGAAAAATAGTGCAGTAATTCCAATATTAAAAAAGGAGATTCCACAAATCCTGCTAACTTTCACTCCAAAATAGAGTGTAAATAGAGTGTAAGCTATATGCAACATATATTTTAAACAAATTCGTTGTGCAGATACAACATAAATTAGAACAGAGGAACAGCAGGCTTCAGAAAGGTCCGTATATTACTGTATGCAGATGACATGGTACTCATATCAACAACATTAATTGGAATGAGAAGAATCCTGGCAGAATTTCAAATTTATTTTTAGGAAAGAATGCCTAACGGATAAATTATTCTAAAACCAATATAGTAGTATTTACTAAAAGATCCAAGAGACATAATGAACACTAGATGATAAGGAGATAGAACAACTGAGATCATTGAAGTATTTGAGTATCCAGATTACTGAAACACTATCGTGGAAAATAGAGCATCAACAAAAACAATGGCCATGAGATTAATGAAAGTACAGAACACAGAATGGCCATTGTTTTTGTTGATGCTCTATTTTCCATGACAGTGTTTCAGTAAACCGGATACCCTAATTAATGTGGTGTGTGAAGACTAGTTTCCTATAATGTAAGATTATTGTTTTACCCTTATTGATGGAAGACCAACATCTAATCTCAACATTGCTGCTGTATACATGAGGAAATGCTAAGACTGATTTCATTAATTTATTTTGGAACACTTCTAATTCTTCTAATTTAAAATGGTATAGGGTCTCCTGCTTAAACAGGGGACTGGACTAGAAAATCTCCAAGGTCCCTTCCAACTGCTTAAACAGGAGACCCTATACCATTTTAGATAAATGTTTGTTCAATCCCTTTTTAAAAGCCTCCAGATTTCTGATTTCAGTAAACTAGAAGAATTAGAAGTGTTCCTAAATAAATTAATGAGATCAATCTTAGCATCCCCTCATGTATACAGCAGCAATGTTGAGATTAGATGTGGGCCTTCGATCAATTAGGGTAAAACAATAATTTTGTATTATAGGAGACTAGTCTTCATGCACAACACTTATTTGGCAAAAAAATACCTCCATGATCAATTTAACAATAATAGATGGGTGAATTTGTTTCTAAAACCATTCTCACAATTATTGCTACACCGTGAACTGTTGAATGACATAAGTTATCATACACTATTGAGGGACTGCGTGTTTCTTTAAAGATTTTAGACAAGATGGATAGCTTAAGTTAGTTAAGTGATATCAATTTTTTAAAGAGGCACAAAGAATGTCGTATTATTTACAGTCTTTTACATCCCATTCCCTGAAACAAGTTTTCACAGAACTTTGCTTTCAAACAATACAACAGCCTATTGGATGGAAAGCCAGAATATTTGACCTATTATTATAATGTAAACTATATCAGGAACCTAGATCTAGATTCATTGGAAGTTTGTTTATCCAACTGAATCAATCTACTTTAGTATTAAAAAAATCTTTTCCTTGTCTGATGTAAATGAACATGGAACAAAGCCAATTTATTGCTTGTAATTTAATGCTGTTAATATTAGAAGAGATGTATTGAACTGATATGGATTGTTGTAATTTTATTTAAACTTTTCTAAAACCTGTTGTTCGAAAGCATGCAAATGTGAGTAGATAAATAGATACCATTTCTGTGGGAAGATAACACCACTCTGTGATATCACGCTGGCCACATGACTGCAGAAATGTCTTTAGATAGCACTGGTTCAATGGCCTTGAAACGTAAATGAGTACTGCCCCCTATAGTCGGCAACGACAAGTGGAGGGACTCCTTTTTTTAATAGTTGCAAATAAATAAAAATAATATAGAGCAGTGTTGGACAATTTCTTTTCTCTGCTATTCCTGGAAGGAACAGAATGCAAATATTAAGCAAAACATTTCCTAAGCAGTAAAAGATTAATAGCTTCTGAAGCATCTGCACTTTGTTTGGACAAATTAAAGAGGGTAATCATTTGCATTAATAGAAATTAATTGTGGGTCTTCTGAGGAGCTACTTTGTTGAAGGCTTATCCAAAAGGTTTGCCTTGAATTAGGTGCATTTCAAGAGATTTTTAGCTCTCTCCTTTTCTAGGCATCTTCTCATTATTTCTACACAGACAAATAATAGCAAGTTAAATAGCTTTAGAAGCAATATTTAGTTATTGTTAGAAACTGCTTGTAAAGATTTAAATAATGATTATGACAATTTCTAGCAATTTTACTTCTGTGTTATTCAGATAAATGAGTACATGTAGCCAAAAATGTAACTCCATGATGAAAGAAAAATGGCCATGGAATACTTAATAACAGCTAATGAGACCTAATCATCTTTGCATAACAACTTGTCAAAATCCCAGTGCTATTATCTATCTGCACTTCTTATCTTCAAGCACTGAGACATTTTTCATTGCCAATATTTTCTCAAGAATAAATTGTTCTTTTGATTTTAAAACAAATGGTTATTATATATTATCTTTTAGCATAGTCATCAGCCTCCCCTTACTGCTACTAGTACAACTATAGAACTGCAAGCCAGAATAAATTATTGAACTTTAATTTCTTCATTGCTGTTCTCTGATATTTATGACACTTTAATTGATGTATTTCTATGCCATATAATAAAAGTAGCAAAGAAACAGTAGCAAAATATAGTTTAGTCACAAAAAAGTCCTTTTGGGTATATTTATTCTCAGTGCTTTTTTTGTAAAAGGTGCCAGAACTCACACATGTCATACAACCCGCCTTGCCTACCCTACAAGGTTCCATCCAAAAAAGGTGCCGGAACTCCGTTCTGAGCATTCTAAATTCAGGATTAGTCCCGTTAATAGTTGTTTAGAGATCTACATTACTTTTTGATTACTGTTTTCTATCATTTTTGTTTTTTAAAAACATGCTGGGGAAAAAGTCTGTATTTATAACTTGCTAAAATATTCATGATTTCATAATGTTTATCCTTCATGCATGCTTTTAAAAATGCATATGCACCTTATGTATACTTTTCTTTGGAGGGGCAGGAAAAAGAACAAGGAACGATGCAATCAGATTTTCTGAGGTAATGGACTCAAGTGACAAAAAAAGCCCTGTTTATTCTTATTTAGGATAAGCTTTCATTCTAAGCATATAAGACCAGAAGATGAACTAATGTTTACTTAGTCACTGACCATGATGCGGTGCAGTTAAAATAATTAGGCAGTGGATAAACAATAGTTTAGTATCAGTCTAAGCTACTTTGTGAACATTTATAACATTTATGTACCATCAATTCTTACCTTTGAGTATAAAGGAATGGAATTAGTTCCTGTTCTAGGCTATAATTACTTGGTGTTTTTACATATGAACCCCACATACACTACATATTTTATTTGTATTATTGGGATAATAATGATATCTTAAGAAAAATAATAATTATTTATATGATCTAAAGAAAAAACAGTATATTTACGTAGAACATTTGTGTTTACTATTAACAAAAACTACTGGAAATGAAGAGGTCAAGATCCTGTGGGACTGTAAAATAAAAAGTAATAGAACACACCATATGATGATAATGATGATTTATAATTACAGAAAGAAAAATTTGGTTAATAGATATAGAAATACCATGAAATAGTATTTGAAAAACAAATAACAAAACCATAACAATATATTATGATTTACAAACGAGTTGAAAGATTCTGGAAGAAAAAGTCAACTATAATAGTAATAGTAGATGGAGCTATTGGAGCCATACTAAAGGTATTGATCAATATTTGGATGTTTTTAATGTATTGTACCTTCCACCACAAGTTTTCAAAAACCCATTTTTTTGCAAGAAAATTCCAACATACCACAATGATAATTCCTTGGCCTCTGGTTAGAATTCAAATTTAAAAAAATCCCACTCTATGATATAAAAATAATAATTTCTTATAGTGGAATCTTTGAAAAATTATGTGGTGAAGATCCTGATAGATGATAACCCTATGTAAATGTGCAAAAGTTACAGTACAATTTTAAGAGGTTAAATTCAGGATTAGTCCCGTTAATAGTTGTTTAGAGATCTACATTACTTTTTGATTACTGTTTTCTATCATTTTTGTTTTTTAAAAACATGCTGGGAAAAAAGTCTGTATTTATAACTTGCTAAAATATTCATGATTTCATAATGTTTATCCTTCATGCATGCTTTTAAAAATGCATATGCACCTGACGTATACTTTTCTTTGGAGGGGGAGGAAAAAGAACAAGGAACGATGCAATCAGATTTTCTGAGGTAATGGACTCCGTTCTGTTGGATTGTGTTATTATATCAATACCAGTCAGTCATTGTGTCTCAGCCCTGGGAAGCAGAAAAGGGCAAACCATTTCTGAAACCTTGCCAAAAAAACCTTGCCAAGGACTTCTCCAGTGAGTCTCCAGGAGTCAACATTGACTTGAAGGGACAAAAATGAATAAGAAAAATGAAATGATTTTGTAGTAGTAGAATTTGCTAGCTTTTACAACTAGTCAGCCTGACAGTGCATATAATGAAGGCATTCACAGTTTCATTAGTTTGGATTACAGTAGCTATATGCTGTAATTATTACCAGGATTCTACAAATTTTCAAGAAAGGTGCAATATCTGGGAGTACAAATAGCCACCCCTCTGTTCAATTTAAGCAGCTACTTATTTTTCAAACATGCTCTTTCCAAAGCTACTCCAGTGGGACTCTCCGCATGTATGAAATCTATTAATCATAAAGCTCTATGGATATAAGTGTATGGAATTAGATCGAAGATAGATGATGGATGGATGGATGGATGGATGGATGGATAGATAGAGATAGATAGATAGATAGATAGATAGATAGATAGATAGATAGATAGAAAGATGATACTGTTTACTACGCATGTATACATAAACGAATTCAGCATATATATTCACACGTGTTCAAGTGATATCCAGATGCATTCAGACATTTACAAAGAAAAAATGCATGTCACTTTGTTAAAACTGTACTGATTAAATATGTAACATAAACTATTGTATGCTACCTAAATGTTTACACTATATCTACAATAATACTTGTGCTGTGTGGTTGCAAATTCAGATTTTAAAAAAGCAAATTGAGACAAATGTTCCAGTCAGAGGAGGGATAAAAAATTTCTGACTCTCAAAGGGGTGCTTACTGTATATGTAAACAACTTTTTCTTGCAAAAATGTGTGTCCTTTATTTCTTGTCCTTACCCTTCTTGCTCTTGTTCCTTAATCTTATTTCGTTGTTTGCCATAATTATGCTTTGCTTTAAGAATATTTTACATAATCAGGAACGTGCTTTAAAAAGAAGCTTGGAGATTTCATTGTAAAGTAGTATGGATTTTTTTGTTCTAGGCAACATTTTTCTGTGACTGTGACAATGAATACCTGGGTGTTTTCTGTGAAGAATTTAATGCCTGTCAAAGCAACCCTTGTCAGAATAATGGAACTTGCATGGATATGGCAGAAAAACATGTTGGAAAAAATGTCTCCTGTACTTGTCTTCCTGGTACGTTTTGAATCATGTATCATTTGTATAGTGCCTCTGCTTTGCTTAGGAGAGCAGAGCATCTCTTGATACTGAAGGGATAAGGAAGCTAACAGAAGAACTAGATATACGTTTATATGAGGATCCCTGATACAAAAAAAGACAAATGTATGTGTGTGTGTGTGTGTGTTTGTGTGTGTGTACATATACATACATACAAAACACACAAAATTCTGTCAAAACCCAACTCGTCCACATTTTTAACCTAGGGGCCAACTCCAGCTAAAACTAATCTCAGAAACTGATTACGTTGTGTATGTGCACATGACATATTGAATCCTGGCAAGTCAGTCTCAAAGATGCTTTTTCAAGCATTACTGTTTATACAGAGGCTCTCTGGCACAAGGGAGACACTTCCACTCAAGAAGGCGTCATGGATTCTCTTGGAGTCCGTTCCTGCTAGAATTGCAAATGTTTGATACATGCTGTAATTATAGGAACCAGTGGGTTCTGCACACATTCTCCTGTTATACCTTAATTATTTGTCAATCACATTCTGCTTATTTTCTGTAGATAGGTAGACATTCTATCCATTTAATATAATACAAAAGGGAAACTGACATTAAATTAGTCACTTGGTAGTAATCTTAAGAGTGGGGGTACTTGCAGGCCTCATCCAAGCTTGATAGGAAGACTATATGTTAGTCTTGGTGTAATTTGTGCACTGTTTCATGCGCTAGTATATTTCTGTGACAGGTCTGGATGTGCCATTCAACTAAAAGTTTTTGTGAAAAAAGTAATAAAAGCACTTCATTTGTACAAGTTCGCTTAGTTCCTCTATCCATAGAAAGTATCAACTACAATAATTTACATCTATGCAATATACCGTAATACAGCGCTGGATGGGGCATGCAGATGTTTTGAGTAGCTGGAAGGGTGATTTCAGGCAATAGATTCCAGCCTCTCCAGAGTGTTTTAATATGTTTCAGTTTAAGTGTTAGAAAAACTGCAAGAGTGTTTGATGGAGCTGCACAAAACATGGCCTGCAGAGCCAAATAGTAGGATTGTATAAGCTGTCATTAATTTGATGGATGAGACATTACACAACACATCTTAGGGTGTATTCTATATTTTATATTGATTCTGATTATGTTTATTATGTGTTTAATGGCAATTGTACATTGTTTGCTTCTATTTGGGGGGGAAGGTTTATAATTAAATCACATACAACATTGTAATTACTGGAAATAGAAAGTAACAGATACAGTACATATCACTGATGCATGTTGTTTAGCAGTTTCAATTAATTCCTAGTTTCTTGGGAAAATAAGTACGTAGTTCCAGAAGCACAGTTTCCTTACAAAAGCTTGAATGTGTATTACATCTGCATTAGCCTACATAACAGAATGAGATCAGCAGGCAAGAAAATGGGGTCAGGTGGAACTGCATAGATACTGTAAAACCGATGATCTATTCAGTTCATGTCTGTCTCAGTCTCTCCTCTTTTCTTTTTAAAGGGAGAGAAAGAGACTTCAGATTTGCCCACATATAGCAAAATTGAGTTATATAGCAAACTGTGACTTTCAGTGCTATAGAATTTCTGACACTCTGGCCAGTATAATAACTTGGTAGGAATGATGAATTTTGAAGTCCATCAACATACCGAGGTTGACAATTTTATATCCCTATATGAAAATAATTGAAGAAACTCCCATGTCTTTTCTCATAATACACCAATTCTTCTGTTATGCTAGAAGTATTGAATTGCGTTTTTATATATTTGATGGATAAATTGGAATAAATTGGTCTGCTTAAGTTGAAAATTGTATAGTACAGTACCCTCTTCTTTTTTTATACAACATATAAATTTTTCAAATCTGAATTCTGTTTAAGTACTGCAAACAGGAAGATGTTATCTTTTAATGTATACATATTTCTTGTATTCAGTACAAATACAACATTTAGAAATATTCTTATCAAGAAATAGAAAAATACACGCATACACACACACACACAAATAGACACACATGCACAGAATTTAATAATGCCAGAAATTATATTAGCTAGAAAGCCTGTTTGATTAAAAAAATGTCCTGCAATTAATTGTAAAGTAGAATTACGTGAATAACATGTACTGTCAAGGTCAAAGCAAGTGAAAAACCATATTAACTTAGCAAGAAGAAGTAACAGTTTGGCCAACACATTGTATGAGTCTTAAAAATGGAAAAGAACTGTTAGCTGTACTGCAAACATTGTTATAAAGAAATTATATCTTTAATTGGAATGCTGATGGTACTAGGTTTGTTATCAGCCAGGCTTGGATTAGAACCCTGGCTTTAAAAGAAACAAAAGACAACTACTATTCTAAGCAACATTTCCAGGCCTGGATGTTCTCACTACTTGAAAACTTTAACCTCATTATATATTACAAGTATCCAGGGCTTTTTTTCTAAAAAAAAAAAAAAGGTGCCGGAACTCAGAGGTGCTGTCACTGGGAACTATGCTGGTGTCTGTAAGAACCCCCTCTTGCTACAGCATCGCCACCTGTCCTTTGCACCCCCGCCCCTGCGGCTTGGAGCCACAGGCCACAGGGATTCTCCTCCCCACAGCCACCGTGGGGATTCCCCTCCCTGCAGTTGCCATGCCACAGCCCATGCTGAGCCCCCACCCGGAGTTGCTCCGAACCCCGACCCAGAGCTGTGTTCCTTGTGGCAGTGGTCTCCAGCACTGAACAGCTGACAGCTTCCGGCACCGTCCCTGACACCAGCTGAAGATGCCCCAGCCACGGAGCGCTGCATCGGGCCGCTCGGCGTCTCCAGCACCAAACAGCTGATGGCCTCTGGCCCCGGCACTCGTTCACTTACTGCCCCGTCGCTTCCAAACGCAGTAAGTGAGCGAGCAAGTGGCATTTGGAAGCATTTAGAAGCGACGGTGCAGTGAGTGAATGAGCAAATGGCATTTGGAAGCAATGGGGCAGTAAGTGAGCAAGTGAGCAAGAGGCCTTTGAAAGAGACGGAGTGAGTGGGGGAGAGACGGAACGAGGTGCCTTTGAAAGAGACGAAGGAATGTGACTGCAGGCTTTTGTGAGCAAAGTGTGAGTGAGTGGGGGGGGCTTTTGCGAGCGAAGGGTGAGAGAAAAAGAGAAAAGTGAGGGGAGAAGGGAAAAAGAAGAGGCACTGACTTCTGACTTCCTCTGTTGCAGGAGTAGAAGGAAGCATTAACATTGAACCTCAACTTTTTACTTTTCTGTAACATTATAAACTAGCCATTTCTATAATAGCATTTTCAAAATTGAAGACATTATGGGTGAGTGAGTGAGAGAGAGAAAGAGATGAGATTCTTAACTAAAATGTACAGTTAACTTTATCAGGAAGTACACAGAAGATTTATCCCTTTTCTCCCCAGTTGTGATGCAGACTAAAAAAAATCCTGTGTGTCGCTAAGAGGCTTATATAAAAAAAAGTTTCCATCGGAGCCTATAGGAAGTTTAAAAGAACATGTTAAGGTATTTTTATACAGTTCATAGCTGCAGAGAAGGCTTTCCAGCACAGTGATTTTAGGAAAATTAAGACATCCTGCTTACATAAACCTGTAATTAACAAACAAAGAGCTAAAGATACAGCTGTTTGGACTCATTTACAAGTAGTCCTTCATTTACGACCACAACTGAACCCAAAATTTCTGTTGCTAAGTGAAACATTTGTTAAGTGAGTTTTGCCCCATTTTACGACCTTTCTTGCCACATTTATTAAGTGAATCACTGCAGGTGTTAAGTTAGTAACATGGTTGTTAAATCAGTCTGGCTTCCCCATTGGCTGTGCTTGTCAGAAGGTCACAAAAGATGATCACATGACTCAGGACACTGCAACGTCATAAATATGAGTCAGTTGCCAAGCATCTGAATTTTGATCAAGTAATCATAGGGCTATTTCAATGGTCATAAGTGTGAAAAACGGTCATAAGTCACTTTTTCAGTGCTATTGGAACTTTGAATGGTCACTAAATGAATGGTTGTAAGTTAAAAAAAGGTGCCGGGATGCCGTTCTGAGCGTTCTATGAGAAAAAAAGCCCTGCAAGTATCACTTTTCACCCAGCGTCAGTGTTGAAGCATGTTGTAGATTGTGTTTGATTATTTGAAAGAAAGGTAATATACATAGAACTAGACCTTAGGGTAAATTATACTTGATTTCAAAGTAAAGAACTATGAAAATGAAGTGGCAACATATATGTTAGGAAATTTAATTAGTTAGCACTTTCTATACCATTGCCATTGTTATACCAGTGTTATTTACGTTTTCACTGATTAGGAATTATATTTGTACAGACTTTAGTATCAAGGTAAGTGCTTCAGTTTAAGATTAGATATATAATCTACTAACGTATCATATTTTTTACATTAGCAATTGTCACATGCAATATGCACTACATATCATAGTTACATATTGACTTAATTTTAATTTGAATGGAAGTATGGTCAATTCTTTGTGATTACAACAAACTCTCTAATATAGGAACACTGTTTTGGATGCTATTATAATATGCAAGTGACCCATCTATTAATACAATGTATTTTCTTTCCCATATGTTTTTTTAAATGATTTTATTATGCTGAAGGATATACTGGGAGAATGTGTCAGTCAGAGATTGACTATTGCACTCAGCAGCCTTGCCAGAATGGAGGGACTTGCTATTCCAGTACCAGTGGATTCAATTGTCAATGTTCAGCAGGTAAGCAGTAAGTTTCAGTAATACTTAAGAAAGTACATATTTTTATAAGGATGTTTCTCTCTTGCCAATATAAGTAGATAAAGCAATAGCACTTAGGCTTGTATGCCATTCACAGTGCTTTACAGCCCTCTCTAAGTGGTTTACAGAATCAGCATATTGCCCCCAACAATCTGGGTCCTCATTTTACCGACTTTAGAAGGCTGAGTCAACCTTGAGCCAGTAAGAATTGAACTGCTAAACTCCAGGCAGCCAACAATCAGCAGAAGTAGCCTGCAGTACTGCATTCTGACCACTGCGCCACCCTGGCTCACATACTGTATACGCATATGTGTGAATACAGATCAGAATCCTCTATACAATTATAAGGAATTCTTGTCGTCTTGCTGATGCCCCAGCTCGTGGATCATTTGGCAAAAATCTTTATGTCGCCTTCAGTATGGAGAAAGGCATTCCTTCTCCCTGCACAAAAAAAGATACTGTCAATTACCAAGTGGGAACATTGTGAGAATAATAATCACTCCACAGTGGTGGATTCAGCCAGTTCACACCAGTTCGGCAGAACCAATACCTAATTTTATATTGGGTTCAGTGAACCATTTATGATTAATCTGCGCAAGCCGCCCCTGCTGCCTCCTTCTGCCACCCTGGTATCTCTCCACCAGCCCTCCTTTGCCGCCACTGCACTTTTTTGCACACTTTTTTGCACTTTGCTGCCCTGCATCGGCTGTCTTCCTTCCCCGTTCTGGAAATGGCAGCCCCGTTTTCTGCTGCTTTCCTGCTGACAGAAGAGAGGAAAGGAAGGATGCTTCATACGGAAGGATGCTAAGCTCTGGGAAAACTACGCCAGCTGAAGCTGGGCGAGAAAGGCCAGGCTCCCCTCCCCCGATGGTTCTGCACAGCCCTTGAGAAGTGGATCCGCTTCCTGCAGGGTTGGCCTCCGCACCCACTTCGGATGGCAAACAGAAGAGCTTTGCTCTTTTTCTCCAGGAGGCCCTTTGAAATCGTCCCTTCCCCCCTCATTTTCTGCCTTAAAATCCAGAGCAGACACGTTTTCCTCCTGATCATCTGAGGATAAGGTAGCTACCGGTATGATTTTTTTTTCTGTTCTGGATTTTAAGGCAGAAAAGCGAAGGGGTGGGATGGGGGCAATGTCAAAGGGCTTCGAGGAAAAGAGCAAAGCTCTTCTGTTTGCCATCCAAAGTGGGTGCTGAAGCCAACCATACAGGAAGTAGATCCACTTCTCAAGGGCTTTGCTGAGCCATCAGGGAAGGGAAGTCTGGCTTTTCTCACCCAGCTCCAGCTGGAGAAGTTTTCCTGGAGCTTAGCATTCTTCCGTACGAAGCATCCTTCCTTTCTTCCCTTCTACTGGAAGGAAAGTGGCAGAAAACAGGGCTGCCATTTCCAGAACGGAGAAAGGAGAGGCTGGCCGATGCAGGGCAGCAAGAAAGTGTAGACCAGCAGAAGGAAGGAAGGAAGGAAGGAAGACTTAAGGAGGCCTGGGGAGGCAAAGGAAGCTACTGTAAGGCACCTTTCTCCCTATCTCCCTTTCTTGGCTGGGGAGAAGGCAGCCCACAAGCAGGTGCATGGTGACAGAGGGATACCAGGGATGGCCGAGGGAGCTGGCAGGGGAGGCTTATGCCTCCCAGTCACGGCGCAAGCAATGGAAGAATCGGAGGAGGAGTTGGTGGCTGCCACCAGGAAGGTAATCTGCGGGGTGAAGCAGGGGTGGCAGGGGTGGCTGGAACTGAAGAAAGCCCCTCCAGCAGCAGATATGGCTGATGCGCAGTGGTGGTAGAGCCTTTCGCTGTCACTCTCCCTGGCTCCAAAACAGTGGAGGGAGACTGTTTAAGGTCCATCCTCCATAGCATGGCCATCCAGCTCAGGAGGAGAGTGAAAGGGAAGAGGCGGGTGGGCAGCTGGGTTATTGAATCGGCCAGGGGGAGATCACCGAGCAGCGAGTGGTCTGGATGCAGGGGCCCTGAAGTAAGCAGGTACGGGACCCGTGGGGCAGTTCCCACCTCCCTAGCTTGGTTTTTGTGCATGCACCTCTTAAAGGGTTCTGTGATTTCAGAGAGAACCGATTGTTAAATTATTTAAATTCCACCACTGGTTTCATCTACAGACAAAAAGTCGTTAGGCAGAGGCAAATACAGCATAGCTCTTGTTATCATGTAGCTATGGGAATATCATGGGAGCTAATTTGGCATTTGATGTGAATGCTCCAACACTGGAAGTTGGACAGCCATTTGTCCAAAATGGTATAGGGTTTCCTGCCTGAGCAGGGGGTTGTTTTTATGTGTTGCTGTGTAAGCAGTTATTTAGGTAGTGTGCTGCAATAAATAATGAGTGAGTGTTCTCATGGCTAAAAGGGACTGTATAAGTGTATCTATTAAAATTCTTCCATTGACTTTTGTTTATAGAGCTATCAATGTTTCAGAAAATGTTGTATATTGATTTTTATTTGTTGTAGCTTGCATCTGGTTTGAAATAGCTTTTATATAAATTGATTTACTCCTAAATATAGATACATCTACTAAATAACAATTTTATATTAGGATTCTGTAGGCTGAGAATTCTGGAAGTTTAAATCCAGCATATCTAAAAAGGTCTTGTTGAGGAAAACTGCTGAATGCTGACAAAGTATATTTGCAATAGCATACTGTAACACTAGTGTTCTACCTGTCTTTAGACTGAACCCAGTGGTGGGATTCAAATATGTTAACAACCGGTTCTCTGTGTGGATGCCGCTTCCAGAAGCTCATTCTGGGCCTGGGCAACAAAAAATTAGCTACCAGTTCAGCAGAACTGGTGCAAACTGGCTGAATCCGATCACTGACAGAACCTCTATACTATAATCAGTAACCCATTTACCAATTGTGCTACAGTTTATGAATGGAACAACCCCAGTAACTCAAATAGAGAATTTTAGGTATTTTTTGGCTCTTCCCAAGAAATATATAAACAGTAACAATGAATAGTGAGACACTAAAACTGAACCTAAACTAACTGGTTTTCTTAAAGCATCCTATCAAAATCTGTGTCTAAAATATATGAAAAAAAGGATGGATGAGTTCTCATAATGAATTGGGATTTTTATCCTAGATTTGATAGGCGATATGATATGATATGATATTTAGACATTAAATATCTTTGTACTTAGCCAAAGTTGAACTGGATGACTGATACTCAGAATAAATACATGAATTTGTGCATTTTATTTACAGTGCTTATATCCTGCCCATTTCCATGGATTCTAAGCATCTTATAGTATAAGCATGAAATATTTCAGGGGACCCCCAATTCCTGCAATATAATCATATATAAAAATACACATCAACAGAAACTATAGAGGGGATCAGAAATACCATTGACTAAAACAAGAAAGGAACACAACTCCCCTAAAACAAAAATTTCTTGCATGTATTTGGACTTGAAGCTCTTCATGTAAATGTCACTTAAAATATTAGAGAATTGTATTTGTTGCCAGTTATTTGCTGTACCAAAATGGAATGCCTAGTAGGTTATTTGACAACTAGTAGTCATCTTCAGAGTCATTAACAATGTACATGTTTTCTAGAAAAAATGAAGCATGTGAGTTTGCATGAAAATAACATATTCACTGATCAGATTAATCAGGCCCCTCTTTTTTTCCTTCTTTTAATCAAGATATACGGGTCAAACATAGTACTTTCCCTCTCTACCAGTATGAATTTTAGATCTTTTGACTCTTTCATCCACTTCTGTTATCCAAAAAAACAGCATGGTGGCTAGTGGTGAAAATGCTCATCTCCCTTTGGAAGGTTAAGAGTTGAATCCTAGGTTGTGGCAGATGTTTCTCTTCCAGGGCACAAAGAAAGAATATCTGCTGTGAACTCTGCGTGTTGTCAGGAAACACATCTGGCTAGTAAATGTGCATCCCAACTCTACCCTGAATTAAGGGGTTACAGGGTCATAAAAAGAGAGTTTTTATTGTGTTATCCAGAAAAAAAACCTAAGTTCTACTGAGATTTTCATGTTTGGGGCAATTGCTTAATTGGAACATAAAATTCATGACCAGAAACAATAATAAACAAGAGCATTCTTAGAGCATGAAAAATGTATATCATAAACCTAAGATCATTAGGTTATAAGCCACTATTTTGAGCCAGAGGAAAAGTGGAAAGTAAAATTTTGAAGCAATTAAATTAGAAAAGATACAGAGGGATACTAAAATAGTATGATAAATAATCCATGTTTCATATTAAGCAACTCCTGCTTACAGATTTCTGTAATTCCTGTTGAGTACTTTTTTCAACTGTATAACATATTGATGAGAATAGCTGGATTTCATTCAGCTTTCTTTTTTGACTTTCATCATTCTGTGTCACTTTCCAGCTGACTGAGACTGAAGCTTTGAACCTAACTTATGTTTTAAAATTGTTTTCGGCCTATCATACAACTGATGGCACAAACCATAATAAATATGGTTGAGGCACTGTATGGAACAATTAATAGATTAAAAGGGAGTTAGAAGGAAGAAATATATCTGGGACTATCACTGGTTTTGATTCTTTGCAGAATGTTGTTTGTGGTAGCAGACGTATGCTGCTATAAAGGATAACTTGAGGATTTCCCTAGAATTTATAATACTCCTATATAATTTTATATAGAGAAGGTGGGGATGTGTTCTACCTATGTGCATGTTATTCTTCATGTCACTCCAGTCCTTTTAATCTATTTTCCCATATCAAGATGGCTAATCATCCACTTCATATTTCCCTAACTTCTAAAATCCTCTGGTGCTTAATCAAACCAGGTCCAAAAATTTCCCAGAATTCCCTGCAGGAATTAAATATGTAAAGGATATTCCATTTAGATGATGTAGTAACTACGAATTTATAACCTGTTAAGGCAGCTGAATATTACAATTTATTTTTGCTTATTACTGTTTGACCATCTCATTATTTCAAACAACTAGCATCTGGTTTAAATGAAAAAATTCTTCGTTACCATTTCTACTATAACTTGTGTCAACTACTCTTAGCTCGTCTTGATATGAAATGGTAAACTTATTTTATAACATTAAGAAACAGTGGAATGGTATGAATTTAACTGATTGTTGCTTTCATGTATGTATTTCTCATGACCATAGAACAATATGGTATGACATATTTCCAAAAAAATCTTTCTTTACCAGAGGTACAAAATATTTTGGGTGTTCAGCAATATAATATCAATCCATAGTGCCAAATATTAGTATCGCAATGTGTATCAGTTTGTGTTTTAAGATAAATTTTATTCAGAACATTCTGCTTAAATATCTGTAAGACAAATGACGTAGGAGATGAGCAGGTTTAGCTGGAGAGTGGGGTTAAACTTGTAATTAGTTTGGCATCATTGCACAGCCACAAGAGTTCTGAATTCCCCCCCCCCCGAATTCTATTGACTCTTATCTAACACTAATTTAGCTTGGGCTGCTAGTTGCTCAGGTTCTTGTGTATAGATGGCAAGAATAAACATTTAGTGCTTTGAATTCAACTGCTGTTCCTGATTATTTGCACCTGACAAATAATTGCTTGGAATTTGGAGACCGCCTACAAATCAGGTCCATTTGTATCTTTTTAGGATTCCTGGGACCAACTTGTGCAGACAAAGTCGATTATTGTGCTTCATTTCCTTGTCAGAACAATGGGACCTGTTATCCAGATCGATTCTCCTATTCTTGCAGCTGCAGTCCAGGTTTTACAGGACCTACCTGTGCCCACCTGATTGACTTCTGTGCTCTGAATCCTTGTGCTCATGGCAGTTGTCGCAGTGTTGGAACAAGTTATAAATGTCTCTGTATTCCGGGTATGTAAGTCCTTGTCATTTTCTTTCATATCTTCTTTGCTGTTAGCAATATCTAATTAAAAATATTTTTATTTTCCTGTTTTAATATATGCGTGCTGACAAGCTGTTATTGTCTATTAACTTCGATAACATTTATTCAGTCTGGGTTTAATGAAAGAAATAGATTGAGCACTTGGACATGCAAATTACTCTCAGTATGGTATATTCTTTGTCTGAAAGATTTATTTATAACTGTAGGCAAGCTTTATTTGTCAAAGGAGTTAAAAACACCTGAATCAAGTGATCACAGATGTACATTAAATTATGTTCACAGAAAATTTAATCACATTTTGTATTATCTTTGCCTTACATAAAATCCATGGACCTGTAGGTTTTATGAACAAGTAATTTAGCATGATAGTTGGATCCTGATATAACTAGTTGAACCTCATTGAATTTTAGTGCAAGCTAACTTTATTTAGCTTTTTATCTAATTTCTGATAACTTAGGCTACATTCAAACATAAAATTCCTCTCATCTTGTAGCATTCTCTTTAGCATTTACTCAGCATCCCCCTTAATTTGTCCTACCTTTCTCAATTTCTCTTCTATTGCCAGCCTCTGCATTCAGTTTTCTAAACAGATTATTGCAAGCAAGGCCATGAGCATTCTGTACACTTAGACACGTCCCTTTAAAGACAGAATTAGATTTGAAATCTAGAAACATCAAAATGTTCCTATTCATTGGCTTTGTTCAGAACTGCAACCAGAAATTCTATAAATATTGTGCTGACATTGAGAAAAGGAGGAGTATATCTGGACTCAAACAATTAACAGAAGAAATCATTGCTGGTTTATAAAAGAAATAGACTCATAGCCCCTTGTGCCAGCAGACTGGGAGAAAGAAATTCAGAAGCTTTAGAAGAGGCCTTGCTTTAATGAACTCACTAACTGGAGGGTTCTATTTCAACCCTCAAGATTCTGTCTTTCACCCCTACTTCTTGTCATTAAACTCATAAAAGTCTGTGTGAGGTTTGCTCCCTTGTAAGGCACTTGACACTGTAATTTACAATAAAAGCTGTTATAGCTTGATTCATAAGGACAGTTAAAGCAGATTAATGTGTAAAGGAATTACTACCCCTACAAAGTAATTGTTTGGACATTATCTGCAAGCAAGCTGCCAATTGTTTCATGAGGCTCTTTTTCTTTCTCAGAATAGTGATGTGAACTAGTGAAATAGAGTAAAATATATGTTTGCAGACTGTTACATACTACATACCAAGGGAAAGCCTTCTTCTATTCCAGATGGGAAAAATGAGCAGATAGGTAGAGGAAAGCATTTTAAACAATGTTTAACTATAGAACATTGTTGGATACTTGCTACCAATAATGTGTTTGCATCATTGTATGTTATCTACATTTTTTGCTGAATTACTGATCTTTTTCTCCCTATTATGTCACTCGGAAAAACCAAACAAAAGAGAAATTTAAAATGGGCTGATTATAGTGATGAAGTGTTCATAATAATCATCAATGGGCCCATCTGGAAGAGCTTTATATTCATCCTGTCCATTATGTGATGTCTAATTGTTAAGTATTGTAATGAGCTGTAATGTAGGATTGTCTTTGGAAATAATCTGGACATTTCAGTTACTTCAAAATAGGCTGTTATCAGGGACCATGAACTGGTACCATTTCTCACTTACTATTAAAATATCCCTAATTATGTTTTAAGTTCAGTTTAGAATATTGCTATTTACCTTACCTTTGCCTCTTAAGGCAAAGAGTTTCAAAATTTTGAATATTTTGTTTCCTTTTTAAAAATTTATTCTTAAGTTTGTTCATATGGCAAAAAAGTCTTTGGTGAAAGATTACCACTGAAATTTCAGAGGTGTCCTTATTTCAGAATATATAAAAGAATTATGAGGCTAATTCATCCTCTTTTGTTCATCTGTTAGGGAAAAGTACTATACATTCTTACAGGCAGTGCTTTTTTTGTAAAAGAAAAAGGTGCCGGAACTCACACGTCATATAACCCGCCTTGCCTACCCTACAAGGTTCCATCCAAAAAAGGTGCCGGAACTCCGTTCTGAGCGTTCTATGAGAAAAAAGCCCTGCTTACAGGCCTTCAAATATTGAAGAATTTCATTGATATTTTTTAAAGTTTTTAAATGTGAATCTTTTTTTTAAAAAAAGTTTTATTGATTTTCTAATTTTGCATTTAAATATTTAAAAAGCAACATGGCAGCTGAGTAGTACAAGTCTCAAACTACTACATTGAGTATTTCCTCTGTTTTCCTGTCTCATGTTTAAACTAATACAATTCTTATTTTATCAATTATATAGAAATAACTTTTTTACATTTATCAATAATTTTTAGTTTATACATATCCTGGTTATTTTAACATCCAATCTTTATAGACAATCAATGTCCTAATTTTTCCCAATTTTTAGTTTCCCATTAATATTTAAGTTTAACATTTAATATTTGTAATTTCCAAGTTTTAAGTGACCACAATTCCCTTTTTTGCAATTCATCACAAAATCTAATATTCAAAATACACTTCTTATCTATTTAAATATATTCTATTTCTCACCATCTTACATCTACTAATTACTACAGTATAATGTTCTTATTTTCTATTAATTTCCAAATGTCTTAAATTTAGTAACCAAATTTTTCACTTATTTCAACATTAAATACTTCCTTTATAAGCAAATCAATATTCAAGTTTAACTTTTAATATTTATACTTCCAAGTTTTAAAAGATCTTTATCTCAGCTCATAACAAAATCTAGTATTCAAAGTACTCATCTTGGCTGTTTGAGTATGTTCTATTTTAATTCTCACTAATAAGTCAAAACCCCAATTTTCTTCAGCCTTATTCTAGCTTTCTTTCTTTGCCAACTTGCCTTCCATGTCCGTACTTTTAAGTCATCCAATAGATCTCCTGTGTTATATATATTGTTTGAAGTAGAAGTAGAAAAGGCCATCTGGTTGCCACTTTTTTTGGAAGGACTATTACTTTTCCATTTCAGCGTAGTTATCCTGAAATATTTATCTTCCCTTCAGTCTGTTCTTCTTCTTGTTTATATAGGTTTCTTCTGGTTTATATAGAAAAACTTTTCCTTTTTTCATGTTGTCATCTCTTTTCTGGGTTTTCCATTAACTGTGTTTGTTGACCAATTGAATCTTCTATCATAGTATTTAATTGTTCCACTTCTTCTATTAAATTCTGTGTAGTTGATTCTTTTAGTTGTAATCAAAGTTTGGGTTCGTATATCTGGGCTGACATCTTGTTCTTTACTGTAGCTTCTTGTTTTATCAGTAGCTGTAAGAATAGTTTCATAAATAGCTTTCAACTTAAACAGAATCTGTTCCTGATCTTCATCCATGTTCTCTTAGTAAAGTGTTAAATTAAAAGCTTTACAATCAGAGAATGAAAATAATTTTGTCACTGAGTATAGAACACAGCTGTGCTTCTCTCAGCTGATATCTGTCAAGGTTGCAAAAGTCTTATCTATAGTCTGGGCATCGAGCCAGGTCTCTTTTAGACAGTAACAAACTGCAATATCAGGTTTAGCCACAAGATGTCACCCATACCATTTAGGGTTTGTTTTTTTAAGTCCGAAATTTTTATAATCCTTTTTGCAATTTTACTTCTTTTTTGTAGGTAGAAACCCAAATCTTCAATAAGAATAAAAAATATTCTAGTCCACAGAATTTAGAAGGATAAAGCTCCAGTTAGAATCAGGTTATTTTTGAATTATTTTAAACTCCCCTGGATAGTCAGTTGCTGCTGTTTTTAGAGGGTGGGATAGAATCTCCCTTCCTTCTCTTACAGGGAAAAATATTTTGGGCAGCTTATACAGGTGGAAAAAATAAGTAGGATTGAAGAGAGGTAAATCTCACCCAGTCTCATTCATGCTGCTTTGTAGGTGCCTGATGGTAAATTTGACCGGCTGTCAGCAGCCTATTGATGAGCCATATTGCTATGGCTAGTCTTCCATCCACCAGCTTGGAGGGCTGCCCCGGATTGAGCAGAAGGGCTACCGCCCTCCTGCAATCAACCAGGGATCCCTTCCTTGCTGGTCGCCCCTACAGGGCAACTTTCAACCCCTTCCAGGATCCCCCAGTGATGCAGAATCGGATGTGGAAGATGGAGCTCGCCTTCCAGATATTTGTAGTGGCTGCGGCAGCAAACCAGAAGTCTCTTAAATGTGAATCTTGTTTTCAGTGTTTTCATGACTTAAAACATCTTCCCCCACAAATGAGAGGGAGACAACATACTTCCTTATCTAGCCTATAAGAACTCTGCTCGCAGGGATAGGAATGTCAACAAACCAATGAATAGCTACTATTTAGAAACATGCTATATGAAAACTGGTGTTGGGACCGGTTGATTGCTCAACAGCCCAGCAGAGTTTTTGATATTTCACTAAATACATAATTTTTCCATAGGCATAATAGAGAAGGAAGAGAAGGATTACATTTTATTTTGCCATCTTTCTTTTTATTCCCCTTACACTTTGAACTTTGAATAAGGGGCCTTTTGGGAAACCACTGCAGTGTATGCTTTTGACCAAACAATGTTAAATTTAGATGTTTTACTGCTATAGCTCTCAACTATCTCTTATCCATATAGCATAACTCAAAACACCAGAGAATTGTGATGTTTTGTGAATAATGCTATGCTGTCATTTCATTTGTTTGTTTTTAACATAGCATGATGTGTGAGCCCATTCATTATGACTTAGTTTTATGTGCAAACTAGTCTCTTATAACTTATTGGGTAAAAATACCATTAGATTATTTTTCTAAGGATGTGGTGTCAAGTGAATAACAAATATTACATTAATATACATTAACATGTATGTCAATGTAAGCTCAGGAGCAGTTTCCAATTTTATATTTATAGGTTAGGTATTTTTAACCATTTTACAGCTGAACTTATTTCACAAAGAAGTACATTGAAGGTAAAGTAATCTTAGCAATAAATCATTGTTTAGTAACAATTAAACTGATACACGTAGTTTGCAGTAGGAATGTTTTTTCCTGCTGTATATTGAGTCAGAAGTTGTAGTTTAAAGCTTTCTAGTTATTTTGCATAACGTGAAAACCCTATTTTCTGAATTGACATTGGACTTTCCATTTTCCTTTCAGGCTTTACAAAGTGCAAAAAACCCAAAAGAGTTCTAACCAAATGTTTCCCATGCACTCTCATAGCTTTAGTGATTCATTGTACTTTTAATCTTGGATCATTGAAAGCAAATATAGTAGGGGGATAAAACCTATTTATTGAAATATATTTTGAGAACAGTGCAAAATTTTACTGTGTTTGAACTGGCCTTATAAAGCAAGTTAAGTGATATTGGATTTAAGTAAACTAATGTATTGAGGCAGTCTTCTGGTATCCCCCAAATGTGTTGAATATAAATGGTTATAATCCCTTAGCCAACATTAATCGAGACGTGAAGGTTGCCATGTTGAAGAAGAGTGACTAGAGCAAGGTCTAAGCCATTCGAGAACCCCTGTAAGCCCCCTATAAATTACTTTCCAGCTGAATTATTTTTAATTATTTTTCTTTCAGACTATTGAATTACTGTGCCTCACCACCTGTAAAAATAAAGCACCCACGTTCATTGTCTATCTTTTAAAGTGCCTCTTTGAGACAGTAATTTATGCACAGGAATGTATATGAGGTTTTAAGACAAAAATATTTGCTGATCACTGTGTTCCTCTGATTAATAATGAATTTACAAACCCCCTGGATTGTATGAGTAATAATTATGAATATCGAGAGGTATAGTTCAGCAACATCTGGAAAGGCAGAAGTTCTTCTTACCTTGGTCCTAAGCACTAGGTAAGATCCAGCCAGACTATCATGTTCTGATCCCATCTACATTGTAAATAGCTAGATACCACCAATCTTAAATTTAAAGAAATTATAGTTGAGCAATACAAGCAGTTCTAAAGACACAATAAGCAACCTAAGAGCTTAGCCTTGTTTTATGAATCACACAGCAGAGGCCAATATCTTCCAAATGCTGAAAAAGTCCAGGAAAGGAGGAACAATTCTGTCCGCACTTTGTCCATCTATCTGTATTAACACAGCAGCCAAGCCTTGTCACTAGGGCCTATTTGATATGTCATGAATTAAAATAATTATAAAAAGCTATTGTGATTTGATTTTTTTTATAGTTCTCACCTGAATATATGGATATGCAGTATCTTCCATGATTCTACTAGATTAGAACTAAGATTACTTTGCATTTCTATTAAAATGGCATGTTAGTTATATTCACAATATAGGCATGAAAAAGAATCTGGTTTTGTGTATATCTGCTTGTGAACAGTGGCGTTTTTGAAGATATTTGTTATGGGACAAAAAATTACTATTATTCTGAATTTCCTAAGCTTTTGGACATGGAAGAATAAAAATAGTGTAAAACATTTAGATAGTATTTAACTATAGTTAGCCTGCTTATCCATCTCCTTTCCCCTTAAGAGCCAACAAGTGCACAGGTATAATAAGCAGTTAGATTACAGTGATGGAGAGCCCATCAGCAAACACTGAGAGAAAATTCATACTGTATTGTTATGTTTTGAAAGCAGAGGAGAAACTTCTAAGCTTTTTGTATTTTCAAAGACTTTGGGTATTTTGAAAAACCTTTTGATCTGTGAACAACCCTTCATGTATAACAGAACTGTCACCCGTATCATAGCCTAAAGATAATTTTCATCTAGTGATATGAAGACCTATACGGTACCTGCTCACTGTTACATACACAGATGGCTTGATTTTGAGCTGTAAGAAGCAGAAGCACTATTTCTGCTATTTGAAGGCAAAAGTAAATGGCATCTCAGAAATGGAAACCGATGAGAATATTTGACCTTTTTTTTCAGAAGTAAAAATCAAATATTTTTTTTAAAAAAATGCTGTCATGCAGAGCTACAATGCTTATATTATTTTTTCTGCAAGTTTAATGCTGCGTAGATGCATAAGAAACAAAACACTGTGATTAGAACGGAGCACAAACTACATACAGTATCTTATTTGCAGAATAAAGAGATTTAAAAATGGCTGTGATGGCCAATATTGCTGAAGCTGTAGATTCATGTTAATATTTTTTTTCTCTGCAAATATATACAGGTTCAGATATTGATTATACCTTTTGATGGCATTTTAAAAACAGATATTTTTTTCTTGCTAATCCACCATTAAAGAATATCAGAGATGGGGGAGCTCCTATTGTCTCCTTGAAGCTTTGCCTTTGTTTCACAATCAGATTTATCAGTACTGGATATCATCAATTTTATAATCCTTTTTATAATCCCTTTAAATTCATTGTGTTAATTAAACAACCCCCCCACACACTAATTTTCCTTGCTTACAGAAAGAAGATGCACCTTTCCCTAATAGCATGCCATTACATATTTTATTCCTTTGCTTGCAGAAGCTATGATTGCTCAAAAAGCATTTAGGAAATGGATTTTTGGGGGAAAAGTAGGATAATCTGAACCATCCATCATATGCACCGTGACTGATACTGTCATCATACTGGTAGAATATCAAACTTATGATATCTTTGGTTTCAGCTGTCACAGGTGTGAACAGAAATATAAACTATATAGTATATAATAGTTATATAACATATAACGAATATATAGATATAGATATAGATAGATAGATATAGACAGGGTTTTTTCTCATAGAACGCTCAGAACGGCATTCCGGCACCTTTTTTTGACCGATTTTTTTCAACTTTTGCACAAGCTGTGCTACTCCCTCTATTGGCTTTCGAAAGCCAATAGGGTCTTTCTTTGTTCTCCTTCCGGAAAGGCAGCTGCTGCTGCGGTGTCAGCTGCGAGCAAAGTTCAGAGGAGGCAGGCAAGACCGCCTGAACCACGGCTTAGCAGCAGGTGTGAAGGAAGAGGGCCTGAGGGGAGGGGGAGGCCCATTAAAGGTTCTGTGAATTATGACATTGGCCGTGCCTGTCCGTTGCCGGATCCCTGCATTTAGGTGGGTTGCAGGCTGGTGCTGGCTGTTAGTTTGCGCCAGGGCATGATTACATTGGCCCGATCTAACTTTAGAACATGCAGGATTAGCAAGGGTAAACTTTTCTTCAGTTAAAGTCCTCTCTTGTTCATTTCATGGAGATATCTGGGTAGCCTTTATTTTTGCAACAGTATATAACTGGTTTGCATTGTCTCCTTTATGGTGTCCTTACATCCCCACCCCCCACCCCCAACTTCCCAATCTAACCTACATCTCTGAGATTTCCTGACAGTCAGCCATCCAAGCACTAACTAGATTTGACCCTACTTAGCTCCAAGCTCAGGAGGTGGTCCTCAATGGCCCCTGAGCGTGAAAGTTAGCTTTCTAAAAGATAGTTTCCTTTATTCCCTCAGCCTGGAACTGTGTCTCATGGCTACTATTTTAGTGGTTATCTGGATTCTTGCAGATTTTGTACATCTCTCTGAAGTGGTAATCTTAAGCATTTTTCATAAATTACTTAAGGATATGCAACTATATTTTCTCATATTTATCTAATGTTACTTTTGCATCTACTTTTTTCAATCCATTTTCTTTCTGTCATTAATTCCCCAAGAATAAGAAATGTAAATTGTAAGCTCCTCATAGCACAGTTCTCTATCATTGTTAAAATACACTGGGCAATTATGGACATATTCATTCATATTCATAAATAGATTGAATTGTAACACTTTCCCTCTCACCTAAGCCTGTTCTCTTGTGTGTATAATTTGAACATAGCCAGGCCATTTTTTATCAGCAGTTGTAAAGAAATAGAAACAAAATGTGTTAATAACAATTTCTTTGCAATTCATTATCTTGTCAGTAACATGACTCCATCAATTAAGCACATATATGTTGAAGGCAGCATATGCATTTGTATTAGACATCTGTTATTTCCCACTGCTAGTCCTTCCAAAAGGAACTCAATATATATCATATTATATATGCAAAAGTTGTCTCCTCCTCTATTAAAGCGCAACACATCATTTTCCAAGTAGACAAAAAAAATCCATCTTTATTGTACCCACCTGCAGTATATAAACATGGGGAAGCTATTCCACAATTTTTCACCCCTATTAATTTGATAAAACAGAACTTAGTGTTCTAAGTTCATCATGAACTAAGTCTGATAAAAATAACTATTTTGGCATGGATGAATTAATAGCATGCATTTTGGGTTATAGGAGCATCTCATTCACTTGAACCAATGTGATCATATCTTTAAAATGGTATGTACAAGCCGTCAATAATGTGGTTGCTAATATAGGTAGGTCTGGCTTATGAGCTGTTTGTATTTAAGGAGATGCTCACAACAAATTCTACTTTATTTGGTGAATGCCTGAAAGATGCATTAAGAATTAAATATATAATTTTAAATTATATAAATAAATATATAAATAAAATTATATAAATAAAAGATTTAATGAGATGAGACTTCCAGCACCTTTTTTTTAGAAAAAAAGCACTGGATATAGATATAGATATATAGATATAGATAGATAATAGATAATAATAGATAACAGAATAACTATGTAATAGTTTGTTATTACACATTTATGTCATTTGTAATATCCATGTCTACGTCACACTTCTACAAATAGAAGGACCTATACAAAAGTTACTAAAATGGATATGTCTTTTGAGGGTTTTTTAAATCACATATTGCAAAGTGGGTAGTATGAAAAAGCTGGTATGTGAATTGAAACAAATTTGTTACCTGCTGCATGGAAAAGATGTTAACTAGGCTTCAAGCCCAATTTGGTCACTAATGTTGCTTGACAGATGGATTGCCTGACAATGTAAGATTATTTAATGCTTGCTAAAGGGAAGTTATGAAAAACGATTCAGAAGCTTTTTTGAAGATGTAAGACATATTGACAAATCTGTAATGTGTGTAGCAGGCAAAATATTTGTTGCATGTCATGTAAAAGAAGAAAGCCTTGATAGGAAGAAGACAATAGAATGTATAGAATTGTGTTAGGATGTAACTACTTGGCTATTATTTACCATGATTTCACTGAAGGATTTTCATATACATACTGTATATGTATGCATACATCTACTTACACACGTACAATGACAGTTTGAAGCTGCTGCTTAAAAAACCCCATAAAGAACCATACTAATGAATATTCACTGATGAACCAGCAGTTTAGAAATTAAATATTGTGACTAAAAGCTTTTTCTGGTCTTTCCTTCCACAACATATTTATTGCTGAATGAGCACCAAAGCTGGAAAAGATTTGCTTTTCAATGATTTTGGCTACTAAGCATAGCAGAATTTCAGTAATGCTAGAAAGAAATGAAATAATTGCACTTATATTGATTGTACTGTTACATGTGGAGTAGGTCCCATTGGATTCAATGAGAGTTATTTTTGAATTGATACAGCATGATGAGACCACAGCAATAAACTGTGATATATATTTTCCTACAGTTACAATTCAATGATTTCTTAAAAGGGACAGAAGGGAGTGTTAAAATACTTCCATTTTTATTTTATTTAGTCATTTTATATATTTCTTCAATCTAAAAAGGCTCTTAAGTTGGGTACATAAGAACAACAACAATACCACCAAAGCAAAATCCTAACAGGATAAATCCAATTATCCCTAATTATCACAATCATCAAAACATTAACGTATTGAACTGTGTTGAAAAATCATAATTAATTAGCCACTAACTGCCTTCCACAACAGTTTTAACTAATTTAACTAATTTCCATCTAAAAATGGAAATGAAAATTGGAAAATATATATGCCTCACAGAGGAGGCTGTTTCAAAGGAGTGAGCAGAGCACCCTATTCCATATATTTACTATTGCACTTTGTGGCATTTGAGAATCCTCATTAGGCATTCTCTGTTCACTTTGACTGAATGGGCAGAATTTATTTGGGAAAGGTGTTCTGGTAGACACCCACCCCCTGAACCATATTACCTCCACAATATTATATGGCAATAATGGCAATGAAAGTACCCTGTACAGTAAATACAAAACTATTGGACTTCGTACCAACAGAAGTTTCTGGGTGGTCTGTAGGGCATTGCTTGTAAACTGATCCAGGTGAGAGATGAATTTGGCACATCTTCTAGGTAAAATCATAACTTGCGTTCCAGTCAAGCTGGGCAAGGCCCTTCTGCCCATAGTCTCTACGACACTTCTGAAAGGAGCCATGAATCCAAATTGCAACATGTTCTCCAGTTCACCTTCCCTACTTTAGGGTTCAAGATGTGTAAAACCAAGCTACATGGATCTTAGGATTAGCTCTCCTTCAGGTTTCCATATTGCACACCAAGTCAGCTTCTTGTCCACAGTTTTGTGATGGATGGTGCTACATTTATTGAAAATGTATTTGGATGCATACTGAACTTAGAGTTTATGTTTTTTCAAACTCTCTATCCTTGGAATGGCTATCTCCTGCCATATATCTTTCCGTCCACAGCTAATATTATCTTGCCTTCTATCTTTGTCCCCTTAGCAAATTGCAAATCAACTCCCTTTTCCCAGGAAATGAAGCAGCAGACAATTATGCAGAGTGAATTCCACTTTATACTTCCACATGGCAGCTATTCTCAGTTGCAAAACTCCAATCCACTTCTAAATTCTTCAATAGCTTGTTAGAACCCCTGCTTCCTTGCATAGGACCTGCAGTTCTCAGCCCCAAACCTCTTTCTTTCTTTCTTCTGTGTGGGGCAACTTCATTCTATGTTCTCCCAACAAGCTACAGCCTCTTCAGATCTTGCCTGCCTTCTCAAGTACAGCTCTTTAGTTTTTCCAACTGTCTACCCCGAGCTCAGCTTTCTTCACTAATTGCCTTTTTAGTTGTTTCAACATTACAATGGTTCACTTTAATAGACACTCAAATAATTGTAGCACCATTTAGGAAAATTACGAACACCTATTTGCTACACTTCTAGAGTAAAAGATAGAAGGTATAATAATAGGACTAAACGATAAGTTAGAGGTCTTCTTGTCCAACCCCTTGCTCAAGGCAGAAGGTCTTATACCATCCTGGTCAAATGATTGTCCAGTCTAGTTTTGAAAACCTCCAGGGAGCATCCACAACTCTAGAAGACAAGCTATTCCAATGATTAATTGTTCTCTACTTCTAGTTTGACTTTCTCTTTAACAAGCTTCCACTCATTACTTCTTGTCCTCAATTTAAGTCAATCCCCTCTTCTCTTTGACAGCCCTCAAGTTGTTAGCTGTTGTTAGCTGCGAAGTCATGTCCGTCCCATCGCGACCCTATGGACAACATTCCTCCAGGCCTTCCTGTCTTCTACCATCTTCTGGAGTCCATTTAAGCTCACGTCTACTGCTTCAGTGACTCCATCCAGCCACCTCGTTCTCTGTCATCCCCTTCTTCTCTTGCCCTCAATCTTTCCCAGCATTAGGCTCTTCTCCAGTGAGTCCTGGAGTCCTGGAGACAATTATCATGTTCCCCTAGTCCTTCTCTTCAAACAGCTAGAGTGATTAAACAAACACACCTTAGCCGCTCTGTTGCCATCTTGTTGTCAACCAAGTTTTCCTGCAATAGTTATTGTGTACCCAGTAAAAAAAGAACAGCAAAATGTGAATGAACTTATAGTTCTAGCCATACAATCAGTCAAAGGCATGCTGTGTGTGATCAGGGACATGCATATTCTGTGAACAGCCTGTTCTTTCATTTCTTCAGGGTCTCTAAGCTCTTTTATATAAATCTGTGCTTGAAGGTGAGGAGAAATTTTGGGTCCTTTCTGTCATGTGTGCAAATACTTCTGTTTTTCCTCCCAAAGGCAGAATTGTACTGTTGTAATTGAAAGCAGAGGTCTATGCGAACATTATTGTACAAAGGAAAGGGTTAGGACAGCTCTTGCAAGATCTCTGTTAAAACTCTTCTTAAAAACAACACCAGTACTATAAAGTTTTATGGAGGAAAAACGTCCTTTGCATTTCATCTGTGGTTACATTTCATATTGGTTTTGCAATTGGGTTCAAAAGATCAGGATTCAGTTTGTTTGTGGCAGAGGAATATACTTTTGTGACCTTCTTTCTTGAAAAAAAAATGAGATAGGGTGAAGCCGCCCTCTGGTGGAGAGAAAAAGGCATTTCTATTGATGTAACATGTGATCTATGTCCAATTGCTCTATAAAACCGACTTGCTTGTATTCAAAATTAGTATTTGTTAAATAAGTAGCAGTTTTCTAAGAGCAAAATCTTGATCCAATCAAAATAATTCAGCTAGATATAATATGAACTACATTAAGAATATAAGGGACGCGGTGGCTCAGTGGGTTAGGGACCACGCCGGTGGGAAGGTAACAATAATAATAATAATAATAATAATAATAATAATAATAATAATAATAATAATAATAATAATAATAAACCTTTATTGTCAAAGTACAACATGTGTACATTGAGATTAGCTGAGCCTCCCCCTGTGCTCTCTCCCCCCAACACACAGTGACAACAAACCCTCCATCCCACCACACTATGTGAACCAACTACACCACACACCGGCCTCCCAAGTCAACTCTGCATAAGATTACATCCCATTCAAAAGCCTAACAGCCCACGGA
The DNA here is from genome assembly GCF_947247035.1 of Vipera ursinii. Taxonomy (NCBI): domain Eukaryota; kingdom Metazoa; phylum Chordata; class Lepidosauria; order Squamata; family Viperidae; genus Vipera; species Vipera ursinii. The sequence continues at coordinate 30,318,369 of NC_139518.1, forward strand.
TAAAAGCTGTTCTTCAGCCTGTTGGTACGGCTGGCTATATTCCTATATCTCCTACCGGATGGTAGGAGAGTAAAGAGATACCGTCCAGGGTGTGAGTCATCCCTGAGAATCTTCCTCACTCTTCCAAGGCAACGAGCCCTGGCGATGTCATCCAGTGGTGTCAGGGAACAGCCCACAATGTCTTGTGCTGTGTTCCGTGCGCCTTTGGCGTCTAGTCATGCCGGCCATATGACCATGGAGACGTCCTCGGACAAGCACTGGCTCTTCAGCTTTGAAACGGAGATGAGCCCCGGCCCCTAGAGTTGGAAACGACTAGCACACCTGTGTGGGGGAACCTTTACCTTTACCTTTTACATTAAGAATATTTTGTAGTGTTTAATCCATAAATAGGAAATCAAGATAGAATTAAATAGTTATTCTCTGCTTCCTCTTCTCCAGAATTACATAGTTTCTATTAAAGGGCCCAGAGTGCAGCTTTTTATATATTTGTATATATAAGGCTGGAAGTGCCTTCTGCCCCAATCACCATCATATTACTAGATTTATACTGTATCTGTACTATAAAAATAAATACTTGGATGTTTGCTGATTTTTAAGACAAGGAACTCCATTTACTTTTCTCCCCAAGATTTCTCTTGCTCTCCAGAATTTCACTTGAAATTAATAAGATAATGATCATGAAAAGTATAAATTATTCTGTTCTGCAATGCATACCCATAGTCCAACATTCCACTCATAGATTGAGGGTTCAGGTGGCTTAAAAGGGCTGCTAATTATTTTTTTTCTTCAGATAAGATGTTAGTGGTAGAGAATAATAAGTATAAAGATTTTACTGTATATCTATTGTAACAGGACAGTCTAATTAATATTGAATTAATTATACAAAAAGGTTTTATGTCAAGTCTGTGTTAAGAGGACAAGAGTACAAAAAAAAGAAATCTAATATATTCGACTTCTCTTCCTCCTCCATCCTTATCATATTTATATTGGTACCCAGAGAGTCTACTTTTATTATAGGAGCTACTAATTTCTCTCCCAGTTTCTCTAGGGAATATTCTAATATAAAGAAATTGCTTTGTGGAATAGAATTTATAGGATTGTGTATCTATTTTTAGGTGTAATTGGGAGAATGGAGTGGATTGGTGATATTTATGCACATCTGTGTACAATTGCATTGGGGGGGTCATTTTAATTCAGTCCATGTTTACTGAAGAAAAATACATTATACCACTGTATTTATTGATAGTGGTGGTTTCACATTTTAGTTGCAAAATATCTTGCATGAATGATATGTGTGGAGAAATGAAAGATCTACTCATTTAAATATACACAATGACCAGGAACTGAAATCTAATTAAGTGCAATGACAGCCACAATTCATCTGTAATGTCAGCTGCACAAACAGAACTAGCAAGAAAATCCTGAACTAAACTAATAAAGATATGATTGTGCTACTATAATGGTTAGTCAGTGTTGCTCCAATATATGAAGAGAGAATATTAGGTCAGTGTTGATAGGAATAAAAACATATCTTATGAATGATATTAGGTTAAGCAATTATTACCTTCACTCTATTACTCTGGATAAATTATACTTATCTCACAAACCACAGCTGAGTTCACATGCTTTGGGTGATGTGTAAACATAGCCAATATGTGGTGGAAAATAAAAATAGTTTCTAGTATTAAAAAAATAATTTGACCTACTTCAGACATCATGCTAGTGAAGCTTCCTTAGCTATGATTTCTTGAATAAATCATGATTGTCTGGGTTCACACAATGCTTGCCACAAATCATGTTTCATTAATTACAGTGCCTAGCTTCATAAAGCATGTTAACCCATAGGCAGAAAAACCACAATGTGGTTTAATGTGATATATGAACTCAGTCTATGAATATGCAATCAGCATAGTTTACTGAGCTGTGCATATTATATGCTAACTGAAATTTGGTAAAACACATTAGTAACACTTTCTGAACTGTTAAATAGCTTTCCTGCTTGTTCTATTGACCATTGACCTATCGTACAATGGTACAATGGAAACTTTACATTCATAGTTCCCTGCCCTTATCTGCCTTAAGGATGAGAATACTTGACTATAAATCTTTATGTACATTTAAACATTCTCTATTGAATTATATGTTGATATGAGAACTAATTTCAATATAAAACGATGCTGCTATGATTTCTGCATACTTCACATTATGCCAATTGCAATGAAAGAATGATTTCTGCAAAAATATTATTTCACAAGAAACTGAACAGTCTCTGATTTCTAATAAAGCTTGTGAGGTTTTTCTTCAAGGGATAAATATATTTATGGCTATTTAACATATAAAATGATCAAGAATATCTATTTAAGGTCCAAAACTTTTAATGTCCATTCAGAAGTATTTAAAGCTATATCTGGGCATTTTCATAAATAGAATTTTCATCTCATTTATGAGAAGAACTCTACCATTTTCTGGCAAACACATTTGTACCATATATTTTTTTCTTCTTCTTTCTGTTCTGCTTTTAGGTTATCATGGTCTTTACTGTGAGGAGGAATATAATGAGTGTCTTTCAGCCCCTTGTCAGAATGGAGCTACCTGCCGAGACCTTGTCAATAGCTATGACTGTGTATGTCTTCCTGAGTATGAAGGTGAGCAATATTATATTTTAGTAGAAATAAATTTATAGATTACTGTAAACCCGCCTAATAAATATATGTGCATAATTTAAATTTCACCATTTGCCAGATAAATCTTTTTGTGAATATTTCAGACTCTAGTGCTAAACAAATTTGGATGGAACAGCATTTTCCCCTTAGACTATTATACTAGTGGCCTAAATTAACAATTGTAAATTGATAATTGCCTCGACTTTGGAACACAATTAATGAATTTTTCTGATTAGGATGAAAGATTGTTCTTTGACCTAAAAAGAAAATTATATGAAATGGAGAGTAGCAATTAAATGTGCAAATAGAAGCAGTTTGTCATTCAGTATACATCTGCTTTTGAAACTTAACATTAAGAAAACCAAGATCATGGCATTTGGCTCTCTCAATTCCTGGCAAATAGATGGGGAAGAAATGGAGGTAGTGACAGATTTTATTTTCCTGGGCTCCAAGATCACCACAGATGGGGACTGCAGCCAAGAAATTAAAATATGCTTGCTCCTGGAGAGGTAAGCCATGGCAAATCTAGACAGCACACTAAAAAGCAGAAACATCACTCTGTCAACAAAAGTCCGTATAGTCAAGGCTGTGGTCTTCCCAGTTGCAATATATGGCAGTGAAAGTTGGACCATAAGAAAGGCTGAGCACCAGAGAATTGAGGTCTTTGAACTATGGTGCTGGAAAGACTCCTGCGAGTCCCTTGGACTGCAAGGTGATCAAACTGGTCAGTCCTAGAGGAGATCAACCCTGACTGCTCTTTAGAAGGCCAGATCCTGAAATTGAAACTCAAATACTTTGGCCACCTAATGAGAAGGAAGGACTCACTGGAGAAGAGCCTAATGCTGGGAAAGAAGGAGGGCAAGAAAAGAAGGGGATGACAGAGAATGAGGTGGCTGGATGGAGTCACTGAAGCAGTAGGCGTGAGCTTAAATGGACTCCAGAAGATAGTACAGGAAGGCCTGGAGAAATGTTGTCCATGGGGTCTCAATAGGTTGGATATGACTTTGCAACTAACAACAACATACATCTACTTAAGCAGCCTATGTGCATATATTATGTTTGACACAAAAAATAAAGGGAAAAACAAAGACTTTTGAATGTTGATCAAAAAGAGCAAGGAAATACTAAATAATTTTTCATCTATTATTCTCAGGAAAACACTGTGAATTATACAAAGATCCTTGTGTAAACATCAGCTGTCAGAATGGTGGGACTTGTGACAGTGAAGGGCTTAACACTACTTGTATCTGTGCACCTGGATTTACAGGTACGTTTTTTGAAAATTGCACAATATGCAGAGATAATTATAAAAATGCAGGACTAAAGTAAATGTAAAATGTATTACCGTATTTCTCGGACCATAAGACGCACCTGACCATAAGACGCACCCAGTTTTTAGAGCAGGAAAACAAGAAAAAAAATATATTCTGAACCAAATAGTACCAGTATACTAAAATATTTATTATAATAAAGCAAAATACTGTAATGTTTAACAGCGTAAACTCAACAGTGGTGTTAAGAACCATCCTCATTTCCATTAACAAATGAGGAAAGACTTAGAGGCTCAAGCACTTTTCTAGTTTCCTGGAAACCCTAAAAACTCATCCTCACTAGTGTCAGAATTTAGGAAGCTCTGTTGCTCACAATCACCTATATCGCTTTCTTCACTATCTTCATATATGACATTATCTTCAGTTCCATCTAAGGCATTGCTAATGCCACATTTTTTGAGAGAGAGAGTGAAAGGAAGGAAGGAAAAAAGGAAGGAAGGAAGAGAGAAAGAGAGAGTGAAAGGAAGGAAGGAAGGGAGAGAGAGAGAGAGAGAGAGAGAGAGTGAAAGGAAGAAAGAAAGAAAGAAAGAAAGAATCCGTCTTGCTCTTTTCTGCTGGGAGCTCGCAAACGTGTGAATTACCGGTAGCTCTCCTCAAACGCACATTTCTCCCGCGGCATGAGAACAACCCTCACGATTCTTTCTCTACGCACCCTGCCCTCGCCGCGTCAGGAACCTGCATTTCTATTGGCTGGTCAGCAGCTCAGCGTGCTGGCTTCCCCACCCACACCCTCCACCCAGTGGGTTGCGTGTCTTGGTGCACGTGTATACGCAGCAGGGCTGCATTGAGAGCCGAGGAAGGAGGAGAGGCGAGGAATGTGGGGGGGGATGAAGTGCTCGGGGGGGAAAGGAAGAAAAGATGCATTAGAAACAAAGAACATATTTGCCGCCCTTCCCCCACCCCGCCAGGATGAGAAGCTGCTTTCTTGCAGGGGTTTTGAACGCACTTCAGCTGCTGGCCAAAACTTAAGGTATCAATAGTTTCTTTTCCCTGAATAGGTTTTCTAAGATGCCAAAGCAATTTCAAACAATTATTACTCTTGCAAATGGGAAATCACTTCTGAGAAACTTCGCCGAGAAACCTGCAGGGACAACTCCTCACGACTTTGCTGGGGCAAGTCACCAGCAATACGAAACCGGAGAATTATTGGCATTTGGCCTATGAGGTTTAGTTTAGCAAAAACTATTTCTTTAGCGGCGAAGTAAAAGGAAGAAAATGGGCGCGCGTGGGGAGGGGCAGAGAATTCCACATCTTCATTCAATCACATCTCTCCAATGGAGCTGATGGACGGCATTGACTGAATGGGAGACAAGAGTTTTCGCTTACCTTCGGACCATAAGACACACCTCGTTTTCCCCCCCACTTTTTTGGGGAAAAAGTGTGTCTTATGGTCCGAAAAATACGGTAATTTGCACCTGCACTATTTATTATTCCAACAAATTGGTAGGCAGTTTAGATAACTACCTTTTTCTGAACTAAAAGAAACATAGCAACAACCATATTCATGAAGTTTTTATTCATATGGTAAAAAGTATATGAAAGTGACAATATCTTCCATAAAGGGAACTCAATTAAGGTTGCCATTTACAACTGTATCCTTCTTTTTATTTATGCTTTTTATTTATTTATGATTCTTTAATCTCTTTCTGACTGATTGGCATATTTACTGCTTCAAGACCGGCATGTCAAACTGCCGGCCTGCAGGCCAGATGCGTCATACTAAAACCACGCCCACCCCATTGCCAGCAATGGGGAAAAAGTCACAATATGTTGCGTGATGTCATGTGATGTGAGTTTGACATGCCTGCTTCAAGAGAACCTTTTCACAATTCTGGGTTGATTCAGATTTGGGTAAGGTTTTTTGGGGGGGCGGGAAAGGATAGTACTTTGGCACATGTTTCAAAGTACAGGTAGTCTTCAATTTACAAGCATTTGTTTAGTGACTGCTCAAAGTTACAATGTCACTGAAGAAAGTGACTTACAACTTAACATCAGAAATTCTGGCCCCAGTTTCAGTTGTAAGTTGAGGACTACCTGTATCAAAAATATAAGGAATCCAACCACAAGATTTCTACTGCCACATCTGTTCTGGTCCTTTAAAACACCATTCTTGAAACTTACTAAACCTAACTAATCCTGTGGTGACTAGACGTTATAGGAAATGCAACCAATACAACTGAACAACACCAATTTGGGAAAAATGTTTTAGAAATTAATTTCCTAGAATAAATCTTCCTACTTCAGAATTCTTTAGAGCAAATTCTGTTGAAACAGACACTTTCAAAAGAAACTTTGTTCTGATTACAGTAATCTTAATTCATTCCAGCTTTTTTCTAGAAGCTTGATTTGAGGGTGCGGTATGGGGTTAATGGGGCCCTGACTAACAGGATTCACACAAATAAAGGGATAAGGCAAGGGTGTATCCTGGCTCCATTATTATTTAATTTATACATCAATGACTTGCCTGGGTTAATGAAGGATACCATGGTACACATGCCGATGATCCTAAATACTTACTGTAACAGCTTTATGCTGATGATATGATTTTATTATCATACTCACAAGTAGGATTATGTAGGCTATTAAGAAGATTCAGCTCTTATTGCCAGGATAACTCCCTAATCATTAGCAAATCTAAATAAAAATAATGGTGTTTGGAAGAAACCATCAGAGACATAAGTGGCAATTAGATGGCAAACCAATTGAACAAGTTAACACCTTTGTATATTTGAGTGTAACTTTTTTCCAAGACTGGATCTTGGGCCTGCCATCATCAACAGAATACATTTAGAGCAAAAGCCCATTTGAATTTACTGCTCAAACTAAAGAACCATAGTTACCCATGGTCCCTAGCCCCATTAATCAAAGTTTATAAGGCTAAGGTTACCACAATGCTCTTATATGGAGCAGAAATTTGGGGTCTTTACTCAACCACAGTCCTAGAACAAACACAGTCCCAGCATTTGAGATGTATTTTGGGTGTAGATCCAAGAACATCTGCTGCTGCAGTTAGAGCTGAATTGGGAATTCATACAATGCATGTATTATCTAAAATTAGAGTTTATAACTACTGGTGCAAAGTTAATGAAATGGAGACTGATAGACTCCCCAAGTTATGCCTACCAGAGCAAATAAAACTACAATCACAAATCTCCTGGATCACCAAACTAACAAATTTCATAAGAAGCTGTGGCCTTCCCGTCTCTTGCGTAACAGGAGAACAATCCAAAAAAAGATTTGCCCAAAGAATTAAGGATATAGAAGCACAAACTGATACAGCTATCCTTGGTAAGGTGGGTAACTTGAAATGGCTGAGTAAATACAAATGTACTTTTCAAGTAGACAGTTATTTGAAGTCACAACTCCCAAAACATCTCAGGGAGATATTTACACGAGCGAGATTCAAACAGCTTGACACAATGGTCAGATATGGGAGATTTCATGCTATACCCTATAATGAACGTCTCTGCATTTGCGGAGCAGCAGAAGTAGAAGACCTGGCTCACATCCTATTTGACTGTTGCCTGTATAAGAGGGTGAGAGACAGGTATCTTGGTCTATATACCAAATGAATGACCCATTGGGATCCCCATATCAAAACAACTTACCTTATGTCTGGCCAGAACTTGAAAATAACATTTAACGTAGCATAGTACCTAAACAAAATGGTCCACTTGAGATCCAAAATATAATTTTATCATATTTTATTTATATCTTAAATTATTGTACATAATTACAATTTCATTTTAGATTGTATTTTATTACCATTTCGTTTTAAATCGTATTTTATTCTAATTCCATTTTAAATTGTATTTTATCAAATTCCATTTTAAATTGCTTGTATCAAATTTTAGTAACAATTTGTGCTGGAAATTTGCACTTTGATATGGTCCAAGGGCTAATCAATAAAGTTGTTGTTGTAGAAGTTTGATAGCTTTGCTTTGCAGATTTTTGGCTTTCTTGTCATTGTTATTGTTTTAATCCCTTACGCAACCCTGGGGATATCTTGGGCTGATGTTTTAGAAGCTAATAATATGAAATGAAAGTGATAGCTGACAAAAAGAAGAATACAGGTGAAATTGCTTCCAACAAGAAATAGATATACAAATTGAAATGATATAGAAAGATATAAATATAGAAGGAGATCGTGTATACTATTTTGCTTCTACAGTTGCAATAGAAAACTGTCTTTCTTACCTGTTTTAAGGGGAAGAATGTGACATCAACATAAATGACTGTGAGAGTAACCCTTGTCGCCATGGAGGACTGTGCATAGACCAATCTAATGGATATAGTTGTCATTGTCCACGTGGATGGGTTGGTGCAAACTGTGAAATACGTAAGTGTATTTATTACTACTAATAGTACATTGAACCACAGAAGTATTGTTTGTATGCAACATATTTATTTTAGTATTTAATCAAATAGAGTTAGCAGGAGTATGTAATGTCATAGCAAGAAACTCTGCACAGTATGTCTTCCATAATACTACAACTAGTTCTTTACAGACTTCATGTCTGAATATAGTTGAAATTCCTGAAGATTTGGAAAAGGCTTTCCTACAAAATTATAGTCCCAGACATTTAATGCAGTTTTGTTTTAAAATAATAGTAAGTAGCAAATACTTACAAGAAAGCATGTGTGGATCAAGACAATGTTAGAATAGTCTGTCTAATCTAATCTATGTTAAGCTTCCAGGAACCACTGTTAGAAATATCCTGGGAATGCATATGTTATTGTCTGCCCAGATTTTTAATAGCTGAGATTGGTTTTTTTATTCCATGCATATGGAAAAACTATAAAGTGATACCCTTTTAGAGTTGTCTCTGATTTTATGGATTGTTTTTTAATTTTATTTATTTCATAGGATATTATAAATGGCAGACATAGTGTTGGTATATAAACTATAGGTAGTTTGCAAGTGACTTCAATTAAATCAGTTAATCAATTAACAAAGCAAAATTGTCCTGTAAATTGCGTAGACATTTTAATATGTGTTGAAAAGCACCCACTCCTGCTGAAATTTAAAAGAACCACATAACTTTTTATGAGATGATATTAAACTAAAAAAATAGAATCTTTTCTAGTTTGCTTATTACTTATATAAAGAAGCGAATCCATTTGTAATTTTCATCACACAATTATGGCACATATTCTCAGATCTATATGCTATTAAAATTCTAATACCTATTTGTTTGTAACCTTCAGTTGGGTAAATTTGGGTATGGGGCATGGGTCCTGGCATTCTGCAAGTTAGCCTTGAGTCCTGGTTCTATAACTGTTGCCCTCAGAAATCCTTCCTCTTTTTTCTTGACTGACCTGCCACTTTGCTGAGGGGAGGGGGAACAAAGAGAGCCATATATTGCAAGGAAAAATGCATCCCTGCTCCTCATCCCAGCATGTCCCAAGGGACCCCTCCCTCCAGTGATGAAAAGGGCTCACCTTTTCCAGCTTCTCCAGCCAGATCTACCTCACCAGCAGACATCCAAATCATTCAATCTTCCTTCCCTGGCCTTGGCTTGTCCCCATAAAGAGCCAGGTTTCAAGTGCTCTCTGGAAGGATGAAAGGGAAAGGGCTTTGAGGGGACTGTAGGGGCCACATATATATATATATATATATATATATATATATATATATATATATATATATATATATATATATATATATATATATATTAATCCCATTTATATCCCGCCCTTCTCTGAAGACTCAGGGCGGCTTACAATTTAAAGCACAAATCAATGTGCTTAGCAATAGCCTTCATTCTATATGTATATGCCTGCTTGTTAGGGCTTTCGCCCCCCCCCCAAGTGGCATTATTACAAAGTCAGCTTATTGCCCCCAACAATCTGGGTCCTCATTTTACCTACCTCGGAAGGATGGAAGGCTGAGTCAACCTTGAGCCTGGTGGGACTCGAACCTGCACTAATTGCAGGCAGCTGGTGTTACTTAAGGGAATAACTTATTTTACCATTGACCGTGACTTTCAACTAAGCCATAATTTTAAGACTTCTTAACAAAAGAAGTCATGATCTTTCTGCTGTTCTGTTTTTCTTGTCACATAAGTACTACATGGGTTAGTTTTATATTACTTCTAGTTCACTGCTCTGGTATTTTCTATTAATTATTGCTTGAAAACCAACACTGGTATTAAAATTTCCACAGATCATGTATGGTGCATTTGGACATTATCTTATGCATGTCTCCTTTACAACAATGCTTTCTACCATTTTGGAGTGATGTCTAGTTTTCAAGAGAAGGGAGAACATAAAAGTTAGTGTAAATAAAAAGAGATAAGAATTGTGCTGCTGGCTGTAGATTTTATAATGAATACCTGAATGTTCAGATTGATTGAATAGAAATAGCTCATCTTTTCCCATTTTACCCTGTTGATAAATAGAACAAATGAATTAAGTCCTAGAGATACAGTACTTCATCCTCAATCCATGTTTACTACTGGGTAGTGGTATGAAAAGCTTGAGGAAATAACTCTTGTTCATAAAATTCATTCTTCCAAGCTGCTGTGTTCTAAGAAATGACATGCAGTAGTCGTTCATCTTCACATCCTCAGTTTTCATGGTATTATTTATTTTTGAGTATGTTTGAACCAAAGAATAAACCAATATTCTACATAGGTTTTTTCCTAACTCACATAGATATAACAGGTAAAAGGCCATTAATTCCTACATAGTGTGATTAATATGGGAAGGCTCAGAAAAATTATATTTGTAGTGGTGTAGTATTTATATTAGGTTTTGTTAGCATCCTGGGGCGTAATTAAGGTTGTTTTTTTTTCATTTCTAATGTGTGTTTTGTTATCAGCCTGGAAAATATCCAAAGGTGAATGACAATTTATTTCACCGATAGACAATAGGCTGACTGACAGCTGGATTTAATATCCTGAGTCATAAAATAATCCTTGAAAAATGCATTCTAAGCAGCGCTTCAGTATTATGTATTGTAATGACAATATTATGCAATTTCTAATAAAGGGATAGATTGCTGGGACCATATGCCTTTATTGCCTATTGAAGCTGATCTTCTCTGATAGCAAACAGTTCAAAACCTTAGTTTAATCCAATATTTAAAAAACTTCACAGGTTTAATATAGATAACAAATAACGGTGAGATGTAGCCCAAAAGGGAACATTACTTTATTTGAGCTACTCTTCCACCTATCGGATTCATTCCTGGCAGATAAGAAAGAACAAGAAATGCAAATACAGTATTAATTGGAGTGTAGTCTGAATGGATACCAAATCCAATAACGTGGGCCAAAGGTCACTTTTAGACTTGTGTGGAGAAACCATACAAGTAAATGTGTACAGGAGAAGAAGTGGTCTAGAAGCTGTTTCAGTGATACTGAAATCATGATGTGAGGAATTGTCCATTTTATTTAGGAATAACCAAGTAAATGTGGACAAAGTCGGTGTTTCAGTGGCAGAGGAGGCAAAAGAATATGCAGTTTGTAATACAAATAGTCCTTGACTTTAGCAACCATTCAGAGTTACAATGGCACTGAAAATATGACTTACAACCAGTCCTGTAATGGGTATTGTAGCATCCCCACGGACAGGTGTTCCTAGTTCAGGCACTTGGCAACCAGTATGTATTTACAATGGTTGCAGCATCCCAGGATCATGAGATCTCCATATGCGACATTCTTAGCCAGTTTCCAACAAGCAAAGTCAATGGGGGAAGCTGGATTAACTTGATGACTGGGCTTCACTTAACAACTGCAGTGCTTTGCTTAGCAATTGTGGCAAAAGAGGTCATAAAATTGGTTGTGATTCACTTAGCAATTGCTTAGCAATTCTGATCCTAATTGTGGTCATAAGTTAAGGTCTAGCTGTAGTTCTTGCTAGTTTTGTAGACCTGTATGCAGATTAGAAGGCCTTCAAAAGAAGGAGCAGAGAATAAAGTGGGATGTGCTTTTTGTGCCACAAGGAAGTGGGAGTGCTGTTAATGCCACAATTGTTCCTTTTCACTCTTCTAGATCTACAGTGGAAATCAGGGCATGTGGCTGAGAGTCTGACAAATATGCCTCGGCATTCTCTGTATATCATTATTGGAGCCCTGTGTGTAGCGTTTGTCCTGATGTTGATCATTCTCATTGTGGGGATCTGTCGCATCAGTCGTATTGAATACCAAGGTTCATCTAGGCCGGCTTATGAAGAATTCTACAACTGCAGGAGCATTGACAGTGATTTCAGTAGTGCGATTGCTTCTATCCGACATGCCAGGTATGCTTGGGGGAAACAGAATCCCCTTTTTGACAGGGAAACCAATTCATGCTGTAAGAAACAGCCTCCGTGACAGAGTGCTTCTGCATGCAAACATTTTGAAGGATGAAAAAATAAATATGTTAGCGAATAAGCCTATACTACTGTCTGTAGTCTTGAGTTCTATCTATCTGCCTTTGGCTTATACAAGCTTTTTAATATGTAATTTGTCTTCTGCAATTTTGTAGCCACATTACACGATAGGCAGGTCATTTGTGACTGGTTAATATTATTTTCCTAATGTATACACACTCAGGAACAAAATATTATTTTTCTAATGTATACATATTCAGGCACAAACATATTCATGTGGCCAAGCAGTAGTTAAATAAAAAAAAATATAATCATTAAATCACTATAGAGTAACATTTTATTCCTATATATCTTTAATATACAAGCCTAGGTTATAAACCTGAAAGACCCTAATGAAATCAGTCTGTTCCCAGCTTGGTTGACTCTACTTGAGATTACTCACTTTCAAGCTGGTAGGTGGGCAGGATCTGGAGCAAATGACAGGAGCTTATCCCATCACATAGCAGCACTTGAGTCTTGAATATAGGTTTGCTGATTGTCAGTTCTAACCACATGAGCCCCCACATTCCACTTGCCTAAGGTAGAACTAGAATTTATGGTTGCTTAACCTTTGCTTAGTGCCTTAACTACTAAGCAAAACTGGCTATCCTTGAATTCCGGGATGAATACAAAACAGCTGTTTACTGTTAAAATAATAAAAACAATAAAAACAACTATTTACAACCTAAAATAACCTTAGCTTTAGCTGGTCCACTGCCAGCGTCATCAGAGTGAGTGTTTGGTGTGGGGAGATGCAAGGAGATGCGGGACAACTAAAGCAATTACAGTTAGCTAGGACAGGTGGCCCCGTTATGCAATCCATGGCTAGAGCACTGAGTCAACAAGATTTATAAAAAAACTCCCCACTCACTCTGAGTTTGAGGACTTTATACTACTGTACAGATATGCCCGGGATTCGTATTTTCATAGTTATTATATATATAAATGGAGGTGGTTTTTTTCCAAAGTGTGATTTTTAGAATCTCACCCACATTTGTAGCTAGCAACAGTACAATTTAGGATTAACTACGGTATATTGCATAATTTATCACATAAGCTTTCACAATTTCAATATAAGCACTTTAACTTATATGGAATTACACCATAAAAGTTTGATAATGAAGTAGAGTTTTAGAATTAGAAGTTTTAAGTGTTGAAAATAATGATCTTCTAGATCAGTGCCAGGAGGATAGATGTTTTTACCATAGTGTTACTCCACTATGACTTCTGTCTCCACTTACTTTTTTTGAATTTTAGATTTGGAAAGAAATCTCGCCCTGCAATGTATGATGCAACCCCAATTGCTTATGAAGATTACAGCCCTGATGACAAGCCTTTGGTTACACTGATTAAAACAAAAGATTTGTAATCTATTTAACAGTTGTTTTGGGGGAGGGGATTATTTTTCAAAAGGATGAGCTACTGAATTAATTCAATATTTTTAAGATGAAGCAAGTGTATGAAAATTAAAATGTTTAGCTGCTCCAGAATTTTCTGTAGATTATTTAAGAACAGGTTTTTCTGCAGCTTTTTGTTTGAAGGGAATATTTTAAACTGAATTTGTGAAATTTATTCTTTCTCTTTTACTGTACTTCAGCATTAGAAACTCTCATCTTAACAGTAGTGTGTTGTTGCTTTTACCAATCTCAGATGAGTACAGGCAGAGTATGATATGTTAAGCAATGAAAATTTCTCCTTAATGTAACAGTGGCAGCATTCTTAGTAGACTTAGAAAAATGTAAAACTTGATATATTCATTATTGAAAAATGAAGTCCGAAATGTTTGTGTTTGTGAAAAGGAATTTAGTAAAAATTATTATTCTTAAACTGAATGAATTAGCTTTCTCCCTCTTTTGTGCATGGATAATCTTTCTGTATTACGGTATGTTCCTGAAACCTGCTATAATTTGGCCTTGAGTTGGTGTTTGTCATTTTTGTAATGGTATTCAAGGTAAGCTTTGTAAAAATAACCTATCATTGAAGTGCCTATTAAGGCAAAAAAGGGGTGGTTCCTGTTGCTTTGAAATTAATTTTGGTTGATTTCTTAATGCTGAGGATTAGATCTTTGTATTGGAATTATATTTTCTTTAAAAAGTCCAGTTTTTTTTAATAGTGCAAGCAAACAAAAAATATAATTTGAACAGCTTGTCTCTCAAATGTTAACGTAAAGTATTACTTTTGTTTACAATATTGTGTAATTCTCATAGTGCATCTTAATTTACACATGTGGGATTTTTGTGGCTCTATTTGACTGCTTATCTGTTTCAAGATTTTTGCTCATTTCAAAGAATATTGAATAAATGTGACCAATTCAAGTGGCAGCTCATTTTGTTTTACTGTTACGATTAGTGAGTGCCCTTGAATGTAAGCCATATGCCTTATAATTATAATGTAAACCAGTCACGATGTCTTCAGAACCAGTACTATTTTATTTATATATTTTGAACATTTTCATATGTAATATATTTTTGGTTTGTATAGTGTGGCGTTGGCTCATATTGTTTGCAATATGAGAAACTGCCATTTAGCACAAGTGTAGATGTTGAACACAATATAATCATGTGATAGGGACTGTTTTCCTTCATGTCAACACAAGACCTTCAGATGCACAACTTTCATTTTCTGTTATATTTTTCTTCTCTTTCTTTCTACATATATATTTCCTGCTGAATTGTGTTTTTTTCTGTGCTTCAAAATATTTAAAATATAATAATTAAGTATGCCCAAGGTAGTTACATTTTATTAAGGCAGGAAGAGAGTAGCTGTCATCTACCCATTATTTTTGGGTATCTAAAGTAGTCAGGATGAATGGACCAGATGCCCAGAATGTAGTGGTTGCTATAGAGAGCAGTACCTCTTTGGTATGTTTAATTTTATAGATAAGATGAGTTGAAAGCACTTGGAGGGTATTGCATTAGGGATAGAACAGTGGGAAAAGACAAAAGTTTACATCTCGTAGGAAGATCAAGAGCAGTAGGGAGGGGAGGTAAGGCCAGCAGGAAGGAGAGAGATAATAATTGAATATAAATAATCAAAGGTTCTCATCTCTATGTATTGATTAATACAGGATAACCCATAGGATGTTGTGTCACTAGCATCCTCACCTTATTTCTCAGTTAGAGCTGAAGTGGTACTATAAGTTGAATACAAATATATTGTATTTTTAGTAAAATAATTGCAGAGAGTCATGGTCAGAGACATCTGCTGGAATCCTAAGTAGACAACTGCCAACTGAAGTAGGCAGCCTGGATCAGATGGAACAGTTTTAGGACATAATTATACCAATATATCATTCCTAGAAGCTGCATAACAATTCCAAATGTCATTTCTGTATCATTATCACTCTATTGTGGAGGTGAAGAAAACTGCCACTCAGTATGTTCATGGCTGTGATTTGTGTGGCTCAAATGATGCAATGTATATATGTATATCAATGGCTACGCAGGAGGCATTGGCTTACTTTATTAGTACGTAAAATTTAAATTTCTGAGAATATCAAAGTAATTTTCCCATGTTTTGTTTGTGCAATATTTTTGTTTGTTAATTGTTAGATTTTAATATACACAAAATACCATGATTTTTATGGTTTATAATTTACAAATGGTTTATAGAACTGAATATGGGGTTTGGAACACAAATAAATATCTCATGATCCATGTTCAGTAGAGAAGAGATTTTAATTCTTAATTCCTTTCCTTGCAAGGAATCTTTGCTTTTTAATTAAGTATAATTTATAATTTTAAATATAATTTTCATTTATTACTTAATCCCCAAGCCGACACAGGACAAATCTTATTTCCTGTTTTCAGCCTAACCCAAGGCCATCTACAGGCAGTAGCCACAGCAGTGGCAGCTCATATTTGTGTAAATTTTTTTTTGGCTTGCTAACAAAGAATAAAGGGAGACAGATAGTTTTCAGTTCTCATTTAATTCTTCTTCCTAATATAAGGGAACCTTTCTTCATGCTACATTTAGAACATTGACTTTTGCTTGTATGGCTACCTTAATGCTTCATTAACAGACTTTGGACATTTGCAAAGAGGATAAGCACACGAGACATCCGTCTTTGAAAATTTAGAAACATAGAAGCACATACTATCTATTCTACAACTGGTCTAAAAGTATCAGAAGATGTCTTTATATATTCATTCTCTTGTCTGGGATGGTCAACAACCATATTATCACCTGATAAATACACTTTCTATTCCTTTGAATTTCATTCATGTTGTTAAAATCTTTGCAGAAAATCCAGAACTTTTCTTTAACATTTCTGTTATATCTGGTAAAATGAAGCTGTCTATTGTTTGGTTTGGTTTAGCTTAAGTTTTTCTTTTAATTCACTTGCATACTGGATCAAATGTGAGAAATATTAAAATGTTATGGGAACACCTACAAGGGATTAAATTTAGCTCCAAAGACTCATTAATGTAAAGCTAACTTTACTCAATTTAGATTTATTTTTGATAGGGTTCCAAGAAAAAGTTCTAGAGAAAGAAGAAGCAAGCCTCTCTATGCTAGAGCTCATAGTTGAGTCCTGACTATCCAAAGCATGTCTCTGAAATATGATTGGCTGCCCTGGTACAACCAAGTCTGACATGAAGAATACGTACACACAAATCAATATTATTTAGAAATATTTTCAAAACTAGCAGTTAAAAATAAGTTCTGACTGATTTGTGTATAGTAAGAATATATAAGGGAGGTAGCTAAAAATCCTGAAGCCAGATCCTGAAGCTAAAACTCAAATACTTTGGCCACCTAATGAGAAGGAAGGACTCACTGGAGAAGAGCCTAATGCTGGGAAAGATCGAGGGCAATAGAAGAAGGGGACGACAGAGAATGAGGTGGCTGGATGGAGTCATTGAAGCAGTAGGCGTGAGCTTAAATGGACTCCAGAAGATGGTAGAGGACAGGAAGGCCAGGAGGAATGTTGTCCATAGGGTCGCGATGGGTCGGCCTCGACTTCGCAGCTAACAACAACAAGCTAAAAATACATAATTGAAAAATTAGTCTTAAAGTATACTGGAAAAAGAGATGAGATAGAACAAAGCAATATAAATACAACAACCCTGAATATACAGTATATCGACTTCTTTCTTCAGCTTCCCCAATTTATTCCCCCATCCAAAAGTC
Source organism: Vipera ursinii (assembly GCF_947247035.1). Taxonomy (NCBI): domain Eukaryota; kingdom Metazoa; phylum Chordata; class Lepidosauria; order Squamata; family Viperidae; genus Vipera; species Vipera ursinii. The sequence continues at coordinate 30,335,851 of NC_139518.1, forward strand.
TCTAATTTGAGGAAGGACCCATTAATTTCTTAATGCAATAAAAGTAGTCTTTGCTTAAAGATCATTCATTCAACAACCATTCAATGTTATGATGGCACTGAGCAAATAGTACTTAAGCCTTGTGCCTGAAGTTACAGCTGCTGCAGTGTCACTGTGGTTATGTGATTAAAATTCAGTTGCTTGGCAGCCCGCCCACACTTATGACCACAGGGGTGCTTTAGCTTCTGTCACCTACTTTGTTCCCCCATCTCTTCCCTTTTGGCCACCCTTCACAGTGGCTCTCCTTTGGGGTAAGGGCGATGCTGGGGCCAACACAGAGGTTCTGAAGCCTTCTAAAATTTTGTGAGAAGGACTCCTCCTCAATTCTCCAAATCACACATATAGTTCTTGTTTTCTGAAGGTCTTTCTCAAGGACACCATATGCAATTTGGGGGAGGCCTTCTTGCTTGGTTTCAGAATATAATTTTATCCCTTGCCCCAAGAGGAAGGGTGGCTAAGAAATGCTATTGTTTCTCAGCTCCTTCACCTACTTTTACACTTAGAGTAGGATATGTGGACAACTCTGCAGATTCAACAAGCTTCAGTTAAACACATTAAGGCTTCATGCAATGTGTAAATCTATCCACAGAAGAGATTGAGCATAACTCTAGGAAAATGAGTTACCAAATGTAGTAAAATCTATTTGCCTGTTGACACTGCCATCTGCGCGCTTCTAATATTCATACCACATGACAGCTTTTCAATTTCCCTTCTGTTATATGTGAGATGCAGCCAATAAGCACTAATCATATAACAGAAGCATTTCTCCCAAAATTGTTTTACTCATATGGTGCAGCATCCTCTATCTTTAGCACCTTTATTTATACATTTTAATATTTGAATGGAAAATATTTAAACTGTACATGCAAAATTAGCTATACCTTGTGGACTCTATGTCATGAAAAGTAAAGAGCAAGTAAAATGCTTTATTAGAAACTTATAATTTGATTAAAATACAATTCTAATTGTCAGGAAGACTACAGGTTGACATTCTTTTCAGCTTTCCCAATATGCATTCTAAATTTAATTTATTGATATTAGCAGTAATGAAGAAATTATAAAAGATTAGCGAATATATTTCAGTAGAATAGTATCTCTGCTGCACAAGTCCTCACAAAACCTGGATGATGAATTGCAATGCTTGCCGGTTTTGTTTCCATCATCAAATATATTAATTTTTTAGCAAAGAACATTATTACATTATTTGGTACCTGCATCTGGATGATGTACACCCAATGGTTTGAAAAGGTTCTTATTCTTTTAGTAAGTGCAAAATTTAAACTGTAGTGAGTTAGCTGTTATGAGATGCAGATTATCTTTTAGTCAGAAATGCCTTTCAGCTGTTGCAGCCACTTTGCTTACAATAAGATTTCATTGGCCACTAAGTTTTAAAACGTATTGCAATGATTTAAAGGAAACTTCATGTAATTTTCTGCTTCAAATTGGTAAAGGTGTCAGCTATTGAAATCTCAATTATTATGAAAAAAATATTTTTCAGTTATGATTGAGTTCAGAGATGGATAGTGCCTACCAGCTAAGGATCTACCTTATTAACAATTAATACTTAATTATATAGCTCTGTTCAAAGTATTCTGGAGCAACAAAATTGCTTTCTCTGGGTGAAATTAGCTCTGATGATGGAGGCAGCATATCAAATAATCATACAATAGTTAAATAATAGTAATTAAACCAATCACTGAATTGGATTCAGTGGGCTTATATTCAAATAAAAGAGGATAAGATTGTGATTAAATAATTAACATAATCATATTTATGGGAAACAGGGTAGCTTGCCACATATATCTCAGTGAAGCACAGTAGAGATTAATGTTTGCCAAATTAGTGGCAACATGGCTTTCTGGAAAACAATTTGCACTGCTGAAAAATGTCTAGAGATGAGTTGAAAGCATCACAAAAGAAAGCAAGAAATTATCTAGGACTAAGGTTTGAGAAAGTGGACTGATGTAGGAAAAGAGTGGATGGCCATGGGAGAGCTAAGGAGACCTATGAAACAAATCAGAGCAGAGTAAAAAGTGGAAAGGATGTGCATGAATACATATACTCTGCATGAGGGAATGAGAGTGAGTGAGGAATAATGAAGGTTGATGAGAGATGCTGAAAGAAAATGAATGATTGGCTTGAATGAAACTTGTATGCTGGCAGTATGGAATGAGAGGATTAGAAATATTCCAAATGAAAGATATAATTATGCAATCACAGGAGTGGCTTGTAATTTGAAACTCATGTTTTTTTAGACTTATCATTTTTGCCTTCTAAGCAATGGCCCCTCTAATCATGGGGACTATGCTGTTTCTAAAAATTCTGTGGCCCAGCCCCCCAAATTAGAGTCTTTCATCACAGCCTTCTTGGAATGATATTATATCTCACAAGAAAGTGAAATTTGGTTATATGAAGAAAGCAGAGTTTCCTTCCTAAGGCTTTTATTTACACACACACACACAGACACACACAAAAATATATACGTATACATACCCATACACACATATACATACACATATACATACATACATACATACATAGATACATATTACACATGGATACAGGTTTTATCATTGTTAAGGTCTAAAATATGTAAGCCTGATCATATGCATCTACTTGTAGAGACATCTTGTTGTCTTCAATGGACTTGTTTCCAAGTTTCATAGAATTTAAGCCTTAGTCGCTTTATTTGCATTAACACAGTAGCCAGCTTTGAAACTAGTTCAGAAGGTGAAAGAAAAAGTGGTTGAACTCTATGGTGTTCTTGAATACTACAAACACCTGGTTGAATAGTGCAAATATAAATTCTTCTGATACCTAGACAGGTCATTGAGAGATGCCTGGTTGCCATAGTAACCAACCTATAATGAAAGTAGTAAAACAAGCACTAGGGCTCCGATAATTATCTTCTGAAACCAAAACCAGAAAGCTGTTTTCTAAGAACTTGGTGATATCCACATCTGCTTAGTTTCATATCTCATCTGCAATGTGTCTTCCATACCTGTGCAAATTTTCAATCTTAAAGATTCTGCATAGATTTAAATATAGTAATGCACAGTTAGAAAAAAATGTATTCATGAGAGATGACTGGGAAATGTTGGTATGAAATTGATCTATAATGTGTGACAGATACAGCACCTGCATTATATTAGTGTAAAAAGCTAGCAATGCAGTGGCCAAATAATCTGGTAGGAAAACCTGAGGAGCCTTTTCTTTTTTTGACCTTTGCAGTTGAATCTCTTTAGAAGACTGATTTATTTTAAATTCATGTCATGATTTGGAAGACACATAAACAATGGCCATTACAGTCTGGTCTGTTCTCTCATAAGAAATGATAATTTCAGTTTGGTCTTTGGAAAACTAATTTTGAGCAGAAATGCAGTGAAAATATGTTGTGTGGCATTGGGAGGATTAAGAATCGCTCTAGAACTTTATTCCAATGAATAAACTGTAGATTATATTTGCATACACAGCCAATACACCAATCCATTTCAGAGCAAGCAATGCTATTTAGAGCTCAGAATATGAAATAGTAAGATAAAGAAATTAAAGGCATAAGATAAGGAAAGGAAAACAGCTAAGAATGGTTTACAATAATGCTTCTGATATGTTTCTGTCCTTTCAAACCATCCTTGCTTCTAATGCATCCATATGTGCTTTGTGTATTGTATTGTTTTTTCTCAAACTTCTGTGTCTCATTGTGAAATTTTCATCAATTCAATTTAACACAATTATTTTGGTTTTCCTCTTTCGCTCAATCATGAACTCTTTCTTCAGATATTGATTTTGATATTTAATCCTCTCCAATGGATCTCTGAGTTGGAAAACCTCTTGGATGCATGACTACTACTTAAATAGCAGGGTTATGGTGGTAGCCAAGATGGTCTGCCCAGCTCTGACTAATGCATCAGTTACAATGTTTCTTAGTGACATAATTCATTCTTCAATCATCCCTTAGTTTGATTGCTCTAAATCAGATACGTCAAACTCACAACGTCATGTGACATCATGCAACGTATTGGGACAGTTTTGCCATTGCCGGCAATGGGGTGGGCGCAGCTTTCACATGACGCATCCGGCCCATGGGCCGGCAGTTTGACACCCCTGCTCCAAATGTACTTAATGAAGACAGCATTTGGAGAACACCCAGAAACTCTGGCTAATCTAGTATGCAGCAGTTAAGCCAGAATGCAGCTAATCAGGACAGTGATTAATATTTATATGTTACTTATATGTAAGGGTGTAGGTTATACATATGTTGTATATAGTATATTTAAATGTGTGTTATGTAGGTGTGCACTTTGAGAGCAAGCAATGTGTGCCATTGTGCCCACAGTAAAAAATGACAATAAAGGTTATCTATAGTCTGTCTATAGTCTATCTATCAATCCCATTGCTGTAGAGTACTAAAGGTGCATTGGTTGCTACAACCCAGTTTATGGATCCGGGTCCAAATGCTTACTATTACCTACAAAGTCCTACACAGAGAAGCACAGGCTGACATCGAGCATCACTTTGCCAAGGTTGCCCATCTATCCATCCAGTAAGTACATTGTGAGAAGACCTACTTACAATCTTCACTCTTTGCTGTAGTCCCATAATTTTGGAATTCCTTGGCATAAAGGGTCATAAATCCCCATCCTTCTAGGCATTTCATAAAGCCACAAAAACTTCTATTGTTCTTTTAATGAGAACTGATTGTCTATGGCGGTCATCGGGGGGGGGGATTTATTAATAGCACGCTTTGTTTCTTTTTCTATTTTTACTCTGTTGTATATGACCTAGAATCTTCAGACTGAGTTGGGCTATAAAAACTGAAATAATAAATAAATGAAATCTATTCACTTTACGGTCTGCTTTCTCAAATCAACAAAGCACCCTCATATTTTTTTCTTTCTTCTATTAACATGTTTCCTCTAGCAATAACCAGGACTGCAAATTGTCAGCCCAAGGATATGTTTTGCCGAGCCTAGATTAGTAGTATTTATTAGGAAAAAGGCTAAAATTTACATTTTATTTTCCAAATAAATAGACAGACAAAGGTACAGATGACATTAACAAACTAATTTGTCTATAATTCTTTCATTTACTCTGACTACGTTATGTTAGAGAGAAAAATACACATTCTTTCCATTCTGTTCCAAGCAGTTTCCACATACTCTTTCCTTTCATCCATTTTATATTCATCTTCTGGTATATCTGTCTTCTAACATTTTACAGAAAGTCATGCTTTCTGTTCCTGATCCCCCCCCCCTATTTTCACTATTGTTTCTTCCATTGTCCACACATCCACAAGATTGGGTCACTTTCATCCTCCTCTTAATGGGATGAAAATAACAGCATACTCAGTTTTTCTTTATTTTATATTTTTATATTTGTTAATTCATGAACTTTACTCCTTTTACATTGCAAATTGCAATCTTCTTCATCACTATATGCAGCCATAAATATTGACCTGTCTCTGTCTCACATCATGACTTTGCTCAATTGAGATTGTCACATAATGCTTTTTTGGTCAGAATGAAAAAAAATGTACACGTTGTTGTTAACTTTAATACCATATGCAGCACTCCCTGACAATAGTAAAGACAATATACCCGTCAGTTTTTGCCTATTTTGGTTCAAAGGCAAGATTCAGGGTTATCCTAATAATACAAGTTAGGACTTCTAAGCTAGAAATCACTTTGCTTGGCACTATTTTATTGTCCATATTCCACTAGCAAGGTGACATGCAATATACTAACATTATACAAGCAATTGTTGGAAAATTTTGGATGAAATGTGAAATAGTGCAATTAACTATGAAACTTGTTTCTAATTGGATGAAAGTAACAAATGGTGCAGGTATTCAAACCAGTAACAGATCCTGTTTTTTGTGGCTATTATTATAAACTCTTAATATCTACAAATTAGTTTGAAGCAACAGGACAGTAATTGCTCTGGCAATAATTAAAAACAAAACCATACCGGGATCCTAGGAGGTTCTCCCCCCCCCTGCCAATCACTGCAATTGCAGTCTAAATTATTTCCTGTTGGCTTTGAGGTTGTTTTATAGTCTCTAATTCAGCACTTGGCTGTATTGGAGACTGGGTTCACACATTGTATGATGCCATAAAGTGGTTGGTTGACTGTGTCTTGGATTATAATGATATGTGAAGCCAGACAAAGGTTGAAAGCAAAGGCATTGAGAGAGAAATGTTTTGAGCTGAATTTATAAAAATATTAACCTTAATAAGATGAGTTTCTTATACAATCCATCCATTTTTCATGCATTTTAACTGTTACTTCTTTTCCCTTTTACCACTGACATCTTTTATATTATATATCCAAGATTCCTTTATCCATAGGATTCAACCTTTGGTTTGAGAATCACTATTATTTTCTTTGACCATTGGTGTATTTGGCTTACAGTTCACCCTTCTTCTTTTATACTTTCAGTTATCCTGTTGAGATACTTTCTTCCTTATAATAGCATTTCATACTAACTACATAAATTGCATACTCTGCACACTTTCAGGGTAAACAGCTACTGCAGAGATGCTTTAAGTAGGATTGTAAGACCATGAATCCATTGTTTAAAAGAGAATTTCCCAACCTTTCTGGGTTGGTGGCCCGGAGGTGGGAGGGGGGAAAGAGTGGATGGTTTTGTGGGAGGGGCAGGCATGTGTGCGTGTGTCTATGCGCACATGAGCACCTGTTGCTTGCGCAAGTGAGGTTGAGAGCACCTGTGACACTCATATGAGTGAGGCCCTGAGCACTCATGTAAATGGGGCTGCTGGCCCAGCGTTTGTGCAAGTGGGGCCCTGTGTGCCCATGACACTCATGTGAGTGGAGCCACGAGTGCCCTTGATTCTTGCACGAGTGGGGCCCCGAGTGCCTGCGATGCTTGCATGAGTGGGGCTGTGTGCATGTGTGCACACCAGTCAGCCAATTATGTAGCCTGATTGCAAATAGGCCACAGACCAGTAGTGGGCCATGGCCCTTAGGTTGGGGACCTGATTTAAAGTAACAAATCTCATGAAAATTGCCAGTAGTAGTGCCTTATGATTTCCTTGCAGTACTAGTTGTGGAAAACAAGCCTTTGTTTGGCAGTGGACAAATATAATATCAATATATTATCCATTTGGGAACCAATTTGGTAAGTGGTTAAAACAAAAGGCTAGAAACTGAGACACTGTGGGTTCTTGATCTTGGACCAGCCACTCTCTCTCAGCCCTAGGAAGGAGGCTAAGAAAGAGGCAATGGCAAATCACTTACCTAAAACCTTGCCAAGAAAACTGTAGGAACTAGTCCAGGCAATCGCCAGGAATCAAAAACTGACTTGAAGACATAAATAATTATTATCCATCTGGTTCAATATTATTTGCTAGCCAACTCTGAGCCACAGTTTCACACCATAGCTTTGTTAATAGAAAAGGACCACAATTTGCTAGCCAGATAGGACTAATGGATACATGCAAGCCAGAAATTAGCTAAACAAATCATGATATATCATTACTTCTAAATCTGGCCATTCATAGGCAGACTTCTCCAAGATTTCAGATAAGCCTTCCTCAGCCTTGTTTAGAGATAACAAGAACAAAATCAACTATCTATTCACCATCATTTTATAATTAAAGAAGTGTGATAATTCGACTTCCGGTGGCTCCGCGGCGACGGAGGGAGCCTTCCCGGGCTGCCCGCGGCTCAGCTGGTGTTTTTTCGCCCGAAACAGCGCCGATCAGCTGTTCGGGCGAATCTGAAGCCCCCTCCTCGGGAGAAGAGGAGGAGGTGAGCCCCCAGGTGGGGGTTGAGTTCTCCGGGGCCGCCTGAGCTTGGAGCTTGGGCGGCTGAAGGATTGAACTCCCCCGTAGCCTGGGCTGCTCCCAGCTGGCTAGCGTCTCTGCTCCGGACTTCATGGAGCAGAGCCAGGCGTCTGCGACCATCCCTGCTTGAAGGAGAGACTATGAAAGGGAAAGAGCAGGCAGAGCAGTACAAGAGGGAAAGATGAAGAGATGAAGAAGATTTTATTTTACTCTCAAGCTTGATGGACTTTGCTTAAAACTTAAAGTGAAAGTGCGTCACAATTGTAAGTAAAAGATGGCGGCTAAACCTCCCCCTAGAACTTTTCGGAGTGCTGGAAATTCTCCGGTGCAACAACAATCATTGCTGCAGGCGTTGCATTCTCCTGATGTATTGACATCGAAGGATCTTGAAAAACATACCCAGTTAATTTTGGAGTCAATGGGTGTTAAATTTCTACAGATGGAGGAGAAATTGGAGAAATTGGAGCAGAGAATGGAAGAAAGGATGGAACAGAAACTTAGAGAAATGAAGGTAGACATTTTGTCCTCAGTGCAAAAAGTTGCTAAATGTGTGGAGGTGCTGGATGATCAAGTGCAAGATTTGATTCAAAAGAATGCTTTATTAGAAGCAAAAGTATTGGAAATTGAAGATTTAAAAGACAAAATCGACAGTGAACAGAGCTTGGCTCAATTTTACCAGATGCAGTTTGCTGTGAGAATTAGAGGCCTAAAAGAGAATATTAAGGAAGATTTAAAGCAGCTGGTTTCTGAGGCTTTTGAGGGAGTATTGAACCATCCAGCATCTGAATTAAAACAAGGTATGGACAAAGTGTTTCGTGTGAATTCGTGGATTGCTAAACAGAGAAAGTTGCCTAGAGATGTGGTGGTTTATTTTGTAAAAAGGGAAATTAGAGATGAAGTTATACAAGCTGCCTACGATACCAAAGTTGTGATTGCTGGTCAACAAGTTTTGGTTCTAAAAGAAATTCCTCCAAAGATTTTAAAGAGAAGGAAGGATTTTATATTTCTTGTGCAAGAGCTCAAGCAAAGAGATATAAGGTTCAGATGGGAGATCCCAGCTGGGTTGAGCTTCATGTATGATGGCAAAAGGTACTGTTTGAGTAATGTGAAGCAAGCGCATGATTTTTATAATAATGTCTTGAAAGTAACCCCATCAACACTTCTGGAAGCTGCAGAGGGATCTGGAGAAGGAGAACATCAAGAGGATGAAGATGCACAGATAGACGAGAAGGGTACAGGAGGAGTTCAAGCTGCAACTCTTTTGGATGATCTTAGAGAACAGAGGGTGACGCGTGCTGCCTTAAAACGCTCAAAAAAGGAAAAAAAATAAGATCAGTAGAAATCTATGGAACTTCCACAAAATATTTATAGTTAAGTGGTAGTTGTGTTTTTTTTTTAAAAAAAAAAAGTTTTGGGATGCTATGTATGGTAATAGATTTTTTTTTTTAATTTGGAATTAATGGACAACTTACTACAGAGGAAGAGGAAGAAAGTTTTGTGGGTTAATGTGGGTTAATTTGTGTAAGAACTATTTATTAATGTGCAAATGAGAATATGTTAAGGTAATAGTGAATTGTGGAAGAATATAGATGGGAATGATGCTAGTTTTCTTTTATTTTAGTTTTTTATATATATTTAGTATTATTAAGGATTGGTTTACTATATACAAGCTAGAGAGTGATGGATTTTAGAGTTTATAATTGTTAGTATATGATTGTTTATGATTGCCTTTTAGATATATACCTTGTATTTTGCTCTGGGAAGTCGGGGGGGGGGAGGGGGGAGGAGGGGAAGTGGAGGGGGGGAGGTAGGGGAGGGAGGAGGGGGAGGGGGAGGGGGGGAGATAGGGGGGAGGTAGGGAGGGGAGGAGGGAGGGGGAAGGTGGGTTTTTTTAAAGGAAAATTGTATTTTATAAAACTTTTCAATAAAAAAAAAAAAAAAAAAAAAGAAGTGTGATAATTCATGCCTTGAAATTTTAATGGTGATTATGAATAATTACCATGCAAAAACAATGTAAAAACCATTAAAATGTTGTGCAATAGTAGGCATAATATACATTTAAAAAAAGGTTCCACTTCACATAATTTGAAATTTCTCAATATGGATTAGTTGGTTCCAGTCGCCGCGATTGTTAGCCATGGCTATTCCACAGTGTGATTCTGAAAGTTGATCTACAGATTTAGAAGAGCATCAAGGAAGATTGGTGCGTGTTAATAATTTAGTCTGTTTTCTTAGTGAAAATGGGAAAAGGCAGCATCCTGCAGTCCCTGTACAAGCATTTAGGCATTTGGAGAAACAGCTTCTCTTTCCACTACAAAAGCCTAACGGGGTTTGCTGGACTTCTTCCAGTGCTTTAAGCAATAAGATTGACTTTTACAAATATCTGCTGCTTCCAGTTCTGCAAACAGCTGTTAACTTATTGAAAATGATATTCTGCAGTACTGATATCATCCTACACAGCACGCTAAACCATGACTGACCAGATACACATCTTATTAATAAAAATTAAATAACTACATTAAATAACGTATGTAGGTTTAAACCTATGAATAAAACTACTTTGTCCGGTATCCTGAGATTGTTTTTTAACTGTTTGGAAGACTATTTAATGAGCACTATGAAAGCCAGAATGTGTTCACTTTGCTCCAGAGTATTATTGTTGTTATCATGGTCCTCCACCCGAAGATATCAATTTCCAATAGGTTTCTTCCAAAAATGAAAATGAGATACAAGTGTTTGATTATTGCACTGTCCAAAAGATTATTTATTTCTCTGCAGATTTTAAGAACTTATTCTGCAAAAAATGAGTTCGTAGTCTACACAATGTGCTTTTATAGAATTTTATTGTGAACAAAATCTAAAACCAAACTACCTCTAACAACATAACAGTTGCATGGTTAATTTCAAACTATGTTGCCCTTGCCATATTGTTGCTTGTTTCCATGGGTGACCTAGGTAGAAAATGCATTTTTAGTAAGTTCCATCAAATAAGGAGATGAGATGCATTGCTCACCAGCAGATGTCTCTTTACTCTGTCCAATCAACATAGATTGCATAATGGAGGAGACAAAGTTTTTTTTGCAAAGGAGTATCAGAAAGTCTTTTCCTTCTCCATCGTATAATGTTGCCGATGGAATGGCAGATATAAATGATGCTAGACTTGGAACACTGCTGAGACCTGATTTCTAGATACAAATGTATTTTATAGTCTCAGGTCTTGTTATGAGCTTAACTGGCAAATTCCTTAGTGGAAACATTATGCATGCTACATGCAGAAAAAATATGGAATTAAAATATTTTCCTAAATTAATTTGATTCTCTTTATATTCTTAAAATAATACTTCAGCACAATTTCAACATAACATCTTGCTACTCCTAATTAAAAGGTGTGAGGTGTCAGACTGGTGACATTCTGAGGACGCTTTGTTGGGTATGAATAGCCAATGGATTGTATTTCTACGCAGATTTTGCCTCAGGGACGTATCAATGACCAAAATTGGACTGTTCTCTTCACTTCACTTCACTTCACCAATAAGGTGAGGTAGACAAAAAAATTAAAACTTACATGTTTGTTTGACTTGTGATGGAAATGAAGAAAAAAATCATTATTTTCTGAAATGTGAAAGTCTGGTGTAAGACTAATTAAACCAAGATCAGACTAACTGTGATAAAGGGAAAAGCATAGCCCTCTCCTGCTGATGAAAAGTGTAAACAAAAAGATCTCAGCCTATCAATTCAGTATTCCCTTCACTGCTGGCAATTGCTGATCCATGCCAGATAAATGTTTTAAATGTGATTGAACATTTAAAGTTTATATTTATTTACCAATCAAATTTATAAACATACATTCTACTGCTGAACCAATTCCCAAACAGGAAGGTAGTCAAGTTAATAGCATAGTGGTCAATAAAATCTTTTATAAAACGTTGGATGTCACAATGCTAAAGAATTAAGGATAATTAATCTCAAAGCAAAGCTGTGATCTAAACTTGTCCTTCCCTTTCAACTCATACTGGATTTGGAAGTGCTTAATAAAGCCATATTGACAACTCACAGTAGGGAAAGTTTACTTTTGAAAAAACAGGGATAAAGTCTACCCCAACAGCACACAAATATAACAAACAAAACACGACAAACAAGGGAAGTTGGTTGAAATCCAATCCCACACTTCCTTGATGATGATAATGATTACAAAGGTAAGATATAAGATAAGATAACCTTTATTGTCATTTTTTTTACTGTGGGCCCATTAAAAATGAAATTCTGTTGCCTGCTCTCAAACGAAAGTATATACATAACCATACCCATAAATCACACACATATGCTATATACATACATATATACCTACACCCATACTTAAATATTAAACACTGTCCATTTAGAATACACAGCAGAAAGAGGAAACTTGAAAATTTACAAGGCTGGTGCTATATGGAACAAAACTATGACTGAATCTGCTTTGGGTACCAGAAAGCCTCCTCCAAAGAAGGTAACAAGGAAAAGAGGTCACGAAGAGGATGTGTAGCATCCCAGGCAATATTGCGGACCCTGCTCAAGCACAGCTTATATGCCATGCCCTGAACAGAAGAAAGTGAATTACCAATAATCTTTTCTGCCGTCCTCACCACTCTGGGCACCACCTTCCTGTCTGAGACAGTGATGCTTCCAAACCACACTGTAATGCAATAAGACAGGATGCTCTGGATGGTCCCTCAGTAGAACGTGGTAAGCACAGGGGAAGGAAGAGGTACTTTTCTCATGCAATGCAGACAATGCAGGCGCTGCTGTGCCCAAGTGTCTTGCTGTAATGCCATCAAGTCTGTGTTTGCTCTTACTGAGCACACAGACTTCCTTCTCTATGATGATCTATTCTATCAGAAACTAAAAACGCTGGGTCACACAAATCCCGAGTCCGAAGGGGAAAAAACACAACCCTAGCGAGGAACTATTTGTTGGAATTGTCACATTTTATTTTATTTATTTTTATTACATTTATATCCCGCCCTTCTCCGAAAACTCAGGGCAGCTTACAAGCTTAGCAGTAGCCTTCATCCTATGTATATGCCTGCTTGTTAGGGCTTTCACACACCACCCCCCCAAGCGGCATTATTACAAAGTCAGCGTATTGCCCCCAACAATCTGGGTCCTCATTTTACCTACCTCGGAAGGATGGAAGGCTGAGTCAACCTTGAGCCTGGCGGGATGCGAACCTGCACTAATTGCAGGCAGCTGGTATTACTTAAGGAGGCATTAGCCCACTGCTCCACCACGGCTCTTTTAACAGAAAGGAAAAGAGGTTAATTCCCAACATCGCCTAACTGCAGATGGTACTTCGCTTTTGCTTCTGAAATCGCGCTGCCGAACCCCCCCCCCCCCCCGCGAATCCTTGACCCTAGGCCGGATAGCAGAGCAGCGGCAACCCCGCAGCACACCACCACCACCCGTAGCGGGGAGGCATATATTGCAGGGGGGGGAGGGGGGCAGCAGTTGGACGGGGAAGCTCCTGACTGGAGGGAGCACGGCGCTCGGTTGGGGTGGGGGGGGAGAGGAGGAGGGAGACCGAGAAGAGGCGGAACTTAGAGGAGTGGCTTGGGCGGGGCTTCGTGGGGGGTGGGATTTAGCGTCCGCTATCCCCGTCGCTCGCTGCTGCTGCTGCTGCTGCTGCTGCTGCGCTGAGGGGCGGAGGGGGGAACTAAGGCAATAGGACGGCGCATCTCGCCGCGGTGAGGAGCTGGCGCCGAGCTCTTGCTGCGCGCAGCCCAAGTTCAACCGGGGCTTCTCGTCTCCGACGCACACGCCTCCTTTCCCCCCCTCGCCTGGGCGGCGTTCGATCCCTCCCCCCCCCCGTTGTCCTCTGGCGGCTGGCCCCGAACTGACACACGCCGAGCAGATGTGAACGAGCCTGGCTGGAGACCCGCCGCAGCCGCTCCACAGCCAGCTCGTTAGCAACCCTGTCCCGCCGCTCCGCCCCGCCAGGTCCCAGCGGGAGAAATATGTGGCAGCCGGCAACGGAGAGATTGCAGGTAACGGAAGAAGCAAAGGAGGCCGTTGGACGAGAGGGTGGGTTTGGCTGGGTGGGCGATGCTGTTGTCATGTGACTGCAATGCAATATTTTGCGTGGCCCCTGACTAGAGAAAGGGACAAACGGCAGCAACGACTCGGCGCCAGTCCTTTGCCTGGTCTTGATGGTAGGATTCCGCGCTTTGCAACTTTCCCCTTTGCCGGTGCCTTGCGCTCTCCATGGACGGAGGGATCTGGACCATCCGCCGCCCCCTCGGATGACTTGCGGGTCACGATAAGGGGCAGTGTCCCTTCAGTGTGGTTCTAGAGACTTCCATCTCAATTGCTTCCATCCCATTTCGAAACACTTTCGTGTATGCGCGTCTAACGACGGCCAGTGCATGTGGAAAGCTAAAACCCCGAAGAGCGTCTAGTCAAGAGTTTCATTGAGGGTGAGTTGGTGAGCTCTGTTCAGGACTAGAGACGGGTAGATTTGCTGTACTCGGCTCCAGTCGCTTCCCAGACGGCGCTGGCAGAGTGCGGTGCTTTTATAGAGAAGTCCTTGGCCAAAAACGAATCAGGAATCTCTTGACTTGGAGCGGCGGGGGTGCGGGGTGGGGGGAGAGAAGAGCTGACTGTTTTTGTTGCAGGTCTCTCCCTCTGAATTTCTCTTTTTCAGTTTAAAATATTCTCCAGATGGTCAGCTATAAAGGCTGCCAGATAAATTCACAGAAACCAACTTTTTTTGGCAGGCCAGCGCAGCATTAAATCCCCAAGTAAGCCTTGAAGAAATTCTAAAGTGGCAAAGGCAAAATAGTTGGGAAGGCTGTTTTGAATGCCTGGAGAGAGAAAAAAAAACACAATTGCAGAACAACAAGAAAGAAGACAAAGGCTAGGGAATGCTGAGTAACCTCTGTATGGGTAGGATCTGGGAGATTCATATTCTTAAATTCTTTTGCATGATCAGGTGTATGACGAGTGCTGCATTTCTGGAGTGTTTTGCCTTAAACAATATGGGGACACATTTGTGAAAGTTGCTATATATTTTGGCCTTGATTCATCCAGCACAATCTAAAATGATCTTGACTATTCTTCGAAGATATTTGGGAATAAAGACTTTCGTATCACTCCGATATTTTTCTGGTAGCAGTTACAGTTCGGTAGTGTGCTTTGTCTTCTGGGATGATTGCTCCAAGACATAATAATTAAGCCTGCTCAAGTTATTTGGTCACATCATGCTTTACTTAAAGTAACGTGTAGGCTCCAAAGCACAGGGCCTTTGGCAAGCAGATGATTCTGGCTTTTGTTCTACTTCTTCACACACGAACTTTTGATATACTGTTTATTTGGCTATACTAAGGTTAGCTTCAGTCCCTTCTGCAGTGCATACTGCCATTTTAGCAGGATTGCTTTCTGACTGTTATATAAAAGTGTTGGCACACTGAAGACATTAGCAATAGTTGTGCAAATGCTGACCAAAGTAATGCATTTTCTACTGTTATGAAACACACTGTTAAAATGATACTTTTACTTCAACTCTTCAGCCTGAAGTCCACAAGCCATTTCAAACTGGGTTTTCCTTGGCAGCAGTAAAATGTGGATATAAATATGCCTTGCTAACTTCGATAAGCTGTTACAACTTACTGTATTATTGGATCCCCTGGATATATCCATGGTTCAAACATTTCAAAGTTCAAAACCTCAGTTAGCTTTGATGGTATCTTTTTAAAACCAGCATTGTTTGCTTTTTTTGAGGCACTCTTCCCTCCAGAGTTCTTAAGGGACATTTCAGGATATCTGTATTTGCACGTACTGACTAAAAGACAACTTTCCCCATACTCACTTGTCTTTTCCCATATCTCTGTGTGCAAAGTACAGTTCTGAATGCGTCACAAAGTTGTTGCTGATAGTCTCTTGGTAGCAAAAAAGAAGAACTCTAAAATAACAAGTTTTTTTTTTAGCAGTCTTAATAATCAAGCAGAAATGACTCATAAAAGTTCTTATGTGAGATAGATATTATGTTTGATTTTATTTAGGGCCTTTGGTATATATTTTGGCCTTGCTCTTGCAAATATATTTCATCTTATATTTTTAAAAATTATTATTTACTTATTATTAGAGTTTTATCCTATCTGTATTACTTTATAAGTAACTCAAGGTGGCGATGATGCATAATACTCCTTCCACTTCTTACTTTCCCCACAACAACAAACCTGTGAGGTGGGTTGGGCTAAGAGAGAGTCATTGGACCAAAGTCACCCAGCCGCCTTCATGCCTAAGACAGGACTAGAACTCATGGTCTCTTCATCTTAACCACTATACTAAACTGGTGCACAGCAACCAAATTTGTAGATCCTTCTTATCTTTGAAATACACAGTCCATAAAAACAGGCCATTAACTTAAACTGTAGGGCATTGACAGCCGAGTATACTATGAGGGCAATTCGGAAATAAACCTGTTTGGTTATCAATGACAGACACTCGCAGATACACAACTTTTATTACACACATTAGAAAACTACATTACATCACTTTTTGACATAATCGATGATCAAAAACATCCCAATGGAACTGCTTCAAAAATTCTTGGGTGCATCTAGCGGTGTGCGGGCGAGCATTATCGTGAACCAACACCGCACCAGAAGTGGTGCCATAGAAAATCCCACCAAATGTGAAGATGCCAAAAGTATTGTTAGTGAAGTTCATGGAGCGTGGTTCGACCATCAGTTCAAGAGTCTACTGTGAAACATTACAAAAACTCAGACTAGCCATCTATAACAAGCATCTGGGCATGCTGACTTCAGGTGTGGTGTTGGTTCACAGTAATGCTCGCCCACACACTGCTAGACACACCCAAGAACTTTTGAAGCAGTTCAAAACATTGGGATGTTTTTGATCACCGCACCCCCATATCCCAGATTTGGCGCCAAGTGACTACTACTAAGGAATTTCAAACCATGTAAGACGTTATGACAAGTGCCTCAATTTGAGTGGTGATTATGTCAAAAAGTAATGTAATGTAGTTTTCTAATGTGTATATTAAAAGTTCAGTACTACAAGTGTCTGCCATTGATAACCAAACGGAGGTTTATTTCCGAATTGCTCTCATACATGCTGCATTACTCTCAATATTTTTCTAGGGATCAACTCATCCCTCTCCCTTGATAAAGTGACACATATGGATCTTCTCTGCCTTAAAACAGCTGGGTTTTTTATGTGGCTATACTTGTTCCTTGAAGGCTCTGTTCAATACAATTGCTTTAGCGAAGAGATACAACTAAAACTTGTCTATTTTACCAGAGAGAGATACAGTACACACTTTCTGCAAAAACGCCTCCTTATAAAACTTTTAATGCTTTTGATTATGAATACTCTGTTATTTTGTTTAATGAGTTAAAAGGTACTTCAGCAGTGCAGGAATAGGTAAGAAAAACAGTAATTTAGTGCACTTGAAAAACTGGGATAGTAGGGACAGGGCATTTTGGCAGACAAAAAAATCCTTTTTGTGAAATCCTTTATGTGAAAAAACAATATTTTTGAAAGAGTGAGATTGGCTTGTAATTTATGATTTGGAGAAATATTCAATTTTGCTTTCAAAATTGGATCATCCTTCCAATTTACTTTGAATGTTTCAAAGTTCTTCAATCCATCTAAAGATAAAAAAGAGCCTTGGTGGAGCAGTGGGCTAGTGCCTCCGTAAGTAACACCAGCTGCCTGCAATTAGTGCAGGTTCGCATCCCACCAGGCTCAAGGTTGACTCAGCCTTCCATCCTTCCGAGGTAGGTAAAATGAGGACCCAGATTGTTGGGGGCAATAAGCTGACTTTGTAATAATGCTGCTTGGGGGGGCGAAAGCCCTAATAAGCAGGCATATACATAGAATGAAGGCTACTGCTAAGCTTGTAAGCCGCCCTGAGTCTTCGGAGAAGGGCGGGATATAAATGGAATTAAAATAAAAAATAAAATAAAAAAAATAAAAACACATTTGGGCTTCCAGACTAGAATAACTGGATACATGCTATGCTTTGTATAGCTTTGCATGCTATGCTTCTGCAGTGATTTGTACCACCCTCCCATAGACTTATGTTCAAACTATTAGAATTGTAATGCTTCTGATTCAGTTGAAAGCTGTCAGGGTAACTTTGGACCAACTCCTTTTTTTCACCCCAGCCCACCTCACATGATGGTGGCTATGGGGAAAATAGGGAATGGGTACTTTATATATACCACCTTAAATTGTACAAAATGAAGGATATTTGGGGTTAGACAATGGCATGTTAGTACTGATGGGCACCAGGGCTTGTGTTGATTTTAATGTTTTATGTTTTAATGGTTATGTTCTATAGTTTTAAAAATGATTTTTGATTGGGAATTGCTCAGAGTTGTTTGAAAGATGGGTAGCTATACAAATGTTATGCACATAATCCTTGACTTACAACAGTTCATTTAGTGACTGTTCAAAGTTACACCAACACTGAAAAAAGTGACTTATGACTGTTTTACGACCATTGCAGCTTGCCCAGGATCAGAATTCAGACACTAGGCATTTGATATGTATTTATGACAGTTGCAGTGTCCCAGGATCATGTGATCAGCTTTTGCAAAATTTGGACAAGCAAAGTCAAAGGGGAAGCCAGTTTCACTAAACATCCATGTTACTAACTTAACAATTGCAGTGATTCACCTAACAACTGTGTCAAGGAAGGTCATAAAATGGGGCAAAATTCACTTAACAAATATCTCACTTAGCAACAGAAATTTTGGGCTTGTGATCGTAAATCGGCAACTACCTGTATTCCACTATATTGTCATTCCTTATACTGATTGTTGTAAAAAATAAGCCAATTGATATTTTTGCAAATCAAATTGGGGATAATAGACAATTTAATAACATTTTATTTTACCTTACAAGCTTATAACTGTTAATATTCCTTCAATCTTTTCTAAAAGTTTCAACATATTTCTTTCCAAATATTTAGAAATATTTTGGCGTATGTAAAGTTCCACGTATTTAATATAACAAGTAGAAATCACAAAATCCATCTTATTAAATAAGAATACATTGGGACCTAAGGGAAGTAAACAAAATTTATCCCGATTAATTTTACAACCAAAATACTTTATGAAATATTATAGTACTTTTATAAAATTAGGCAGAGATGTGAGGTGCTGCAAATATATTTCCAGCATATAAAAATAATTTTAGTTGCATTCTGTTGATATAATGTATTTAATATCTAAAGACTGTCTTATAGTAATGACCAAAGGATAAATTATAAGGGAAAAGTGAACAGCCTATTGAGTACCACATTGTAATTCAGAAAGAGCCTGAAGTCATTCAATTCATTTTAATTCTAGAATAGGGCTGAAAATAATAACTTTCAATGTACTGATCACCAGATATAATGATCAGTTGCTTTAAAAAAATAATCAAAATGAAATGCACAAAATGTAGAATCTACCTGGTTTGAAAACTAACCTTATTATGACTCATAAAATGATGGCAATTTAGCATCCTTAAAAGATTCATAATACACATCCAAAATGTAGAATCTAACAAACTGGCAAATAGCTTACACCATTGCACTTAAAAGCCATCAGAGCCTGGAGTTTTACTAGTTGATAACAGCTGCATAGAATCTGATGTTTTCGGGGTGACAAGGAAGACTTCAGCAAACTTATGCTGCTTTCCGTTCAGTTGTGTCTGTTTCTTGGATCTCTTTCTATCTTTTTTTAATGCTGCCTTGTATTTGCTTATAAATAAACTATAGCTCAGTAATCTCAGAATGGGACATATAGGTTGCACTCCCTCTAATTATTTACTGCAAAGCAGTCTTAATTGGCTTCAAACTTATTCTAGTGTTAGTTATCAGATCTATTCAGCTGTGGCAAAAATTTGAGGTCAATTAACTTCATGCTAATCCTCAGATTTACTCATCCAGAGCAAAATCATTAGTACAGTATTATTTGAGAAGTCTGTCAAAAGGGCATTTATAAAACAGTTTTCTGCCATTCATTGTGTATACGAAGATATTAAAATTATATTCATAAAAATTAGATTAGACATTGATATGGGGAGTGACTCTCTCCCACCATTATTTTCTTGGTTTCCCAATGTACCAGTGATATATGTATTCTTTTAGAAATAGACACAGCTAAAAAGAGTTTGGCTATGAGCCAGCAGGAAAAAGATCCATTTACATTTCAATTTGATTTGATTTTCTGTTATGATCCACTAATTAAGCCTCTAGATTTTATTTATTTAAATAATATGTTTCTATTTCTAATTTACTGAGTTCAATTAAAAACAACAATAATAAATAATCAGGACAACTAATACAATTTAATATTGTTTTGGTGGACTGAAAAGTTTCATACAGTGAATTTGCAGTCCAAAGCGGAAAAACAAGCAAAACCATAAGGCTGGATCATAGCTTTCCTTCCGTCTAGTGTAGGAATGTAGTAGATTTATAAACGAAAAGCACCACTGAAATTAGAAATTCATTCAGGGTTGATATTATGATAAAACCAGCTGTTAAAGCACTGGAGCTTCTATAAGGAAATGATAATTTCCCCTATCTTGGCCATAATTAGATTTGGACCTGGGCATGAAATGCACATACTTACCCAGTGCTTTTTTTGCTTTTCTTTTTCATGAATGTTGACTTTAGACAAGGTGAGAAAGCCACAGATCCCTGAATTGTGTTTTGAGGTTCTTTATAACTTCCTGGATTATTGCATACTTCTAGAGTGTTTTTCACAGAACAGTCAATGTTTGGATGAAAAGATCAACGATCATCTCAAATCTTTTACTTTTCCAAGACTGTATCTCTGATTTTCATTGGTGGAGACTCCGGTGCTTTGAAAACTGTTTTGTAACTCTTTTCTAGACTGAAAGGCATCTTTTAAAGGATACCTTTATTTATTTTTTACAGAATCTTTTTGCAGATTTCTTCTAAGAATGGTATTTACTGTTAGACTATCAAAGTTTACAGAATACAGATCTGATTTATTTAAATTAGGAACTTATACAATTGTCCTAGCTATGTCTTTAATTGAATTGATTGAATGGGAGTGATCACACTGTGACAGAAACATTGTGTTAGATGACTTTGTAATATTAGTAGATTAGATACATTAAATGAACACCAATTTCAGGGTTATTTGTTTGTAATACCTAAAGGAGGCACATAAAGTTTTATAACATTCAGAAAATCTGAAAAGGACAAATAGTTTTTTACAGAACTGCAGTGTTATACTTTGAATATATGCCTTCTCTATAGTAGAATTTATAAAAACTATACTAACTTAGTGTTCTGTTTAGCTATTTTTAATATAATATGTATCTTATGATCATAAAGCACTAATCTTATTTTCTAGAGTTTTTTTTTGAAATCAAGCAACCACATTGGTTTTTCTAAGCAAGTGAATGCAAGATTTTTCTTCCCTTCAGTGATCCTTGATATTGGAAAACTATAATGAGCTGTTCCTTAGTTGAATGAAAATACTGCCTTATAATGTATTATTCTGAAAGGCTATTTGGATTAAAATAATTGGTTAAACCTGATATACAAAATATATCATGTAATTTTTACACACCCAAAATTACCCACAAGTTTATCTACTACTATTATGGTCACTGTATTATTGACCTAACCCCTGCGTAAACTTGCTTGTGATTGGTCTGTACCATTAATGAATACGGTATATTTTCTTTTCCTTCAAAAGTCTCCTAAAACATGAGTGCTTGAGTGCTAATTAGGTAGACTAAATGCTGTCTAATTTCCCAGGGTGGCTGATTAGAAGCCTTCATGTAACATTTATGAGCTTCTTATGGGGAATGATTTTCCCCACCTTTATTTTTGGTGAGACATTCTAATCCAGTAGCCATATTGATACTTTAGAAAGTAGTCACAGCAAAAAATTAATAATCTTTAAGTCACAGTGGATGGCTTGACTTAATATGTATCTGTTACAAAAATGGAAACTTTTATAATGGGAATTCATAATAAAAAATAAAAATAAAACTGTAGGTATGCAAATCTATGATGTAATTATACTTAAAAAATAGTGACATCTGTTCTTGGACCAGTTGGTTAAAAAAAAATCACAAAATTGCCTAACAATTCTATTAAGTATGCAATATTCAGATTCAAAGAGTTTTGCTGTTTTGGGTTCTTCTTACAGAAACAACATCTTTCCTGTTCTCACATAGTACTGTAACCATACAAATCCAGGACTATATGTGCGTGAATTAAGGATGTCCTTTAGTTTTTGTGATAATTGAGAGGGAAGACATTTTATCTTCTAAGTCTTGTCCATAAACTTACCTTCTCTTTAGCTCTTCCATCTTACCTGCCTTAATGTCAAGGGAGCAGATTGATATTCAGGTCCAGGAGTCATTTCATGGAACACATACAGTATTCTCATGACACTATACAACGTATGTTCTATTGCCTTATAATTATTGTTATTGGGATTTTTTGTTTATTTGTGGGGGTTATTTTTGGTCTTATGTTTTGAGCTCTGAAGACCTTCCTTATCTTGTAGAATCTTGGGTCACCAATCCATTTAGTCACTTTATTATTGGAACTGATATGCTTCATCATTTGGACTTCCTTGTAAACTTACCTTGTTTTGCTATCCTTGGCTATTTTCTTCCAATTTCTGCTAGGGCTAATTGAATTAGGGGGTCTTATTCAATGCTTTGAATCTTATAAAGAAGTTACTGTAATTTTCTAGACTTCTTGCTATTTGAGTTAATATCAAACAAGATGTCTGAAAACAAAACAGATCTGGAGATTCAGAAAAACTCATCTGGCACTACTTAGGTCAGGGCAGCTCCCATTTTCTAAGTTGTTTATACTTTGCAGAAAATGAGCTGCTCTGAAAAAAATGTTAATTCTGGGGGAAGCTTGGTATAACTAAGAGAAATAAAAGTAAGGGTTTTTTTTTTAAAAAGACTGTTGTGGATTACATCCTGAAAATTCATTACAATATACTACCTTTTTAGAAACCACATACCTCCTTTAATTATTCAAATCAATAGTTTTATTGAAAGCAGCTAATTAAAATTCTGTAGGCTTTATTAGGCTATGTTTATCTAGACTCACAAATTTGCTGGTAAGTAGATGTGGTTTGCACTGGACTGATAATTAAATATTTGTTTATTTCTTCATTCATCTGTCCAAAAGAGAGCATGCTAAAATGATGGAATATGCTTTTTTAGTTAACATTTATTTTTATGATTATTCCAATGTTGTTTCAAGTGAAAGAATAATTTGTCTTCCATATGGTGCAAAACAAGTCTCTTTATTGCCATGCTGAATGTTGATTTGCAGCCAGTCTCAATATAAGTTTAGTCTTTTAAAGAACCAGCTTTCAAAAGACTACAATTATTTTCCATTCCAGAATCATTTTAGTCTCATACAGCAAATCATAATAGAGCGCTACTTTAAAAAGTAGCAAATTTGTAATGGCAAGAGCTTTTATACATAAAACTTACTTCATAAAAGGCACATATAAGCCTATTTGAAACTGATGTCACATATAACTTAAAAGGTTCTTCTATTGTCCACAAAATTATCCTTGATCTTTCTTTTCAGTATATAGTTTGAATTCTAACTTCACACAAATGGATAAAGTCATTTATAATAATTGTTCTATGACTGTGAAATGGGTCATTTTGATGTCTGCATTTGAAAAGTGATAAATGAGATTTTTCAAATTGTGTTTTCAGTTCTCTGCTTCTAAGCTTTACAAGTAGTTCTTACTTAACAATGATAAAACACAACATCATGTGTCTACACTTATGCTAGGAATTGTGCAATTCCAGTTGCCATTGTTAAGTGAATTCTGTGTGGTCATAATGACCTACAGTCATAAAATTGTCATTTGTGACAGCCTGATGACTTTCTCATTGACTTTGCTTGCTGAAAGCTGTCAATGAAGGTCACCCATGATGCCATGAGATGCTGTGACATTGTAATTGTGAGCTGGTTGCCAAGCATGAAATAACAATCATGTGACTGTGGGGATGCTCCAACAGCTACAGCTATAAAAGCAAGTCCCACTTGTTCAGTGCTGTCATCATTTTGAACGGTGGCTAAATGAGTGGTCATTCAATGACTGTGTGTAAAAAGTTAGCTAGCAAATAGCAATAATAAACCATACTCAGTTTGACACTTTCCGAAAGCAACATTTAGAATATACAGTTAACATTGGAATCATATAGGCCTTAGGATGAATGCTGTCACTAAAACAGTGCTTTTCATCTGGAACCTAGGATGGGTCACTCATCTAGATCTCTTTAGGCAAAAATGACAAGAGAAAGATCATGTTATGGGTCACTATGTTTTAAGACTTGAAGGGCTTTAAAAGAATCATCAGCAATGTAAATTGCACCTAGAAACATACTGGTAACCAGTGCAGCAGCAAAACAGTGGTGTCACATGATGAAACAAGCACAAATCACTACTCCTAATCACATTTTGGGCCATTATGGCTTCTGAATGGTCTTCAGGGGCAGCTTCATTAAAATTTTGTAGTAAGCTGATCGCACGATAGCTTACAATTCTGTAAAGAAGTGCTGTTTGATAGGATCTCTCCCCACCTACCAATACCAACTGGAACTGGCACCAGATAAAGAAGAATCACTGCAATGTATTCCTAACCTATGGAGATGAACAGAAGGATATCATTTTCCATGGTACTAGATACCAATGAGGCAACAAGCAGGATGAGCAGCACTGTACCACCTCTACCTCCCTTCTACTAGAGTTTATTTACATGTGTGATCAGTGCTGTTTCTATTGTGTACCCTGATGTAAAATCCAGCTGAAAGGTCCAGTTACAGTTGCAAGACAGATAATGTTGATTGTAGCATATCGGCAAAACATCCATTAAAAACAAGTGATTCATAGAAAGTTTGAGAGAATAATCTATTTTGTTGGACATCTCATACACAAAAACATATCTTTTATTACAGAGCCGTTTTTAAACATGGTTAAAAATGTAAATTCTCCAGATTCAGGACTGTCATGAATATTGAGATTTCCCTGAATTGTACCAATTATGAAATATTTTGTTTTGGTTTTTGAGTTTTGATCTCATTCTAATGCTGACATACGGATATTTATATTGTCCAGTTCTACAGTTTAGAGATTTCTAGTTATAACATAGATTAGAAATTACAATGGCTGGATTCACATATTATAGCATTTCAGTAACCAGTAACTAGTGTGTTTTAATGTGAAGTATGAATCTAGCTAATCAGACAATCCATTCAGACAGATGGGATGATAATATTCTTTTTTTCTTATCAAATTGTTGGATTGAAATTTTGTTTTACAGAGATTTCCATGTTACTACTCCTAATGGTTTGGAGTATTGTTCAAATTCAAAATTGCTTTGTTGACAGAGCTGAATCTGGAGAATTTATATTTTTAACCCTGTTTAAAAACAGCCCTGTAATAAAACACATGTTTTTGTGTATGAGATGATAGCAAATTTATTCCCCACAAAAGATGAGAAGATTTTTGTTGCATAAACTTGCAATATAGTTTACTGAATGGAATAATGATCAACAGAAAACCAGTAGAACTAAGAATCTTATGAAATTCAAGGATAAAAATGACTAAAGGCTGAGAAATGCAAACAATGTACTATGACTGCAATTCTGCCAGTACTTGGGAATAAGTCACAATAAATTGTATAAATCATGCTTGTAAGATGTATAATTTTGAACATTGGGTCAAGTGGTTATTAAACTGCATAAAGAATATAGTGATCTCTGATAGGAATACAACATCAAATATCACTTATTACTATCAAACTGGTAGGTGTTTGAATAAAATCTTTAATAGACAAAGTTAGTCATGGAAACCTCTACTTTGCTGCTGTGAGGTTTATTCTATTTGTTTGTAGAATAATGACTGAACCATTTGTTTCTTTGTTATTATTTGAGGCTGTTGGAAGATGTGACTCTTTCCAAGATAAACTGCATATGTGTGGTTTGGCATTGGAATAACTAATGTTGAATAAACCTGGAGTTTCAGAGCAATTATGACTAAATTAAAATGGTATCAACTGAATTATGAATGTGGTTGTGGTTATGTGGGGATAAGCTTTGGCCTTGCATATATTTATGATTCAAATGTTAATTTTAGTTACGGTTGAGTAAAATCAACCTCAGTGAAGTAAATGTAGTTATCCACAATTTGTGTTATCATTATACAAGCTTCAATTTATTCATTGCACTACAAAAATATTACTTCCAGTTCAGCAATTAGCCTCTTCACGTCACGAAATACAGATATCTTTTTTCAAGGGAAATAGAGAATGTTTCAGAAAAAGAATTCTTACAGATTGCTTCATTTTTTTCACTGTAAAATTTCTTAACTATTATTTTTTAAAAAGAAACCCATAGTGATTATATATTCAAATGAAGAATTTAGCAGCCTCAAAAGTGATGCAATAGAACTTCTAGAATTCTCAATTCAGAATAACAGAATTGGAAGGGATCTTGGAGGTCTTCTAGTCCAACCCCCTGGTCAAGCAGGAAACCCTAAACCATTTCAGACAAATGGTTGTCCAATTTCTTTTTAATAACCTCCAGTGTTGGAGCACCCACAACTTCTGAAGGGAAGTTGTTCCACTGATTAATTATTCTGTCAGGAAATTTCTCCTTAGTTGTAGGTTGATTCTCTCCTTGATTAGTTTCCATTCATTGCTTCTTGTTCTGCTGTTACGTGCTTTGGAGAATAGATTGATCTCTCTTCTTTGTGGCAACCCCTGAGATATTGGAACCCTGCTATCATATCACCCCTCGCCCTTCTCTTCATTAATCTAGACATACCCTATTTCAGCAACTGTTCCTTATATGTTTTAGCCTCCAGCCCTCTAATCATCTTTGTTGTTTTTCTCTGCACTCTTTCTAAAGTCTTTTTTATATTGAGGCAACCAAAACTGGGTGCAATATTCCAAATGTGGTATTATAAATTCATTATAAAGTGATACTATCACTTCATGTGACTATTCAACAATGCTATCAATATTATTGGAAAAATGCAGTCATTAAAATAAGTTGGCTCAGCTTTCTTTGAAATTAGATGCTTCACCTTGAACTGGCCCTGAGTGCACAGTGCGTCTTAGCTAAAACCAGAATAACAATGATACTAGAATCACTGGAATAACAATTCCACAATGATGCTGCCTAATTTAGCCATTATATATCCCAGAAGCTAGTGCTTCTGAATCCTGCATGTTAGAAAAAAATGCAATAAGTGCAGCTTTTTTAACAGTGGAGATTGCAGAGATGTTAAAATATTCCATGCCAAAATTTTTCTAGAAGGTATAGAAACATGAGAAAAAATATGTAAATTTTATTTCTGTGGTCTGAGACATAAATATTGAGGAGTTAGTGTAGGACTACTGCTGAGAATGTTTTATTTGCATATTTGGCTAATATCTATAGACACTACCTGGGGATGTGTAAGTTGGCTTATCCTGATATGTTCTCATTGCGATCAAGAGATAATGTCTCTTTCAAAGGAAAAACTGAACTTCATTGACTAAGTGATTCTGCCCCAGAGCTGTCTTCAGTTTCTGTTGATTTTAGTATCATGATGAAAAGCCCATGCTTTATAAATATGCATACAACTCATTATGTACCGTATTTTCCGGCGTATAAGATGACTTTTTAACCCATAAAAATCACCTCAAAAGTTGGGGGGTCGTCTTATACGCCCAGTCGTCTTATACGCTGGAAAATCAGTGGGTGGCATCTGGCGGGAGCCGGCAGGGTAGTCCTGCGCATGCGCGCACTCCCCGGCTGCTCCTTAGCAGCTGGGGAGTGTGCGCGTGTGCAGGACTGCCCTGCAGCCTCCCGTCCAACGCTCTTCCCTCTTGAGGTAGCAGCTGCCACAAGAGGGAAGAGCGTCGCACGGGAGGCGGCAGGGAAGTCCTGCGCGCGTGTGCAGGACTTCCCTGCCGGCTCCTTTCCGACGCTCTTCCCTCTTGAGGCAGCTGCTACCTCAAGAGGGAAGAGCCGGCTCAGGTCCGATGCTCTTCCCTCTTGAGGCAGCAGCTGCCTCAAGAGGGAAGAGCCACCTCCCATCTGACGCTCTTCCCTTTTGAGGCAGCAGCTGCCTCAAGAGGGAAGAGCCGCCTCCCGTCCGATGCTCTTCCCTCTTGCGGCAGCAGCTGCCTCAAGTGGGAAGAGCGTCGGACGGGAGCCGGCAGGGAAGTCCTGCTCCCGTCTGATGCTGCACTTCCGCCGGGCGGTGCTGGCCAAGACGAGCCAGCAGGCAGCCGCCGTGAGCGTGGTGCTGAGGGGCAGCAGCAGGACGGCCCTGCGCCTGCAGGACGGCCAGCAGCTGCACGCGCAGCAGCAGCCGCCGGCTCAGCAACAGGTCCGAGCGCAGGAGCCGCACCGCCAGGCTGCCCAGGAAAAGCAGCCACACCGAGAGGCTGCACGCCCAGTCCAGCTCCATGAGGGGCAGGGCGGGATGCCGGCCAGGAAGAGGGACCGGGAGCCCAGGCCGAGCGCGCCTCGGCCGACGTTGAGAGGGAAGCGGCACATGAAAAAGAGGCTGTGGGCGGAGCTGCCCCGCGCCGAATGGGAGAAGTTCAAGGCCTGGGGGGGAAGCAGGAGGGGGCACCAGCCGTGGCGGGGTGGCGGCTGCCCTCCGGCGCTGCCTGCCGCCCAGGAAACGCTGCGCCTCGGGGGCCGGCAGAAGCGCAGGAGAAGCGGGAGGGCCGGCGGGGCCAGTCGGGCCTTCGCCTCCTCTGCTACGGACAGGGAGGGTAGGGCATGTAAGTATTTTCCGGCGTATAAGACAAAAAACCTTGAAAAACTTCTTAAAAGTAGGGGGTCGTCTTATACACCGGGTCGTCTTATATGCCGGAAAATACGGTATGTACAAAAGAATCAGTGTTGTGGTTTTCATTTTGCCATTTGCCTCGGTTTTCATCTGTCCTCGGGATGGCCATTAGAGTAACTTTCAAGATTTTGTTAATACAAATCAGTTCAAGCACCATCTATTGTAGAAAGTATCTTCCATTTAAGCTATAATGTTAAATATTCTGAAAAACTGCACATTAACAACTACACGTTAAAAATACACACTTCTGTAACAGTTGTGATAATGATTGTGACTTCTGGGATTCATTTTTCATTTTGCTTATTGAACTCATTAACTGCTAGGAGAAATATCCAATGAGTGTAATTTCAGATAATAACTTTCAGTTAATACATTTATTTAGAGTAAATGATGTCTAACTTTCAAATATTCTTACCTAGCTTTTAATGTATGAAGTTTTATTCAGAGGATAGCCTGAATACTTATTATAGTGCATTGAAAGAATACCTTATAATCAGCAAATGAAAATTGCTAAGGAATGTCTGTGACTCCAGTGCACCAAGACTGGCAGTTTAGTATGGACGCTGAAGGGAGGTAGTGTTTATTCTCTGTATGTTGCACTTTCTTAATAAAAATATGTAATAGGTACCAGATGTCAAGAGAGAGGATTGAAACTGAACATAATAGATCTGCCTTTATTTATTTTCTTAAAAAAGCTGAAGATGTTCTTTGTAGTTGCATGGCATGATGGATTTTGTCTCAGTGTAACATAACAGTGTTCACTCTGTAGTTATGTTGAAAATTTTAGATTTAGATTTTATTAGATTTATATACCGCCCTTTCCCGAAGGACTCATGGCGGTTTACAGGGCATTTTAAAATCACATCAATATAAAATACAAAGTTAAAAGAGAATTGAAGCATTCTTACAGTGCATAAAACAAATAATTAGTTATGAAAATATTTTTCAATATGGAATAGGAAAATGCTCAATGGTTGCTGTTGCATTCTTTCTTAATCTGTTGCATCCTATACTGTTTTACTATCTTCCATGGGTTGCAAACACATAGTTTGAGCTGGTACCGATTACCATCAGAGTAAGAAACTGGGTTAGGCAAATAAAAGTGAGGCAAGGTGAAAATGTATGCATTTTCAGACTGTTTAAATGAGGCATCCTTCTGATATCAGATAATAATGAAGGAAAGAGGTTGGCTGAAGAAGTCTGCTGAATAATACATGTGAGATAGTGGTTAGCATTAGATTAGGCCTGGGAGATCTAGATTCAAATTACCCTGCAGCTTCAAACCTTCGTGAATGATCTAAGGCTGATGTGAAGATAAATTAGTTGAGGCGAGCTGTATATGCTAATCTCAGCTCTTATAAGTGTGGGATACATTTTTCATATGAAAGAGAATTAGGGAGGTTGTTTAATCTTAATAATCAAATCACAGAACCAGTCATTGCAATTTTCTTAACAATGGTATGGAAATAGTGTCACCGACAAACCTTTTTCTGGGATCTTTTTCAACTACCAAATTTTGCTTCTCTCAGTAGACCTCCGTCCAAGAACTAATCAGGGTCAACCTGCTTAGTTTCTGAATCCAGACAAGGTTAGCCAGGTGTCACCATGTGCTGAGATGTTTAATCTTAAAACTAGAACACAAATTTCAATCCCATCAAACAAGACAAAGGAATATTTATTAAAACTCTGACAAAAAAAATTGGGCGAAATTTTTTTGCATAAAAAAATCATCAATCCAAACTCGCATAAGTTATTGTAGTTTGAAGACAACAAAAAATCTGTTTCTCATTTTTTCTTTTTTGAGGTTTATTAAATGGCTTAGAATTATATATGAATTGAAGCAAATGAAAGTAAGCAGAGTACTTTGCTTTTTTATTCCAAATAAAGCAGGGTCCCTATTTTGCTCAACTTCAGTTTTAGTTTGTTCACTCCCATCCTGTTCATTAATTAATTTAGCAACATTCAAGTGTCTGGATTGTTTGTTTGGAGCTGCAGGTTTTGAAACATTAAGAAGCCATGCCCCCAATACGAAATCCAGTCAAATGGTCTAGAACAGTGGTGGCCAACCTTTATGAGACCGAGTGCCCAAACTGCAACCCGAAACCCACTTATGCATCACTGGGTGCCGGGGGCATGCCCACCGAGTGGGTGTGGCTATGGTAGTCATGGCAGCATGGTTGGGTGTGGCCACCTTGATGTCGCTCCTGGGGAGGGATGCCTGTGGGGGCCGGGCATGGTTGGGGGAGATCCAGGGGGTCTCTGGTGGGTGGGACAGTGGGCAGGAGGCTTATCATCTTGTTTTGGCAATGAGCCAATCAGATCTCAGTAGGATTCAATTATTGTTGTCATGTATGGAAGTTGAGAGGAAGACATTTGTCAGTGTGTTATGTGATTGCTATCAAGTTGTTTTGGTTTTTTGTGTTCTTTCATTTAGTGAGCTTGTAAAACATAATAAAATTAAAGTAATGGTGCAAAGAGTTGACTGGTTGCCCAGAAAGCGATGTAAAATAGAATTATTAAGTGAACAAGGCTACAGTTATAAAGAAATTAGAAGGAAAATTGGTGTAAACGTAATCAAAGGTGGCATTTCTACTGTACACTTTTCCCAAAAGGTTTCCACAATTTTGGCCACTACTGCATGAGGGGGGAATTAAACAATGAAAGCACAGTGTCTTGGGTTTTACAGGTTGTTGGAAAAGTACTCATTCATTTTACCAGATGCTGAAAATAACAGAAATCTGAAGCAGAATGGCTGTACTAGCAGATGAAACTGATATAAAATCTGGATGAAGAATGGTCAATAAAGCATTCTTGGTTGTATTTTATCTTTCCTAATAAGCTGTACCCCTTCATGGATTACTGCCTTGTGGCGAAGGGGCTTGCATAATTCAATGAAGCTATGAGCTATGCCGTGCAGGGCCACCCAAGATGGACAGGTCATAGCAGAGAGTTCTGACAAAACGTGATCCACTGGAGAAGGAAATGGCAACCCACTCCAGTATCTTTGCCATGAAAACCCTATGGACAGTACCAAAAGGCAAAACAATATGACGCTGGAAGATGAGCCCCTCAGGTCGGAAGGCGTCCAATATGCTACTGGGGAAGAGCAGAGGGTTAGTACTAGTAGCACCAGAAAGAATGAAGCGACTCGGCCAAAGCCAAAAGGATGCTCAGCTGTGGATGTGTCTGGTGGTGAAATGAAAGATTTTTTCTCCATAGGAACCTGGAATGTAAAATCCATGAATCAAGGAAAGCTGGACGTGGTCAAATAAGAGATGACAAGACTGAACATCGACATCTTAGGTATCAGCGAACTAAAATGGACAGGAATGGGTGAATTTAATTCAGATGACCATCAGGTATACTACTGTGGGCAAGAATCCCTCAGAAGAAATGGAGTAGCCTTCATAGTCAATAAAAGAGTAGGAAAAGCAATACTGGGATACAATCCCCAAAATGACAGAATGATCTCAGTTCGAATCCAAGGCAAACCATTCAATATCACAGTAGTCCAGGTCTATGCCCCAACCACCAGTGCTGAAGAGGATGAAATTGACCAGTTCTATGAAGCCCTACAGCACCTTATAGAACTAACACCCAAAAATGATGTCCTTATCATCATGGGGGATTGGAATGCTAAAGTAGGAAGCCAAAAGATAACTGGAATAACAGGCAAGTTTAGCCTTGGAGTACAAAATGAAGCAGGGCACAGGCTGATAGAATTTTGTCAAGAGAATACGATGGTCATAGCAAACACTCTTTTCCAACAACCCAAGAGATGGCTCTACACATGGACATCACCAGACGGTCAATACAGAAATCAGATTGACTATGTGCTCTGCTGCTGAAGATGGAGAAGCTCTACACAGTCAGTAAAAACAAGACCAGGAGCTGACTGTGGCTCAGACCATGAGCTTCTCATTGCAAAGTTTAGGCTTAAACTGAAGAAAGTAGGGAAAAGCACTAGGTCACTCAGGTATGAATTAAATCATATCCCTGTTGAATATACAGTAGAGGTGACAAATAGATTTAAGGAATTAGATCTGATAGAGAGAATGCCTGAAGAACTATGGACAGAGGTTCGCAACATTGTACAACAGGTAGCAACCAAAACCATCCCAAAGAAAAAGAAATGCAAGAAAGCAAAATGGCTGTCTGAGGAAGCTTTGCAAATAGCTGAGGAAAGGAGGGAAGCGAAAGGCAAGGGAGAAAAAGAAAGATACGCCCAATTAAATGCAGAATTCCAGAGAATAGCTAGAAGAGATAAGAATGCCTTCTTAAATGAACAGTGCAAAGAAATAGAAGAAAACAATAGAATAGGGAAGACCAGAGATCTTTTCAAGACAATTGGAGAGATGAAAGGAATGTTTCATGGCATCTGGCCCTCTCAATTCCTGGCAAATAGATGGGGAAGAAATGGAGGTAGTGACAGATTTTATTTTCCTGGGCTCCAAGATCACTGCAGATGGGGACTGTAGCCAAGAAATTAAAAGACGTTTGCTCCTCAGGAGGAAAGCCATGACAAATCTAGACAGCACACTAAAAAGCAGAGACATCACCCTTTCAAAAAAAAGTGTGTATAGTCAAGGCTATGGTCTTCCCAGTTGCAATGTATGGCAGTGAAAGTTGGACCATAAGAAAGGCTGAGCGCCAAAGAATTGAGGCCTTTGAGCTATGGTGCTGTGTTCTGTTCCAGCCTACGACCGGCCCTGTTGGAATGTCAGGGACAACCCTTTTTTTATATTCAATAGGCTGGAATTAAGCCAACCAAATTTATTTGCAAAAACTAAACGAAACAGTTCAAAACAGAGTTAAACAAATATAGACCGAGACTATATCAGAAGCACTTCAAACGGTTGCCTTCAGCAACCAGCACCTCCCGCACATTCCCCTTTTAAACAGCAGTCTCAAGGCATGGCTTCTCTTTGCCTTCTCCCGAGGTGCCTCATTGCTTTTCTTTGTTCACTTCTGCTTGTCTGCCTCCTGCTTCGAGCGTCCCTGAACAAAGCCAGCTGTGGATCATCTTCTTCCAATCTTTCAGGCTCACACAGCTTGGTCTGAGGAGGACCAAGACGGGAGGGTCCTGGCTGAGAGTTCTGTGGTGCTTTAGAACTTTCCTCTGCAACCAAAGGCTCTCCAACGCCCCCTCCTCCTCTTCAGAATTGTCCGACTCAGCTGCCGAAACCACAGGCTGACGCTGAATCACAGCATGCTGGAGAAGACTCCTGCGAGTCCCTTGGACTGCAAGGCGGTCAAACCGGTCAGTCCTAGAGGAGATCAACCCTGACTGCTCTTTAGAAGGCCAGATCCTGAAGCCTTCTAACAACAACAAGCTAACAACAACAAAATAAGCTGTAACCAACTTCCTCATTTAACTTTGCACAACCTGTGGGTCCAATGCCACATACCTGCAAAAAAGCAGCTGCAATCTGAGTACGCTAGCTTGGGGCTTTTCCAGTCGCCTAGCAATGGATCAAAAACTTGATGACCACTCCCTCCCAAAAAAAGAAAAAAGTGATAATGTACAGTAGTCCTCGATTTACAACAGTTACCTTAGTGGCTGTTCTAAGTTACAAAGGCACTGAATAATGTGGCTTATGATCATTTTTCATTGTTGCAGCATCACCAGGGTCATGTGCTTCCCCCTCTTTCTCTGACTTCCGGCTGTTGTCTCAGGACTCAGCTTGGAATGAGGCAGCAGTGCTGGATGCTTTCTAAGACGGGCTTTCAGATGAGCTTCAGGACAAACTGGTCCGTGTAGAGGCTCCCCCGACCCTCGATGCCCTGGTGGTCCAGTGCCTTCACATTGATGCTTGCCTCCAACGTCGAAAGGCCCGTCGGACCATCCAAGAGTTGCCCACGCTGCTGTCTGCACTTGCACATCCACGTCCTGCACCAACCACGTCCCGGGTCGTCCCACGTTTTGTGGCATCTACTGAGGAGCCAATGGAGCTGGGAGCGGCCAGACCTCACCTGACAGCCCAGGAGAGGACTTGGAGATGCCAAGGGGGGTTGTGTTTGTATTGTGGGGAGCCCGGACATTTCGCCGCCTCCTGTCCCAGGAAGCATGGTGGGGCGCCAAAGTCTGGCCCTGGGTCTCGGGCTCAGACTGACCAGTCAGGAAATGGGGCAGGCCCGGTTTAGAGGAAACCCTAGGCTGGGCACGCACTACACCCCCGCCAGGAACAGCAGATGTGGACTCTGGACCCCCTCGACATCTGATTTTGGACACTCAGGTCTTTTTGTCTGACCGACCGGGGGGATCTAGGCGCATGCACTGGTGGATTCAGGGGCCACGACCAATTTTATGGACCAGGCCTTTGCGGCCCATTTTGGCATTCCCTTGACTCCGGTGGACCCTCTGTTGGGGGTAGAGACCATTGATGGGTGGGAGCTTGTATCGGGCCCCATTAAGTCCGCCACCCAACCTTTGTGCCTAGCCATTGGGGCACATGAGGCGATTCAGTTTTATATCACGGCAAACCTCCATCTCCCTTTGGTCCTGGGTATGGCCTGGCTTCAGACCCACGCCCCTCAGGAGGTGTGGTCACGGAATGCCATCTCTTTTCCGAGCCTGCAGTGCATAGACCACGTCCGTCACACATGTACTGGCCAGGAAGTCTCCGCCCCTGCCGTCTCCTTGCCTCCTGACCTGGTGGACTTCACGGATGTGTTCAGTGAGAAGGAGGCGGACCATTTGCCCCCACACCGGTCCTACGATTGCCCCATGGACCTTCTGCCCAATGCGCTGCTGCCAGTGGGACGCCTGTACCCAATGCCCGAGTTGGTCACTTTGCAGGACTTTTTGGACAAGAACCTGGCCAGGGGGTTCATTCGGCCTTCGTCGTCCCCTCTCTTGGCCCCAGTCCTCTTCGTCAAGAAGAAGATGGGGGATCTACGTTTGTGTTGCGATTACCGCCGACTGAACACCATCACGGTGCGGAATTGGTACCTCCTGCTGCTCATCCCGGAGCTGATGGAGAGGCTGCATGAGGCGACCATCTTCTCGAAGCTCAATCTCCAAGGGGCCTATAATGTGGTATGGATGCGAAAGGGGGATGAATGGAAGATAGTGTTTGGTACCCGATGCGGTCATTTTGAATATACCATTGTGCCGTTCGGGCTGACCAACACCCCCACAGTCTGATGAACGATGTTTTTCAAGACATGTTGGACAGGTTTGTGGTCGTCTACCTGGATGACATCTTGATATACTCCCGGTCCAGGAAAAGCCATCTGCAGCATGTCCGCCTTGTCTTGCAGCGCCTTCAGGAGCATCAACTCTATGCGAAGCTGAAGAAATGCCTTTTCTTCCAGACTTCCATAGAGTTCCTTGGCCACATCATCTCTCCCGAAGGCATCGCCATGGACCTGCGTAAGGTGGAGGCCTTGTGTAGTTGGGAACCCCCGTGTCAAGTGAAGGATATCCAGCGCCTTCTGGGGTTCGCCAACTATTACCGGACCTTCATCCCGGGCTTCGCTATGCTGACAGTTCTGCTAACCCATCTCCTGAAGAAGGTCCCGTGCTGGTGGGGTCCCCCACAGCAACAGGCGTTCGAGGCCCTCAAGAAGGCTTTCATCACGGAACCCATCCTTAGGCACCCTGATCCGAATCGTCCCTTCGTCGTGGAGATGGACGCGTTTGATGTGTTTCTTGGGGCAGTGTTGTTGCAGGCCCCGGTGGATGGCGGCACTCTTTTTCCCTGCGCTTACTATTCGCGGAAACTCAATCCTTCCGGGTGCAATTACACCATCTAGGAAAAAGAGTTGCTGGCTATCAAGGCCGCGTTTGAGGCTTGGCGTCATCATCTCGAGGGGGCCTGACACCAGGTGGAGCTCTGGACGGACCATCGGAACCTAGAATACCTGAAGATGGCCAGGAAGTTGAACCAGTGGCAGATCCGGTGGTCTTTGTTTTTCGCCTGGTTCAACTTTCGTGTGACCTACATTCCCAGCGGTCACAAACTCCTGTCAGAGTTGCATGCAGTCCAACAATTGGTACGTTGCCAATTGATCCGGGCCAAGGAGGACTATAAGTCGACCGCTCCCAACAGGCAACGCCACTGCCTGTGGTCGGAGATCGAGTGTGGTTATCCACGAGTCATCTCCTGACCGACCAGTAAAGAAACTGGGTCATTGATATGTCAGCCCATTTCCGATCGAAGCGGTCATCAACCCTGTGGCCTACCGGTTGACCCTGCTGCGCTCCATGCAGATCCACTCAGTCTTCCACCGATCCCTGCTGGTCCCCGAAGCCCCTTCGTGTTCCCTTCGATGCCCGACGATTCCTGCTCCACCGCCTACATGCAACCAGGACGGCTCAGCAGAGTATGAGGTGGCCAGTATTTGAGACTCCCATTGGCTTAAGGGGCGTTTTAAATATTTGGTTGAGTGGAAGGGGTACGGGCCTGAGGACTTCTCCTGGGTTGACGCTTCTGCAGTTCGTGCCCCCGACCTCGTGCTGGCGTTTCACAAACAATTCTCATCTCGACCACATCCCTACCGTTCAAACCCGGGGGAAGGGCCCTGCGGTGGGGGATAGTGTTGTGGCCCCGACCTCCGCGCCTGTCCTAACCAAGGAAGAGGACTCTGAGGATGATGAGGAGGAACTGGCAAGGCCTCCCTCTCTGGGGCCTTCCTCTCTGGCAAGGCCTCTGTCTCCATCTGGAGGCCGAGAGGAACAGCCGGGGAGCAGCCAGGTTGGGAGGGTGCTCGAACA
Organism: Vipera ursinii; assembly: GCF_947247035.1. Taxonomy (NCBI): domain Eukaryota; kingdom Metazoa; phylum Chordata; class Lepidosauria; order Squamata; family Viperidae; genus Vipera; species Vipera ursinii. The sequence goes on from NC_139518.1 coordinate 30,373,295, forward strand.
GCTGCAGCAGTCTAGCGAAGATGAGTCATGGCTAGACCCTTGAGAAGGACGCAGGGCCAAGTGTCTGCAGCAACCTAGGTTGGGTAGGAGGGCCAGGGAGTAGCTGAGTCATTGAGCCACACCCCATAAGGTATAAAGGGGGTGTGGCTGCTCTCAAAACGTTGTGACAAACAATAGTTTAAACAACTTCTGGTCACATCTTTGGAACTCTGCTTCGTGTTTGAAGCCCTGGTCTGCATACTTGGCAACGCTTCTGTACATCTGCTACTGGACTGTTTACTTGGACGTTATCTCATTCCAGCTGAAGTTTTAGGTAATGAGCCTATTTTGCTGCCAAGGCCTTATCAGAAGGCAATTAACTAAAGTCTGTAGAATTAACTCTTGTCTGTTTGTACTCTGGGAGGGGGGAACAGAACAAGCCACCTTTCGTGAAGCAAGCTTGCTACAGCACATTCGCTTCTCCTTCCTGCCTTCCGCCAAGTTGGAGCTTTTTCTTTCTTTTTTTCCCTATGGAGGCACAGATTTTCCCCTCCCAGTAAGGCATGGATGTAGCAGATAAATCCAACCACTTCCTTGACTCTAACCTTCTTTTCAACACATGGTCTTTGACCTGCAGCCTTGTTCTGCGCGGAGGACGGAACCCCAACCGTCCTGACCAAGGCTTCCTGACCGAGGTTGTGGAGGCTTCCTGACCGAGGTTGTGGAGCGGTGCCCAGCAGGGCAGGACAGCTGCCCATGCCCAGAACCCAGATGGCCATGGGTGGTGGCAAGGAGACAGCCTGGTTTCTCCTTGTTGCTGCTGGCTGTCCAGGCTCTGTGGTCCAGAGCCCCCCTACAGCTCGTAAGGATGGGGTTGCGGCTGGAGATCCATGCCTCTTTTCGGCCTCAGCCCTGGCGGTGTTCTCGCCTCCCGCCGAAGCGCTGCCCACCTTTCCTAGAGCCGCCCCAGCCAGAGGCAAAGATCTGCACCACAACAAAACTGGCCATTAACTGGGACACACAAGCTGCGGAGGGAGGGGAGGCAGTGGGCCACAGAGCCCGGATGGCCACAACGACAAGGGGAAGCTGGGCCTTGACGCCACCTGGTGGCCATCCACGTGGTGGCCTCCGGGCAAGGCGGGCTGCGTTTCAGTGGGAGGCAAGCGCGCTGCCAGGGCTAAGGCTGAGAGGAGGTAAAGATCCGCACCACACCAAAACAATCCATTTCCCCCCCACACAGTTCTCCTCCTGCTGCCATTCCCCCCACCTGCCGCACAGATCCCCTTTCTCCTGCCGCTGTTCCCACCCACCCACCCACTGCACAGACCCCCTTTCTCCCACCGCTGTTCCCACCCACCTGCCGCACACTCTCCTTTCTCCCTCTGCCATTCCCCCCACCCGCTGCAAAGATCCCTTTTCTCCTGCCTCCGTTCCCCCCCACCACACAGATCCCCTTTCTCCCCCCGCCGTTTCCCCACCACACAGATACCCTTTCTCCTGCCGCCTCCCCCCCACACGCATCGCCCTTCCTTCTGGAGCTTGAATCCATGGCCATGGGGATATTTTGCAGCACCCCAGCGGCCTGATCCGAGCTCCAGAGGCTTGGAAAAGGCCTCTGCTGCCTGGATTGGCCATGCCCCCCCCTGCAAAATCGCTCTACAGGCTTTCCTGGACTCATGCTGCTCCGACTCAGAGTACAGAGAGAGAGAAAAGGAGCGTAGACGCATGAGGAGAGGTGGAGGGGAGGAACTTGGCCCCGCCTCCTTCTGGGGTGATGGTGCGCATGCTCACAGGGTTTACTACCCCTGCCATAATGTCTCATCTGAAAGTGTATCTGAAATATATTGAATTGAAAATAATATTTCAGTCTCTCTCTTTCTCTGTGTGTATGTTTATAAATTTCTAACTGCTTCTACTAAATTGGAAGGAATACTTTCATAAAGAGTAAATGAAAATTATGTTAAATGTACTTGAAACAAGAAATATAGGAAGCTCTAGCATCCTGACTGCATCTAGTCTCTTCTTTCTCTAATTCCAATTTTCTGTAAAAGACAGGAAGTTCATAATATTGTTGTCCATTCTTAAATAATTTTTGTCAACTTTTAAAATCAGCTTTGTGATGATTATCTATATAACGTAAATAGTAATTTCTAGAATAAAAATATTAGTTTAATCTTTTTGGCACTTATCTGCTCCTCTTCACAAGACTCTCTTGAAGCAAATTAAAGTTTAACTTTAAAAAACTTTTCCAATAAATCTGACAAGATGGCAACTCACTTTATTTTGAAATTGACAAAAATACTGTCAAGTGACTACTTCTATTTAAGTCACATCAGAAACACTAGTACTAAGAATTGTAGAAAGACTGATTTTTGATGAAACTAATAATTGCGATTAAATTGAATATTTAAAGTTCAAATAAGGAATGTGTCTTGGCTTAGTTTAGGTTTGGGCACTGGATCCCTATTCATCATGAATATATGTTGGTGGATAATTGATGGGATATGTGGTACTTTTTCTTCCCAGTTGCAATTTATGGCAGTGAAAGCTGGACCATAAAAAAGGCTGAGCGCCGAAGAATTGAGGCCTTTGAACTATGGTGCTGGAAAAGACTCCTGCAAGGAGATCAAACTGGTTGGTCCTAGAGATCAACCCTGACTGCTCTTAAGAAGGCCAGATCCTGAAGCTAAAACTCAAATACTTTGGCCACCTAATCAGAAGGAAGGACTCACTGAGAAGAGCCTAATGCTGGGAAAGGTTGAGGGCAATAGAAGAAGGGGACGACAGAGAATGAGGTGGCTGGATGGAGTCACTGAAGCAGTAGGCATGAGCTTAAATGGACCCCAGAAGATGGTAGAGGACAGGAAGGCCTGGAGGAACACTGTCCATAGGGTCGCGATGGGTCGGACACAACTTCGCAGCTAACAACAACAACAACATGGTACTTATTTATATAAGACTTCTGTATTTTGGAGGCAGTAGACAGTATATAACTCAATGAATAAAAGATATGGAAACTGAAGAAACTGCTTCTAAAGTTTTTCATTTGACTCGAAGTCAATCAATATCTTTATAAAGTAACTTGAGCTGGAATTGGACCATATCATTTCTTTTTACTTTTCTTGTATTCAGTACAAATATGAGAAGAATAAATATTTACACTGTTTTCTTTTCACACTTTATGAAACAAGGGAATAGAGGAAAAGGAAGCATGAGAGATTTTGGCAGTTCCTGAAGCAGAAGTTAGAGAAAATAGAATAGCTAAGCTCTGCTGTGCCTCTTTTTAATTATATCCCAAGAGAAAATTATACACTTTTGTAATTTAACATTGCACTGTAATCTCAAAGATCCCACTGTTAATTTATATGTGAAGTCTATGATCTGAAGTCTATAAAGAAAGATGTTTTGTTGCAATGCTTGGTCCCAGCGGATACTTTAAATCAATTGATTTCTAATGTTTGTTTTAAGGAAGGAGTTCATGATGTTGCTTTTTGAATACACACACACACACACACACACACACAGAGAGAGAGAGAGAGAGAGACAGACAGACAGACAGACAGACAGACAGACAGACAGACAGACAGAGACTGAGACAGACAGACAGAGAGAAAGATTTAGCTGCTGATCTCAAAATTATGACTTTGGATGTCCAAAAATAGTAACAGCATAAGCAATTACATAATAATAAATATATAATTTGCAGCCAAGATAACCTTCTTAAACTAGCATCAAAGTAATAATTTCACATGCTCAGCCACACATTCTGACCCATATGCTTAATGACATAGCCATGACTTCAACGACTTTCAGGGTTTAGCTAATGTAATCTTTGTGAGAATGATGGCACTTTTTAAAAGGGGGGACCTGGAACATGCTTTTCCTTCTGGATATGCTGAAATTGGATTTTACATCAATGAAAATAAACTTATCCTTTTTAAAATATAGATATGAGTAAGTTATCTATTTTTGAAATGTTTCTTAGTTCTAAGAATCAGAAGATGAAATATTTTTCTGTATGAGGCAGATATAATAAGCCCGAGGACTGAATTAATTTTACATCAATACCCATGGACATATAGATTTTTAAAATCTTTTTTATTTTTTCTGTTCTTTGTCATATTTAGTTGATCAAAATCACCATTTTATATCTAGGATTATTTTTTTCCTTCATTATAACCTTTTTTCTGTTGATTTTTTGTACTTAACTATTAAAAATTTGAAAAATAAGCCTTTTCGGGGAGGTAGGTTGAACTGAGGATGGCTCTGCAGAAGCAGTGCCAGCAACCCATAGTAATAGTAATAATAATAATAATAATAATAATAATAATAATAATAATAATAATAATAATAATAATAATAATTTAATTTAATTTAATTTAATAACATTTATATACCGCCCTTCTCCCTGAGGACTCAGGGCGGTTCACAGGGCAGAATAAAATAGTGAATACAAACATTAAAAAAGAGATTAAACAAATTGCCCTAGTTAAAAACAATATAAATACAACACTAAAAACCCCAAGAAAAGTTAAAAAACAAAAAATAAAATAACCCCAACACTCCCCCTCAGGCTAGGCCGGCTTGTACAAACAGAAATGTCTTAAGATCGCGACGAAAGGAGCGAAGATCGGGCGCCATCCGGAGCTCAACCGGTAGCTGATTCCACAGCTCCGGAGCGCCCACAGAGAAGGATCTCCCCCTGGGGGCCACCAATCGACATTCTCTGATCGGTGGCACCCTGAGGAGACCCTCTCTGTGGGAACGCACAGGGCGCAGGGAGCTTGATGCCGGCAGCAGATGTTCCCTGAGGTACTCCGGCCCCATGCCATGGAGTGCTTTAAATACCGTTACCAGTACCTTGAATCTTACCCGGAAGACAACTGGCAACCAATGCAGCTCACGGAGCAGAGGCGTAACGTGGGAGTATCGGGAGACTCCCAACACCACTCTCGCGGCTGCATTCTGTACCAGTTGGAGCTTCCGAGTAGTCCTCAAGGGCAGCCCCATGTAGAGAGGGTTGCAGTAGTCCAGACGAGAGGACACGAGCGCATGAGTGACCGTGCATAAATCGTCCCGGCTAAGATAGGGCCGCAACTGACGCACCAGGCGAACCTGTGCGAAGGCCCCCCTAGTCACGGCTCCTATATGGTCTTCCAAAGTGAGCCGTGAATCTAGGAGGACCCCCAAGTTGCGAGCCCTATCTACGGGGGGTAATAGTTCACCCCCCATAACTAGAGGTGGAATGTCCGAATAAACCCGGGACGAAGGTATGCAAAGCCACTCAGTCTTGTCGGGGTTGAGCTGGAGTCTGTTCCTCCCCATCCAGACCCGAACCGCCTCCAGGCAACGGGACATCACGTTGAGGGCATCACTGGGGTGGTTTGGGGTCGAAAAGAAAAGTTGGGTATCATCAGCGTATTGATGATACCCAACTCCAAAGCCACGAATGATCTCACCCAGCGGCTTCATGTAGATGTTGAACAGGAGAGGCGAGAGGACCGACCCCTGAGGAACTCCACAAATGAGAGACCTCGCGGTCGACCTCTGCCCCCCTGCCAACACCGACTGCGAACGTCCCAAGAGATAGGAGGAGAACCACTGTAAAACTGTGCCTCCCACTCCCAATCCCCTGAGACGCCGCAGCAAGATACCATGGTCGATGGTATCGAAAGCCGCCGAGAGGTCTAATAGGACTAGGACAGAGGAATGCCCCCTGTCCCGAGCCCTCCAGAGATCATTCACCAGCGCGACCAATGCCGTCTCCGTGCTGTGCCCGGGCCTGAAACCCGATTGGTACGGGTCTAGATAATCCGCTTCATCCAGGACCAAAGGGAGCTGATGCGCCACCACACTCTCAACAACCTTCGCAAGAAAGCGAAGGTTGGAGACAGGACGAAAGTTGTTCAATACAGCCGGGTCCAGGACAGGCTTCTTGAGGAGAGGCCTCACCACCGCCTCCTTCAAGACGGCGGGGAAGATACCCTCACTCAAAGAGGCCGATATAACTGCCTGGAACCAGCTGCGTGTCCTCTCCCGGGCTGCATAAACCAGCCAGGAAGGGCACGGGTCCAGTAAACATGTGGTGGTGCTCAGCCTCCCCATGATCCTGTCCACTTCCTCCGGAGTTACAGAATCAAACTCCTCCCAGATGGTATCGACAAGACCACCCGCGTCCTGATCGTCAGACTCTGCCCAGTCAGAGTCCAAACCGGTCCGAATCCGAGCGATTTTGTCCGACAGATGTTGGTTAAACTCCTCGGCACGTCCCTGCAAGGGATCCTCCCTCACCTCCTGATTTAGGAGGGAGCGAGTCACCCTAAACAGGGCGGCCGGGCGATTATCTGCGGACGCAATAAGGGTGGCGAAGTGGTTAGACCTCGCCTCCCTAATAATAATAATAATAATAATAATAATAATAATAATAATAATAATAATAATAATAATAATAATAATAATAATACGTTTGCAGGGCAGCAGTTTTTGCAATATTGAGTACTGGGAGATGACAGGAGTAACCTTCTTGTTTGCAACCAGGCAGAGACTTTTAAAGGACATTAGCTTCTCTCTTTCTTACATTGTTCATTAACTACTTTTTAACTGTTAGCAGCCTTCAAACTGACAATATGCCTTCATGAGGCATATTGAGGATAATAGCATTTGTTTTCACACTGATTTGAATGTTGTTTCTGACACAGCCCATACTGAAGTATCCTTTGTGCTGTTTTGTCTAATTATATAATATCACCTTGACTTTTTGAGCCTAAGGATATTTCCCATCAAATGTTCTCCTAATCCCCATTCATCTGATCTTAATTGAAGTTAGTCAAAAGGGTCAGCTAGGTGGATCCAGCATGAACACATTTTTGGGAGATAAAGTGATATTGTAAAGTTTAAGAAGCAATAGTCTGCCCATTCCTAAGAAACACTGCATGGAACCACTGGCTACTATCCAATTGTAGGTATATACTTTGAGGGCAAAGTACTTTAACATGTGATAACCTGTGTAATTGCATATATTCTTGGATGATACTGGACTGATTTTACGGTGGATGGATAGTTGCTCTGGTAGATGACCATTTGCAGGGGAGAAACTGACAAATCCTACTTGATAGATTAGCAATTCTGTGGGTTGCAGAATTTTGCTAGACAAAGAGTTCAAGATTGGAGTCAGTGTTACAAATATTCCATTCTATTTGTAGAGGCACTCCCAGAGAGTGGTATTAGGAAATTATACCTCTGCAAACAAGATACATATATTTTGTGATGTCACGTATACCGTATATACTTGAGTATAAGCCGAATTTTTCAGCCCACTTTTTTGGGCTGAAAACTCCACTTCGGCTTATACTCCAGTCAACAAAAAAAAAAGAACTGTCCCTTTGTTCGGAACAGGCTGCTGAGAGAAGGGAGGGCTGGGCTCCGCACGGGCCGCGGGTCCGGCGTTCGCCCGCCGAACAGCTGATGGGCGCGGGTGTGGCCGGGCTGTCTCCGGAGCCGGGCGGGTTCCACCGGCGTTCAGCGTTCGCCCGCCAAACAGCTGATGGGCGCAGGCATGGCCGGGCTGTCTCCGGAGCCGGGCAGGTTCCACCGGCTGGGCTTCCCACGGCTGCCTCAGCAGTTGGCGCGGCCGCGGGTCCGGCGTTTGCCCGCCAAACAGCTGATGGGTGCGGGCGTGGCCGGGCTGTCCCCAGAGCCGGGCGCCTTCCACCGGCGTTCGGCGTTTGCCCACCGAACAGCTGATGGGCGCGGGCGTGGCCGGGCTGTCTCCGGAGCCGGGCGGGTTCCATCGGCGTTGTTCGCCCGCCGAACAGCTGACGGGCGCGGGCGTGGCCGGGCTGTCTCCAGAGCCGGGCGGGTTCCACCTGCGTTGTTCGCCCGCCGAACAGCTGATGGGCGCGGGCGTGGCTGGGCTGTCCCCAGAGCCGGGCGGGATCCACCGGCGTTGGGTGTTTGCCCGCCGAACAGCTGATGGCCGCGGGCGTGGCCGGGCTGTCTCCGGAGCCGGGCGGGTTCCACCGGCTGGGCTTCCCACGGCTGCCTCAGCAGTTGGCGCGGCCGCCGGCGTTTGCCCGCCAAACAGCTGATGGGCGCGGGCGTGGCCGGGCTGTCTCCGGAGCCGGGCGGGTTCCACCTGCGTTGTTCGCCCGCCGAACAGCTGACGGGCGCGGGCGTGGCTGGGCTGTCCCCAGAGCCGGGCGGGATCCACCGGCGTTGGGTGTTCGCCCGCCGAACAGCTGATGGCCGTGGGCGTGGCCGGGCTGTCTCCGGAGCCGGGCGGGTTCCACCGGCTGGGCTTCCCACGGCTGCCTCAGCAGTTGGCGCAGCCGCCGGCGTTTGCCCGCCAAACAGCTGATGGGCGCGGGCGTGGCCGGGCTGTCCCCAGAGCCAGGCGGGATCCACCGGTGTTCGGCGTTCGCCCGCCGAACAGCTGATGGGTGCGGGCGTGGCCGGGCTGTCCCCAGAGCCGGGCGGGATCCACCGGCGTTTGGCGTTCGCCCGCCGAACAGCTGATGGGCGTGGGCGTGGCCGGGCTGTCCCCAGAGCCGGGCGGGATCCACCGGCGTTCGGCGTTCGCCCGCCAAACAGCTGATGGGCGCGGGCGTGGCCGGGCTGTCCCCAGAGGTAAACTTCGTGACCCACCCAGCCCATGCATAAAACAGAAATGAAAAGTCTTTAAAAAGTTTTGCGCGGTTAAATAAACAGCATTTGCATATTGTTTCTCCACGGAGCACCGACAAAATTCGCTCGAATTAAGGAACGTGGGGAGCTAAAGAATCGGGCTATAGGGAATGTCTGGCATGACGGGCAACCCTGGGAAACACGAGGACTGTAGTGCAGTGGCGTAGCGTGGGGGGTGCAGGGGGGGCCGGCCGCACCGGGTGCAACATCTGGGGGGGCACGACCGGCGGGCTAGGGCAAGGCTGCTCGCGAGCGAGGGGTATCTGTGCCTGCGCCGACACAGAAATGCTTCTCTCTCCGGGTGGGGGAAGGCTCAGCGGCTCCCTGGGTCTATATACGCCTCTGTATGCGCACGCCGCCTCACGCTCCCGCAAACGAGAAAGAAAGAACGGCAGCGTCTGCGAGCCTCGCCAACGGCGGCGTTCCTCGGTGTGGGCGTGCCTGCGTCTTTGGGTGTGAGGCTTTCGGAGAGGCTGCCTTTGGCTCCTGGTACTTGCAGCCGCCCGGCTCTGGAGACAGCCCGGCCACGCCCGCGCCCATCAGCTGTTCGGCGGCGAACGCCGGACCCGTGGCCGCACTTACAGCTGATCGGCGGCCGGAGGAGATTGCGAGCGGCTGCGGAGGTTCCGCGCCGGCACAAACAGCTAAGGGGCAGCCAGGGACGTCTACCGGTGGTCACGCAGCGCGATCAAATGAGCGGCAGCTAGAAACAGCCGCCGACGGTCGCACGGGCCTCACGGGACTTTTCGGGTCCGATGGCGGCTTGGAGAGTGTGGGTGGCTGCTTCGCAGACCTATTAATGCAATTAGAACTTTTGCAAGGTTTTTACAGCTGTTTTGAAAGCATTTCTTTGTTGTGTGTTTGTGTATGCACACATGTACATATACATGTGCACAGCAGTTCATTTAGCCATGATTTGAAATGGAATGTTTCATTCATGCTTCAGTGCAGTGTAAAACACTAGTTAAATGCTTTTCATAGCCTTATTACAGATACTTTTACATCAATTTTATTTATCAGATATGTTTCCTTCCAGGATAGTGTGTAATGTGGTAGATTTTCTTTTTTTTAATAGCCAAAGAACATCATTTCAAAAGAACTAATTGAATTTGGAATTATTTTTATTTTTATTTTAATTCCATTTATATCCCGCCCTTCTCCGAAGACTCAGGGCGGCTTACAAGCTTAGCAGTAGCCTTCATTCTATGTATATGCCTGCTTATTAGGGCTTTCACACACACCCCAAGCGGCATTATTACAAAGTCAGCTTAATTGCCCCCAACAATCATTTAGTAATAGATATTAACTCTGACCTATTGTTTTTTGTCAGTGGAAAGATAATCACAACATTATCTTTTAATTTTTGAATTTTTATATTTCAAAACTTGAAATTCCTACCATTTCTGGTTATCAAGACCCAAGCCTAGCAAGCAAAGAAAGAGAAAAGGATAGGCATAAAAAGTGGGAGAGGTGATGGCAAAATTAGAACAAATATCAAGATTTGTAGTATTAAGAGATATTTAGCTCTTATGACTGTCTAGTATTTATTTATTTTATTTATATGCTGCCTAACTCCCAGATGACTCTGGAGACTAGAATTAAATACAAGCTTATTAAAAGAAAATATAAAAGACCAGAATACTAAAGTGACAAACAAAGCATATTATAACCAAAAGAAAACAAAACAAATAGATGTTTAACTCTTGACATGATGTAAATTTTCACTCAGGTATTATGTGCCTCTTGCCCCAAATATCAAAAATAAAGTTAATACGTGTTTCTAATACCAGATTGTATAATAGCAATAGCACTTAGACTTATATACTGCTCCATAGTCCTTTGCAGCATTCTCTGACTGGTTTACAGCATTAGCATATGGCCCCCAACAATTTGGGTCCTCATTTTACTGACCTGGGAGGGCTGGAAGACTGATTCAACCTTGAGCTGGTCACTATCGAACTCATGACTGTGGCAGAGTTAGCCTGCAATACTGCATTCTAATCACTGCACCATCCTAGCTGTATACATGTGATGCCAAAACCTCTAGAATCTGGTCCACTACTTATGTGTTGAAACTCTTTGTTGTTGTTAACTGCGAAGTCATGTCTGACCCATCACGACCCTATGGACAACATTCCTCCAGGCCTTCCTGTCCTTGAAACTTGAAACTCTATATATGTTGAATTAACAGCTAGCTTGACTGAAGGAAGTTTAATTTAATTTTAATTTAATTTATTAATATTTCTATACCGCCCTTCTCCCGAAGGACTCAGGGCGGTGTACAGGGCAAGAATAAAACACAGAGATTTACAAAAGATAAAAGATAATTAAATACATGCCCAATTAAAAATACAGTTAATACATACTAAAAAACCCCAATAAAAATAGTAAAAAACCCCACCAATCCCCCCTCAGGCCAGGCCGGCTTGCTCGAACAAGTATGTTTTCAGATCGCGGCGAAAGGAGCGAAGATCGGGCGCCGTCCGGAGCTCAACCGGTAACTGGTTCCATAGCTCCGGGGCGCCCACAGAGAAGGATCTCCCCCTGGGGGCCACCAGTCGACATTCTCTGACCGGTGGCACCCTGAGGAGGCCCTCTCTGTGGGAACGCACAGGGCGGAGGGAAGTAGACGCCAGCAGCAGGTGTTCTCTAAGGTACTCCGGACCCCTGCCATGTAGGGCTTTAAACACCATTAATAGCACCTTGAATCTCACCCGGAAGACAACTGGTAACTTGTAACTTGGAAGACTTGTACAGTCAAGATGCCTCTAGGAAGTTCTGTGTATATGATTTTTGTTTCTTTGCATTCTGTCCAAAGTTACTTGCCATGACCATATTATAGATAAATAAATAAAATAAAAATATCAAAGATCAGGAAAGGATGGTTTAAACAGAAGAGCTTCTCAGAAGATGATGTACTCAGCAATGAGACTCTATGTACTTCCTCATATTACCCATTTTCTCACAATGCATAATTTGCAGTTTTGTTTTTAAAGCTAGTTTATAAGAAACAAAATAATTTTTAATGGACCAACCAAGATAGTAAAACATGATTATAATAGAGTTGTTGCAAAGTACAAATTTATGTCAAGAATGTTAATCATTTGTTTATGAATATGTGAAACAATATATAACAATTGCTGAATAAGCAATTTCTGACAATCCATTAATGATGATGATAACTTTATTGTCACTTTGAATGTACACCAATTGGCATACATCAAAATGAAATTTCGTTGCATACAGCTCTCAAATTAAATCTGTACATTGGTTATAAACTCAGCTGAAGATGTTACCTACCCTCACACACACAGCTTTTACTCAATCTGTGTAGAGTAAGTAGCTGTAGGTCATATATGTGTGTGTGTGTATTTTATAGCTTTTTCTCTCAAACTAGAAGGAATAACTATTAACATCTACATAATTGCAAGAAAAATAATCATTAAAAATCTGATAATTTTTTAAAGGCTTTAATAGCTTTTGCTCATAAAAACAGCATTTCAGATACATAGCAAAATTATCTGCTTTGAAGTTTATTAACTATAAATGATTATAAACCTTTAAGACTACAAACTGCAAATTTCATTAAAGCAACTTGGAACTTTTCCAGAACAGAGCTATTCTCTTCTATACCAGGAACCTGCCTGCCAGAATCAATGAGCAACAGGAGAGGCATATTCCAGGAAATTGGTCATTTCAGCAAAACCCTCATGTGGTTGGCTTAATCATGAAATGGGGCTGCAATTGTAACTCTATATTCAAGCCCTAATTATTAAGGAAATACTTGGATATTTTAGAGTTTTGTAACTCTTGTCAGTATGTGGGTATACTGATATCCATTCTTTGAAATGTAAGATTATGTATAAACAAGAAAACTAGAGGCATCTTTGATTTTACAGTCTATATAGTTATCCTGTGTAAACTGAGTCTGTGCTTCTAGTTCCTGGACTATTTCAAGATTTGAATGACTTCCAGATAAGTATATTGCATACTGTCTGGATATCCATTCTGCAGTTGAATTGAGTTAGAAGCATATCCCATATATTATGGTACTGTTGAAATAATTTGATCAACTCAGAAATACTGCTTTGTTCCAATGCCAAACATGAGACATTCTGGAGTCAGTTTACATTCACTGCATTTGAAGAGGCCAGTAACTGGAGACATCAAGTTGTCTCCTCAGTTCTCCAGTATTAGATCTTAATTTTAGGTTATGCTGAATGAAATGCAAGTTTGTTCATTGATGTTATCAGACTTTTAAAACTAGTCCAATGTAACACTTATAGGTGAGAAAAATATATAAAGTTGCTATTGGCTTGGCATTTTCTAAAGGCCATACGATTCATGGCTACAGAAAACAACTCTGTAAATTACGGTAATCTTAAAAGAAAAAGATGTACGTTGTTGGGAAACAGTTTTAGTTAAACATTTTCCTGGAATATACTTTTGTTTAGATATTTGAGCAGTGTGGGATGGACTTTCTGTGGACACCTGCTTCTATATATTCAGCGGCTAAACTTATAGGATAAAAGTAGTGGTGTATACGTGCTATTGAGCTCACCTTTCCTTGATTTTTGAGGTAAATGGATAGATTGGGCTTAGACATAACTAAACTTTCAAAAGCATTTCAGTGTTATAACTTATTTACTATATTCTGCCAACAGCTGTTTTGTGTGAAATTCTTCTCCGTCCTTTCTCTTCTATATCACTGAAAATTATTTCAATATTTATTTCCCAAAAGTGTACATAGAAAATGCACTCCCAGAGATTTAAGTATAATGGCTTGTCTGTTTCTGGCAGTAAGTCCTCCTCAGGCATGGGATGAGATAAATCCAGGCAGGTCATTGCATTTCACAAAGTTAATGTTTATGGCAAATGAAAAGATAAAAAGCAACTGTAGAAAAAGTGGTATTTTTGTGGAATATTTTTAGTTAGACAGTAGTGAGCCAGAACATAAATATTACTTCAGTATACAAAAAAAGCACAAAATAATCAGGAAAACATGTTATTCGATGGTAGTATATTCATCATTTTCCTCAGTAAGTGAGGGAAAGTTTATACTTGGTGGCACCTGTCTTTTTTCAACTGTGTCTTGCTGTGAAAGAAACTAATCCATTATATCACTTCAGTCCTGAGCTTTTCAAACTTCTCGATGAATATAATAACTTGCTTGAAAAGAGACATGTTTGGATCACAATTCTTATTAGTTTTCATATCAGGTTCAGCTATAAATCTCAACACTTCAGATACTTGACCTCTTAGTATGTATTTGTTTACTTAGCACAAGCTTTTAGACATGACTCAATCAATTCATTCATTTTTTTAGGGACAAAAATGAGGCCATAAGATACAGAAAATATTTGCCCCTCAGAGTATACAAAAAGCCTTTTATAGATTTACATCCCAAGATTTAAATTCTAGATTTTTTCTTCCTGCCCTTTTGAGGCAAAATACAGGCTTTGTTTTAATAACAAGTTATATTACACAGGGAACTACTGGGGGATTTTATTGCCATTCAGCAGAGTTGGCTTTTTACAATGATTTTAAGAAATGAATTGGAGATTGTTAGATACCAATGCTTACATTCTTTTCTTTCTTTCATCTGTATCATTTATAATTTTAAAGAAGGAAAAAAGAAATCATAGATGACATTATCTTCCTCTCTTGCTTGTTTACATGAACTTAAGCAATTTTCATTCCTTCCAGCAATGTTTCCATTTCACTGCACAGATCATTAGAACAAGTCAGGTAGAAATATTGACCTTCATATATTTTTATTTTATTCAAGCACGTAAATTCTATAAAACCCAAAAAAAATCCTCCATACTATCTTTGTTTTTATTTCATTTAGCATTTTCAGACCATGTTGAAGACTAAGCTAAATGTCTTAACTCTTCGGAAGGAACCACTTCCCACTGTAATCTTCCATGAGCCAGAAGCCATTGAGTTGTGCACCACAACTCCATTAATGAAGACTCGGACACATGCTGGATGCAAGGTATGTAATAACTGAAGCAACATATCTTCTCTGGCAATGTTCCACTTGAATAAAAGATAAATGAAAAGATGACTCCAAACATTTATGCTTTCACAATATATGAGCATCAATTGATAAAACTGGCATGTTATTAATATCCAAGGGAAAAACATTTTAGGAAAATATTTCGTTAGACTCCATTACATGTTTTCTGGACTTGTTAAAAACATATTCCATATATACATATTGCTCATTCTTTGTTTAGAATTCTGTTTGGTCAAATTAAAATTTTATTACTGATATTTTTTTGCCTTGAAGTCAGTTTTTTGACTCCTGGCAATTTGTCTGTTCAAGTTGCTGCAGTTTTCTTGGAACATTTTTTGAAAATGATTTGCCATTGCCTTCTTCCTAGGGCTGAGAGAGAGAGTGACTATCCTAAAGTAACCCAGCTTGTTTGTGCCTAAGGCAGGACTAGAATCCATGGCCTCCCAGTTTCTAGTCTGATGCCTTAACCACTACACCAGACTGCCTTTCATTGACACATTAGGCAGCTGCAATTTTGAATATGTTGGTCCCTTAAATAGCATACAATGACTTAGTTTCCAACTGATGTTGTAGCCCAACTCCCATCATCCTTCAGTCAGCACGGTTGTTGACTGAAGGAACTGAAGAACAAAATGTCTGATGAACACCAGATTATGGGAGACTTGTCTCAAAACATTCTTAAACAAATAAAAATAAGAATCGAATAGACATTCCATACAAATAAAGTCTCAAAAAATGAAATCTAAACTATTTAACAAATATATATAGAAGGAAGGAAGGAAGGAAGGGCTTTTAAACATCCACAGGATATATCCTCAGTCTTATATAATTTTCTTCTGTTTATTATATTTAATGTATCTCTTAGCAAATTCTGGCACAATTTTCATATCATAGAATTCTTTGGACAGGCCAAGTCTGGGTTTGCTGCCTCAAGTGGCAGCACCTACTGAACATAGATGGGTAAGTTTATCCTTTTACATTTAGTAATCTGAATACAAAAATAATTTATTTTGATGATGGCAACAGTTGATTATACAAAAATGGGTACTTGCTAGAATATGAAAGGAAAAGATAGGATGGTGAAAGTAAATAGAGGATGTGGTGTTAAGGCAAGAGGAAGAAGAGGTTTGGAGAGAAATTGAGTTTAGTTCTTTGCTGATGTAGTTTGATAGTAACTTTCAGTTTTTGGAAGCACCCCATGTATAAAGGGTCACAATGTTACATGGTTTCACTTCTGCTTTGAAAGAGTCTTAAAAGTTCTCCCATAATACATTTACTGAGGTGGTAGTCATTTACCTCTAACACTTAAGGTTGCATTCACAAGCATTTGAATGATTACTTATTTATTGTGCATTTTCTGTTTTGTGGTTTTGTTTATGGACCTGTATTATGCTGTTTTCTTTTACTGTGGATATTTTATGATATGTTAGTATGCTGTTTATCACTGCAAGTCCACAAGGATTTGGCAGCATACAAAGTTAATTAATAATTTTATCTATTTGTGTATGGTCTTTAATGTGTAAATCATCATAATACTCATATTCTGAAGAAGATAAAGGGAGCAACATTTATGTGAAAATCTCTAATTTAGCTGAAGTTATTTTACTGAAAATAATAGGATGAACATGATAACATGAAGCTGTGAACTGTAAATTATTGTGGTAAATAAAAATTCAAATCATTTTTCCCTGCCAGGTTTTCTTTTTTTAACATGTAATAAAAATTATAATAATTTTGTATAATAGAAAATAAATAGTTTATTAATTATTCAGTAAAACATTTCATCTATAATCAGATGTTTGTAGATTGGTAATTTGGAATATATATATATATATATATATACACACACACACACAAACATATATATATATATATATATATATATATATATATATATATATATATATATATACATACATACAGTATATACTGTGTGTATGTGTATGTGTGTGTGTGTGTGTATATATATATATATATATATATATATATATATATATATATATCCAGCTTCTGCCATCCTAGAAGTTCGAAAGCACTTAAAAATGCAAGTAGAAAAATAGGGACCACTACGGTGGGAAGGTAACAGCATTCCGTGAGCCTTTGGTGTCTAGTCATGCTGGCCACATGACCACGGAGACGTCCTTGGACAAGTGCTGGCTCTTCAGCTTTGAAACGGAGATGAGCGCCGGCCCCTGGAGTTGGAAACGGCTCTAGATGGGACCACAAAAATGTAACTTGTGTAATTTGTATGAGTAATATCTGGACTGGGTTGCCATGGTTACTAGCCTATCCAACAGCTAGTTGACTTTCTGTGATGATTAATGTCGACACTGCAAATCAACTTCAATTGGCTTTGCTAGATGGACCATTCTTTCTTTCTAAAATTTGACAACATAAACTGTATTAGGATGACTATACTTGTTCCATGAAGCTTGAAAAACATTGCTCCCTTGTGAAATAGTTATATATGTTATTCATCTTTTTCCCAACAGTTTTCAGAAATCAGTGCCTTTAATCATATTATTTATAAGAAAATGTATTTTGATATTCTTAATTTTTTAGGAAGCATTAAGAATCAGTTTGGCTGATAACAAATTTAAGAACTTATTAAAGAACTGATCAGAGTTGTCAATACCTTGAACTAAGAAACAGACTTATGAAATGAAATGACTTACATGGATCCATAGTAAGCCTTCATAAAGCCAACAAATGTCTATATTTTTTCTCAGAGTATTTTTTATGAAAGAATTGATGTCAAATTTATTTAGAATATTTCATTATGACTGGAAAAATGGTTCAGTACAGGGACCCATTCTTATGCAGCACTATTCCTTGAATTATAGTTTTAGAGACTCAGTCAGTAGCCCTTTCCCCTTTGCCTCACTTTTCTGATATCCTGTTTTCCTGAGCCATGACTTTAGCATGTTTGTAATTCTAATTAACATTTTGCATTTCTCTCTTTCTTTCCCTCCTCCCTCTTCTTTATTTCCCTCTCCTTCCTGCTGTGCTTCAATCCTGGAATAAAGTATAGTGATACTGCTAGGCATAGGATTCTTCACAATAGTATGCATTATCATATAATAGGTAATTTATATATGATATATTATTATTTATAATAATCATGCCCTCACTTTTTTTGCTTAACATTCAGGATTTGTAACTCATATAACAGCAAAATACTCTTGACAGCTGTTTAATTTTATTTTGTAGAAAAAACAATATATTGCAGAAACAATTTGTGGAATTTCTACAAAGTCTACAAAGAATATATATGGTTTAGGTTTTATCCTTGTCAAATAATATTTGCATTTAGGTATCCATCTTTTGTACTTTTTTGCTATAGATTTGGGATCTAATAAATAAATGAATTGTGAGTAGTCCAAAATCACAAGTAAACTTCATAGTCATTTGAGATTTGAACCTGGGTGCCCTCCTTCTACGTGGAGCTAACACAACTATTAATCGCATAAATGGATTAGAATAGAGAAAAAGAGGCAAAGAAGTGTGATCCATTCTCATAACACCATCAGAGAAGTTGTAAGAATTGGTTAATATGGATTAACCTAATGCCAACTCTGGGGATTTCTGAGTTCCATTATCCTAATGAAGATTTGGTGAATGCATCTGTTTGTGACAGAACACTTCCTTTAGGATATTCTTAAAATAGTTAAGCTAGTTCTCTGTTTTGTATTTTACTTCCTTGCCTGCCTTCAAATAAAATAATTCTTGCTTTGTGCAGTTTTGAATTGCAGGCTTTTTCAATTTAATTGTATAGGCTGCTCTTTCTTTCACTACATTATGATATTATAAGTCTCATGGATAAGAAATAGGAAATATAAAACCACAACATTTGCTGTTCCATGTAGTATTTGACTCAGCATAATATGTTAGGTTGTTCTGCATTACACTTCTGCTTTTAGAGAATTTCTATTTATTTATTTATATATTTTGTTGGAACTTGCATGCACACATATATATGTTTCCCTCATGCTGTTGCTGTTCAGGGTAAATGCAATACATTTGTGCAAAGGGCAGAAAAGGAGTAAAAATAGTAAGCCAAATAAATTAAACACAAGATAAGAGAAAGGAACAGCTAAATCTAATTTATATCAGTACCATTCACTGAACCTCTCCATGCATTTTGATCTTCATACGGTGCCTTTAAAACACTCATTTTGAGGATTTCAAAAACTCCATTTAATCCAAGTGATATTCTTTTTCACCCATTTGCTTTTACTTTAAATATTTGTTTTGCAGTTGGATCCTTATTTGTTCTCTTTGAATGACCAAACTATCTCAAAGTCACAGACATTTCTGTATTCAATCATTCAGCACCCATTTATTATTGATACCACCTCTGTTTTTGCCACACACATATCTTACAAAGATGTTATGGTAAAATTTTTCTGTAGAAGTGGGTGGCAAATGTACAGAATAAATTTAAAACAAATAATTCTCATTTATATTACATTCAAATTTCTTTTATGTTTCTCCTAACATATTTAAACTCATATATCATGTTGGGTAGAAGTTTGCATATATGTGCATTTATTTACACTCATGTCAACAGACTTCTGTAATTTTCAACAGAACACTTGTTTCTCAGGACCTTTGTACCAGTATTAGCAGATTTAAACTATTTCCATCCAATTTTGCACCATTAGCAAACATTCCACCAAGTGCACACTACTTGCTCTAGTTATTTGCCATTTATCTATAAATTAGTAATTATTCACAGTTTAATTATTCACAATTGGTCCTGTGAAAAGGACTATGACATCAAATGACACCAACAATCAAGTATACAATACCCCTATCAAGAAACTGCCAAACAAACAAACAAACAAACAAACAAACAAACAACAGCCCAACCAAAGAACCTCTAAGACCACCCTCACCAACATGACAGGGCAAGCCAGTAGAATATAAACTGAGGGCAAACCGCATTCCTTAGCACTGATGATACTTAGTTTGGGAAATAAAATGTTTGCAAGAAAACAACCAAGCTCAGAGAGCACCAAGGACCCCTCAAAATCTTGCAAGTCTGAAGGTACATGTCTCTCTCCTCCATCCCCTTTACAGTCCAAGAAACTTTTAACAGTGCTTTATTTCCACAAAAATCGCTCTAAATATTTTCTTTCTGTTTTAATTTTATTTTTTGTCATCCACAGCATCTGTCACTTCATCCTTCCACTAAGCGCCTTTTCTGCTACTTCCCATTAACAGAAGTGATACCTCCATACGATTCTCTGTAGCATAATCCTTTACATTTCTTGTAAACATTTCCCATATCCTGTTTCTTTGTATCCAACTTCGTATTCGTGATGTTTGAAGATTACCCCTTTTTATATATAGGATTCATACTTGTGACCCTTAAGTCTAGGTGGCTAACAATAGTAAAAACACAAGCAACAAAAACAGTAGCCCTCTTCCCCTCTCCTAAGTGAAGGAAACATACCATCACTAAATATGAAGGCTTTAAAGGTAGTAATCAGTACCTTGAGTTGTGCCCAGAAAGAAGCTGGGTGCCAATGCAGCTTATGCAGCAGTGAGAGAACATGGGCAAACTAAAGAGTGCCCAATACTGTGTGAGTTGCTATATTTTGAATGAGTTGTAATGTCTGGATGGTCTTCAAAGGGCAGCAAGAGTATGTTGCAAGAGCCCAACCAGGCAATTATTGCAACCTTCTCCTTTCTCCTAGCTTCTCAATCACATTACATGTCTCTTTTTCATTTGTTCAGTCATTCAGACATTCATTTATTTATTAATACCATTTAGTATTTAGGCTTCTTGTCATATCATATTCTGTGGTTTCCCTTTTGGTATGCCAGGAGCCATAAACACTGAATACAGTGCATGTTTTTATTTTCCCCTCTCTTTTGTGGCTAAATCAAAGAACTAAAGGCTGATCTTGTATAAGAGAAACAAGAAGACTTAAATGCTCCTGATTGTATGTTCTAAAAGTTTCCAATTTTATATAAAATTCAATAACATTTCTTCTATTCATTTCCCCCCCAGTATAAGTACTGTCAGAACTTTTTCTAAAGTATTTTCTAAAATGTTTTCCCCGAAATAAAGTTTTAGGCAAGAAAGCCTCCTGCAGAATTGTAATATTTTTTTATATCTGTGTTTATGTGTAAAAGAAAAGTTTATAATCATTCAAAGAAATAACGAGCCAGGTTATTTTGCAATAAAGTAGATGTTCTACTTCAATAATTCTAATTTTTTTCTTGAAATATTTTGGAAATCTTTTTGGAAACATAATTGAAGTGCATTAAACTACACAGCAGCTGTACAATGTCTGTTTTTATTTCTCCTTTAATGTGTCCCTGTTCCAATTCCTGTTTTTACTTTATATTTAACAATTTTAACATTTTTTTATTGAAAAGTTTTTCAATACATTTTATCTTTAACAAAACCCCACCCCCACCCCCCCTTCCCAGCCCAGCCCAACCCTCCCCCATCCCCTTCCCCCCTCCCCGACTTCCCAGAGCTAAATACAAGGTATAAAAGTAAAAAAAATCATAAACTACCATATGCTAATAACAATAAACTATTAAGTCTATCGCACTTTAGCTCTTATAAAATGACTACAAGCAATATAAATATCACATCGGTACTTATTCAAATGCTAAATGAAACTTTTTAGTCCCATATTTATTCTGGATGTAATCAATCCATTTAACAATATTAACATTTTTAATGAGTAAAATACAAGTCTAATAAAAATAATAAGAAAAAAAGAAAAAAAAGTTCAAAGAGAAGGAAGGAAGGAAAAGTTAATTAAACAAGAATCAGGAAAAAAGCAACTTCTGATCTTTCAAAGATGCAACAATGGCAAAACTGGTAATGTATATGTGTATGTATACTTGTATGTATATATGTGTGTGTGTATATGTGTGTGTGTGTGTGTGTGTGTGTGTGTGTGTGTGTATGTAAATTTTTTGGCTTGCTAACAAAGAATAAAGGGAGACAGATAAGATCTTTTCAAACTTATTTGTTCTCATCAGTCAGCCATCTCAGAAGGGTATGGCTGACTGATGAGAACAAATAAGTTTGAAATGATCATATCTGTCTCCCTTTATTCTTTGTTAGCAAGCCAAAGAATTTACACAAATATGAGCTGCTACTGCTGTGGCTACTGCCTGTAGATGGCCTTGGATTAGGCTGAAACAGGAAATAAGATTTGTCCCGTGTTTGGGACTTAAGCAAGTGCATTCTAAATACTTAACAAACATTTAACACACACACACACACACACACGTGTGAATCATTCTTTTGTACTATACATCACGCAGAAGTGAAATCCATAGATATGCAATATGGTTTCTAAGAAAAGAGATATGTAGCCAGTTAAATAGATACTAGCAATAAACTTCATTGTTCACTGTACAGTACAAATATTTAGATTAGCAGTTGAAACAAATAAAAGAGAAAAGAACATGGCATCACTAAAAAGTTTTTTACTTGTGCTTTATCTGTATCTTTTTGTTATTCTGTGATTTGTATGTTTTAGCTTTCCAAAAACCTGTTGAAAAGCTTAAATAATAATTATCTTTGTTATAGAGTGACATTTATTGAAAACTATAAACATAAAACTTACTCTGGGTGAAACTATAGACTACTAAAAACTTACTTTGTGCTAAGTTTTAATAGAGATTAAGAAGAGTTCTATTTAGTCTTAACATAATGTATCATTGTTCCAACAAAATGTTCAAGCTTTATTAGAAGATTTATTTATTATTGCAGCATTTTTGTACTGTTCTTCTCCACATTTAACATAGTAATGACTTGCTGCCAATATGATTGTGTAGCATGTGATGCTAGACAATGGCTACCTATACAATTGCACACATCTGCAGAAGCCACACATTTCTGCATAGTCCATAGGAACCCCATAGCTCCCTGAACTGCATAGGGTTACATTTTTTCAGCCTGTTGGTTTTGTATTTTGAGAAGATTGGGGCTTTTAAACTCCAATTTCATGTCTGAAAAATCTTAAATTCTATTCTATTCTATTCTATTCTATTCTATTCTATTCTATTCTATTCTATTCTATTCTATTCTATTCTATTCTATTCTATTCTATTCTATTCTATTCTTACTCTATTCTACTCCACTCTACATGAAAGATCTTAGGCAAAGCTGTGCTATACTTCCTATATAATTTATACTTATTCTATCCATAAGTAAATTAGTTAACCCTAATGAATCTGAATCTGCCTTACAATTTTTCAAACAATTTTTCAAATTCTCTTTATTGGTAGCTATGGGAGAATTGCTACTGTGATGCTGTATTGTATTTTGCATTATTTTTCTTATTCTGAAGACTCCCTGGATAGCCACAAAACCCAGTCTGCAGAACCTCAGGGAGAAAATTTCTTTCAGTTCCTTTGAAATGTAATTGAAATGTGGGAAGTTGGGGAAAATACAGATCAGTAAAGAGGTGAAATTTTGGTGAAAGAAAGCACACTCCTTATATTGGTAAGAGAATCACATTCTATTCATGAGGATTTCACTAACACTGTTGTTCAATTAGATTGCATGAGACCTGAAAGAAAAATTCAATGGAAATTACATTACAGTATTAACTTTAAAGGGACGTGGTGGCTCAGTGGGTTAGGACGCTGAGCTTGTCAATCAGAAGGTCGGCAGTTTGGCGGATTGAATCCCGAGTGCCACGTAGCAGAGTGAGCGCCTGTTACTCGTCCCAGCTTCTGCCAACCTAGCAATTCGAAAGCACGTAAAAATGCAAGTAGAAAAATAGGGACCACTACGGTGGGAAGGTAACAGCGTTCCGTGCGCCTTTGGTGTCTAGTCATGCCGGCCACATGACCACGGAGACGTCCTCGGACAAGCGCTGGCTCTTCGGCTTTGAAACGGAGATGAGCACCGGCCCCTAGAGTTGGAAACGACTAGCACGCGTGTGCGGGGGAACCTTTACCTTTACCTATTAACTTTAAAATTATCACAGAAATGACAATGAATCTTCTGTAGAGATGATGGAAGACAAATTGGGACAGGAGAATATAGAGAGCAAAAGGATTACCTAAGCTTCTTGTAGTAATGACATAGTTTTAGTTCTCAGTGTGGGAAATGACTGAAAATTCAGTTTCTTTGCTGCCTTCAAAAAAGTCCAATTCTTGAATGAACGTGATAGACTATATGGTTGCAAATACTCTGAAGTTATGGTGTGTTTTCCTAAGCACATTTTTTCAGCCTACAAACATTTCTGTAGTCTGTTTATGGATAATATAAAGGATATTGGAAAGAATGCAGTGAAAAGTTCCAGACATACTCTAGTTTTCCATTATTTCCTCTAGACAGACTGATTATGTGCTTTTTCTCCACTTACAGACTTCCCAAGCATTTAATAGTTTAGATGCCTGCTAAATGTTTTGAAGATATTTTTATATGAAATCTTATCTTCCAGAAAGCTGATCTGAGCATCTGTTAAGCAGATGGAGGTAAAAACGTATCCAGTTTATAATGGCAAACACAAGTAAGGGAAACTATCCAAATGTTGAGCAACTCATTGGAGCCTTAAGTTCCCTAGTATTCTAAGGGCAAGATCTAAATCTTTACAGCTAAATGGCTGTAGAAAAAGCAGTTGTTTGCAGCATACATTGCCAACTAGTTTAAACTGCACACTAAACATTTTTGTTAGCAAAAAGCTAGGCCAGACTTCAGCTGTTTTAGTATTTGTTCAATGAAAAGGTCAAATAACTAGTTGGAATCAACTTATTTTTAAGCAATATTTCATATGTGCTTATTTTTCAAAGAAAAGTTTGATGGATTATGGGGTATAATTAGCTAATGCTTATGGCTACAATTGTATGACATTTGAACCAGAACTAGAAATAAGTCCTAACACACAATAGTTGGGTATGTATTACTACATAATAATATTTCCTTCAGTTCTTTATTTCAACTTAAGTGTACTATTAATAGGATCCATTAAAGAGAAGGTTTGTGGTTCCCAATCTGTGGCCTACAGACTACTCCTGAATTATGGGAGAGTTGTCATCATCATCATCATCATCATCATCAATCATCATCGTCATCATCATCATTTTACCCCAATGCATCTACTGCAGCAAATGTGTCAACTCCAATTTTCTGAGTGGACTTAATAAATTATAAAAAATAGCTGTATTTTATATTCCTCTTAATATATAATCTTGAATTCTGCAGCCATAGCTATGTTGAAAAGGTTGTTTTCCAAAGCACTCAGTGCAGTGGTCTGAATAAATGAAAGGGTTAGAAGCCACTACAACCACTGCTAGAAATTTTTGTCAGGTTTTGAAACTAGAATCTCTTATAAAATGCATTCATTTAGATGTTTATGCACATGCAAGAATACTTAAACATAATGAGAACTTTAGTTCTTCTTAATGAAGGGAAATTTTGCACTCTACTTGGTCTCTTCCATCTTAATAAACTAATTTTCACCAAACTGTAATTTTAAACATTTTAAGTGGCACGTTATAGTAATCTATTTTCAAGGTTATGATATTACTATGATAAACACAGATTTGATACAAAAATTATTTATAAATTGTAAAGTGCATGCAGCATTTTAGAATGTTAATGTGTAAATACTTTGTGTAGTAGTAGTATTAACTATATATGAAAGTAAATAAATAAACCAACCGCAATAAATAAAAAGGTCACAAACCTTGAGCAACTGCCAAAAAAAAGTAGAGGAAAAGAAAATATGAGTTCTCTTTTGGAAAAGTATTAGATAATAGATCTGGCAATAGACAAAATGTAAATTAGATGTGAGGAAAGGTGAAAAACAATGAAAAAATGATGTTATGAATTTCACAGAACTATGTAGGGTAATGCTAATAGAAAATATGAAAAGAATGCTTAGTATAATGATAAAATGTG
Source organism: Vipera ursinii (assembly GCF_947247035.1). NCBI lineage: Eukaryota > Metazoa > Chordata > Lepidosauria > Squamata > Viperidae > Vipera > Vipera ursinii. The sequence goes on from NC_139518.1 coordinate 30,398,872, forward strand.
AAAGGCTTATGAATGAGGAAAAAATTAAGATAAAGCCAAAACATTAAGATAAAGCCAAAAATAAGAACAAAAAACATTTAATACATATAGAGAATGAAAGATAGTTGTAAACTATGCAATCAAACCAGGGCAAGGAATGGTTCAAATTATAATAAATGCTAAGAATATACTGACTAATTTTGCTGAAATAAAAACATGTTTTGGAAATGGATAAAAAAACTACCAAACAAGGAACCTTCACATAGAAAATGGAATTAAGAATAAAAATGATGAAATAGGGAGACGGTCATTCCTATTAAGTTCAGAAGCTAATCTAAGGCTGGTTATAGGTTTTGTAGGTGCAAAATCCAAGAAATAAAATGGAGCTGTTCTCACCCTTGGTTTTGAATATAATACAACCACGTGGCTTGTCTAATAATGTTGCTTGTCTGTAACTAAAAATGTCTTCACTCTTGTTAGACCTGGAATATATCAGGCAACAGTATTTAGAGTTCCTCTGTGAGAAGGTTTCTTGACTAAATTCATGAGAATAAATTTTATAGGAACCAGAATATATTTTGCTTAGAGCATCTCTGGAGAATGTCAGCTCTGAAATCCAGGACCAGTTTTTATGTAGCAGCAGAAGCTGGTAAATTACAGGTGCTTTTGTATTAAGAAGTACTTGGACAGTTGTTTGAGGAATACTGTTGTATGATAGATATGTGAATAGTATATATAGAATGCTTAGTGAAAGGTTTTATTACTGAAAAATAAGGCAAGATAAAAGATAATAATAAGGTAAGATAAAAAAATAACGTTTTTGGTAATGTTAAAGACATATTTGTCAAAGATGCTAATGGGAGTGCACTTTTGTTTTCAGATTTTGCTGGCTGAGAACTCGAAGCAAATATTTGATAAAAGGATGCTGCAATGAGTAGTATCAATCTGAAAATCACTGTATCAAACACAAAAATGATTATCTAGCCTTCGCAATAGTTGTGTTTGACAGAACAGAAAATGAAGTAAATAATTGCAAATTATGTATAAATTAGAAATAATTTGAGCAAGTAAACGCTAATAGTGGAAAAATGGGCGAGAAATCTTAAATTTTAAAATGTACAAATTCTATTAGAAATGCAAAAGCAAAAGCACCTGTAATTTACCAGCTTCTGCTGCTACATAAAAACTATATAGTATAAAGTCTGTTGCAAAAAACAGTGAATTGTTTCTTTTTTTAAAAAAAGTGAAAATGGCTACGTATACACTAAGTGTGTGCTTTTACCCATTGTGTTATGTGGAAGAAATAATCTGAACTTACTGAGAACAGGTTGCTGAGAAATGTAAAGTAAGAAGGGAAAATCCAAGAATGAATGGGGTGTGTGAATTAATATGTATTGAATGCAAAACTGATGATAAATACAAAGAAGTGATTTGGACTAACAGGCTTCAGCCAGTTTAAAGGACTATCTTGTTTTTTAACAACTTTATTATTTAATTGGTAAGCAGAAACTGCATCTATCTTCATTTAAATTACTGCTCTCTATTGATAATTTGTGGGTTGAATGTTGACAAGACAGAGAAATCATTCATACAGTATAAGGAAGCACAGCCAAAAGCTGAATTTATTTCTGACCACAAGAGGATGTAGTAGGGAAAATAACACAGGAAGAAATTATGTGTAATTCCTTACCTTTTTGAAAGCTACTTCTCATGGTGTACAATAATTTAATGAAACTGAATTCGTGAAGATAATAACTACAGTGGATGAAAAGAAACAGAGCTTTTGGAAATGATTCTTTAGATCGGAAAATAGCCATAAATCACTAAGTTTTAAGCCATAGTAATTGATCACCCTGTCAACAAAAGTGTGTATAGTCAAGGCTATGGTCTTCCCAGTTGCAATGTATGGCAGTGAAAGTTGGACCATAAGAAAGGCTGAGCACCAAAGAATTGAGGCCTTTGAACTATGGTGCTGGAAAAGACTCCTGTGAGTCCCTTGGACTGCAAGGCGATCAAACCGGTCAGTCCTAGAGGAGATCAACCCTGACTGCTCTTTAGAAGGCCAGATCCTGAAGCTAAAACTCAAATACTTTGGCCACCTAATGAGAAGGAAGGACTCACTGGAGAAGAGCCTAATGCTGGGAAAGATTGAGGGCAATAGAAGAAGGGGACGACAGAGAATGAGGTGGCTGGATGGAGTCACTGAAGCAGTAGGCGTGAGCTTAAATGGACTCCAGAAGATGGTAGAGGACAGGAAGGCCTGGAGGAACGTTGTCCATAGGGTCGCGATGGGTCGGACACGACTTAGCAACTAACAACAACAACAACAATTGATCCTGTGGAGATTTGGAATAAGGATCCTGGTTGAATGTGTAGTTCCATATATATGTTTTTGTCTATAGAAATGTCCTTTGTTGTATCTCTTATGTAGCACCCTTAATAATGGAATTTTATTATAGTGCTAGGCTGTGCTTAATTAGTAACTAATTGATAATACAATTTATACCTTGAAAGAAGGCATGATTCAAGAATGCAGTGCCTCCTTGTCTCTTTCTTTCTCTTTCTCTTGCGTAAGTGCAGGACAGTCTATTAGAACAAGGATTTTCAACCTTTTCATCCACTGTACCACTTTTAGGATATGGCAACATCTGACTACCACCAGTCGCCTAGCAAGGTGTCAAAAACTTGATGACCCCCCCCCAAAAGGAAAAAAGTGATGAAGTACAGGTAGTCTTTGACTTACAACAGTTCACTTAGTGACTGTTCGAAGTTACAATGGCACTGAAAAAAATGCCCCCCAAGCCACAGCCGATCAAGACACCTGCCCGCCCGGTTGCGCTCTTCCTCCTGCCCGAGGTTTTCATTGCTGTGAGCATTTCAGTTGAGGATTGGCAGCGGGGGTGGGGTGGGGGAATTGATTTGATTTGATTAAATTTATATGCCGCCCTTGTCCCTGAGGACTCAGGGCGGCTCATAACCATAAAAATTAAAAAACATAAAGTATTTTTTTTAAAAAGAATTAAACAATAGATGCAATAAATACAAGACAATTTAACCCAGTAAAAAGCCTAATTAAAAGTCCAGGCCCGCTTGTTGGAACAACCAGGTCTTCAGGTCACGGCAGAAGGACCGAAGGTCAGGGGCCGTCCGCAGCTCCGGGGGTAGTTCATTCCAGAGGGTCGGTGCACCCACAGAGAAGGCTCTCCCCCTGGGGGTTGCCAGCTGGCATTGTCTGGCCAACGGCACCCTGAGAAGGCTGACTCTGTGGGAGCGAACCGGGTGATGGGAGGTTGACAATGGCAGCAGGTGGTCTCGCAAGTAAGCCATGTAGGGCTTTAAAGGTTATTACCAGCACCTTGAATCACACTCGGAGGGTAACCGGAAACCAATGCAGCTCACGCAGGACTGGTGTAACATGGGAGTACCGAGATACTCCCATAAGCACCTGCGTGGCCGCATTTTGCACCAGTTGAAGCCTCCGGGTGCTCTTCAAGGGCAGCCCCATGTAAAGAGCATTGCAGTAATCCAGGCGAGAAGTGACGAGGGCGTGGGTAACCGTGCATAGGGCATCTTGGTCCAAAAAGGTGCACAACTGGCGCACTAGGCGAACCTGTGTGAAGGTTCCCCTGGTCACAGCCATTAGATGATCTTCCAAATTAAGCCGTGAATCCAGGAGGACACCCAAGTTGCAAGCCCTTTCTGAGGGGGGCAATACCTCCCCCCCATCAAAAGAGATGGAACTTGTTGGGCAATACAAGATGCCGGTGTCCCCAGCCACTCGGTCTTGGAGGGGTTAAGCCTGAGCCTGTTCCTTCCCATCCAGACCCGCACTGCCTCCAGGCACTGGGACATCATGTCAAAGGCATCACTGGGTTGGCTCGGGGTGGAGATAAACAACTGGGTATCATCTGCATATTGGTGATACCTCACCCCAAAGCCATGGATGATCTCACCCAGTGGATTCATATAGATGTTAAACAGGAGGGGGGAGAGAACCGACCCCTGAGGCACCCCACAAGTGAGGGGCCTCGGGGTAGATCTCTGTCCCCCTGCCAATACAAACTGCAAGTGGCCCGAGAAGTAGGAGGAGAACCACCGTAAAACAGTGCCTCCCACTGTTTGGGTTTATTCCCCCCATCTGCTGGGTGGTTGCAGCAGGTTTTGGTCACTTCAGATGACCCTGGGACACCGTGACCGTCAGAAATATGAATCAGTTGCCAAGCATTTGAATGTAAATCACAAGACCCTGGAGATGCTGCAACATTCCAGCTGATCAGCGCTTCCTCTGGACTCAGCAGAAGCACCAGGATCAGCGCCGAGCTCCAGCTGGAGCCTGGTGCTGATCCTGGTGCTTCTACTGAGTCCTGACAGCCCCAAAGAAGCGCTGATCCTGGCGCTTCCGCTGAGCCCTGACAGCCCTGCAGCTCCAGCCATCTCTCGCTCAGGCTTGTGTGGTGCTACCACTGGTTCAGCTCATTCCCTTCCCCCGCTACCACTTTTCTAGGATGGTCAGGTACCACCTGCCAGGTGCTAATGTACCATAGGTGGTACCCGTAGCACTGGTTGAAAAGCCCTGTATTAGAATAATCATTTGTCTGAAATGGTATAGTGTTTCCTACCTGAGCAGGGGGTTGGACTAAAAGACCTCCAAGGTCCCTTCCAACTCTATTATTATTATTATTATTATTATTATTATTATTATTATTATTATTATTATTATTATTATTATTATTATTATTATTATAGAACCTTGGCTCAAGTCACCTATCATGCCTATTATGTTTCCTGTCTAGAATTGTGGATCTAGTGGTTATGCCATGAAGGTTATCCATGTCTCCATATGTTGATATCTTGCAGTTCTTTCTATATTTGTGATCTACTAATGTATATTCATGCTTAGCTGTCATTGTTTAATATTCAGTATAAGATCTGCAACCTTATGGCTCTTGCTCTTGGCATATCTGGTTGTAAGAGACTAGTAACTTACTATAAGCCTGCTAACTTTAGAATTAATAAAATGATCATTTGGGACCTTTTCCAGTTGTTGGTGTGTTTGAATATTCTGATAAAAAAGTTAAATATTCCTTATAATACTGAGCAAGCGCTGCCTACAGCAACATAAAAATTTTTTATACATAAGTTCCATTCGCTACAACTGGAATGCAAACTGGAAAGTGAAACTGTTATCATGTGGATTTCCATTTCTGTTTGATATAAAAACAATTTTTAAAAACCTATTACAAGTAGTCTTTGACTTACAGCCCTCTGTTTTGAAGTTATAATGGTACCAAAAAAGTGACCTTTTTCACACTTACCACCATTGCATCATTCCCATGGTCACGTAATCAAAATTTGGCTGCTTGCCTACCGATTCAAATTTATGGGGAGGGGGTTGCAGCGTCTTGGAATGACATGATTATCTTTTGCGACCTCTTAGTAACTTAACAACTGCAGTGATTTACAACAGTTGTGGCAAGAAAGGTCATAAAATGGGCCAAAACCTAACAACTGTCTTGCTTAGCATCAGAAATTTTGGAGTTTAGGATCTACACTTTAGAACACTGTTCTGCATTTCTCCTGTCAAATGGAATATTGGGAATGAAATTCAAAAATAATTATTTCCCCAGATCTGCCTTCACAAGTGGTTCAGAACTGCAAGTTTTTAATTACAGTAAGTCTCTATTGCAGAGGTAAACAGAAGGGATTAAACACGTTTCTTCTTTTCCATGTTTTTGTTTTGATTTGTTTTCCCATGACTCTGGTATAAAGATCTATACTGCTCAAAAAAATAAAGGGAACACTTAAACAACACAATGTACTGTATTTAATAGTAGGATGTCTTATCTTATGTTCCCTTTATTTTTTGAGCAGTATATTTTATACCAGAGGCTACAGAAAAATATATTGATCTGAGATACTTGAACATTTTTTTATGTTTATTATTTAAAAAATGAAGGACAATGGGCCATTTTAACTTGGAAAGAAGTTCCCAGACACTATTTCCATTATCTCTTCCAAAAATTCCAGTTTTCAGGAAAGTGTATTCTGTTTACACTCATACATACACTCATGTACATACAGATGTGTCCACATGCACACATTTATGGGAAGGGTTTGATTTCAGCTAGAATTAGCAACTCTAGGATGGATGGATAGATAGATAGATAGATAGATAGATAGATAGATAGATAGATGATAGATAGATAGATAGATAGATAGATAGATAGATAGATAGATAGATAGATAGATAGATAGATAGATGGATAAATAGATAGAATAATAACTCTGGTATTCTTTCTACTCTATCTTTGGAAGAGGTGTTAGTTTAAATTCAGGTTTGCTCTTCTTTTTAATAAATATATTATTCCTACTATAAACAATCAGGATAAATATGTTATTTTAGTTTAAAATAATTCTGATTCTTAATTCTATCGTAACTGGAAAAAAAGAATTTAGGTGATAGAAGTTGTATGCATTTAATTGTTTGGCTGAAAGCCAGTAATTTTACTGTTACATCCGGGTATTTTCTGACAACAAGCACAAATTCAAAGAAAGCAGCAGTTAAAAGAGTACTTACTAGGCAGAGAACAGTATATTGGCAGAATTGCTGAATTAACACCATTCATTTTCTATTGATAGCCACAGGATATTAGGGAATGGGGAGCAGGAATTATATTTGGGTTATAACATGGTATCTTAATTCGGCATCAATACCAGTCACAATGCTGTAACACAAGGAAATAACCGATGTGCATTAAGCATTCACTGGGGATACTTGCTAGCCAAAGGTGGTCTCTTCTTACAAACTGCTCTAACTTTCTTTGTTTCAGCCCCTCTTTAACTTATAATCTCCAGTCTCTCTGGGCAGATCTCTTCCCTTGTCATTATTCTTCTGCATCCAGACAAGGAACCTGCTTTTAATTTTAATCTGTTATGCCTGTCTCATAAAACATTCACTGTATCATTTGACTTAATGAATATCTCCACATCAGAAAAACGTACAGAGTTAAAAGTAGGAATGGGAGGGTGGAGTGGTATTTTTTCTTTACATTAATGTAAAAAATCAGTTAGGAAATAGAGTAGGCTGGCTTATTTAGGATCCTGATCAATTGTATTTTTGAATGAGAGAAATGTTCCAATTTCTTTGGGATTCAATTCTCTTATTTATTGGTCTATTTTCAGTGTTGCATTGTGACATGTTCATAAGCAGCAAGAAAAGTTCTGGAAGGGGTAGAAAGGCTGCTTAGCAGATTGCATGCAAAAAATTCATCCACAGCTTGCTCGGAATCCTATCCTCGTTGTGTGCCAAGATTTCTGTTTGCTTATTTTCCTGTACTGAAAGTGAGTATAGTTGCCAGATTTAAAACAGAGGCAAGAATTTAGTAGAGGCAAGGACCAAAGAAGCAACAGTCCAGTTGCAGGGAGGAAATAGTAAATGAGAATAGAAAAAGAATATTGTATATTGTATATTCATGCTTAGCTGTCACTGTTTAATATTCAGTATAAGATCTGCTGCAACCTTATGGCTCTTGTTTGATTTGTGTGCAAAATGCTGTGTTATACATGAATAAGACAATAAACATGTATGGCACTGCATTATTTGGGCTTTCTACCCCACTACATTAATTGGGCTTTCATAAAAGATTCATGTATTAGGAAATATTGATCATGTGCAAGACCATCCCTAGTCAATCAATGTTCTTATTGTATTGAGAATGATTTTGGTTATTTCAGTAGAGGTGGAAATACGGAACACTGTTTTATCAATACTATATCGCACTATATAGAATTACCCACCAAAGCATACATGAGGCTTCTGTTTTTTTATTTTCCCATCTCTATTGTATATGAACGTATATGAATGTATATGTATATGTATATGTATATAATGTATATGAATCATATACTTCTGGAAGGTATTTTCAATGTGTAGTATACTATACTGCTTGTGGTAGAGTTTTCTGCTTTCTGTATTTGAATTACAGCACGTTTACTTGGACATTCTTTTCTGTATTATGTTCAGTTGACCTGCTACTGTATATGGATATGTTTAGTGACTGTAGATTGGCAAGCATGTGCAATAACTGAAAATGGGCAAAAAAAATATCCTGTATGGGATCAAGTACTATATGTGGCTGGAGCCAAAAGCTGTGTAGATACATCCATGAATTCTCTTACACATGCATTTGTTAAGAGATGGGGAAGGGACAGATTGCTCTTACCCTAATCTGAATTTACCTTTTGCATGGAGCTTTCAAAATTATGCTGAGAGTTGAGTAAAGTCCTAGAGACATAGTTTTGATAACAGAAAAAGTAATTTTATTTTAAAAAGAATCTTTATAAGCGTAGTTCTAACAATAGAATAGCATTTCTTTCAGTATACCAGGGTATCTGTCAGTTTGTTTTATGAGGCTTTGCATAGATATAGATTGTTTTGTTTCAAAATATCACAATTTTATTTATTTACAATTTTGCCTATACCATGAAACTGCATTCCCAAAGGACTGTATTTATCAAGACTACTTCCCAAAGGACCTCCTTTAGAAAAGAGAAACCAGTTTAAAAGTTTATCACCCTTCCTCTAGAATTAAAAAAAAATGTGCTGGGAAGTTTATGCTGTGTTCTGTATTTTTCCATTTTCCAGGTCATGAGCGTTCATTAGGGTCACACTTCATAGAATCATAGGGCCAGAAGAGACCTTGAAGGTCTTCTAGCCAAACCCCTCCCCAAAGCAGAACTCCTTATACCATCCTGGACAAATGGTTGTCCATTCTTTTCTTGAATACCTCCAGTGATGAAACTGCACCCTTTCTAGGGGCGTCAGAATTTTTTTTGTATCATAATGACCAGAACTGGACACAGTATTTTAATTGTGGCCTCACTAGTATAATATAGAATGGTACTATAACTTCTCATGATCTTGATGCTTTTCCTCTGTTGATGCAGCTAGGACTGTATTGGCTTTTTTTGGCAGCGGCAGCACACTGTTGGCTCATACTTAAGTGATCATCCATGAGGTCACCTAGATGCCTCTTCTACAAGAAGGTTACAAGAATCTAAATATATGTTTAATATTGTGTTAATTTACAGATGTACAGAAAGAGAATAGTCAAAAAGGCACAAGTTAATGCTTTAGCAAACAAAATGAATTCTTTGTGCCTCTTTGTGTCCTGGTATGATTTTAGAGGCACCAGTCTCTATGAAGTATGAATAGTCTCAAACATGTCTCACATAGAAACAAATATAAAACATGCCCACAGTTATAATATCAGCCATAACTAAGAACATAGCAAACAAGAGAAAACAATGTAACTAAATTGATTGCTTACTGTGGTCTCTTTAGTTAAATAACCTTGATTGTGGAGCCAAAGGATATTATATAATTGTAGAGCAAAGGATATTATTTTTATGGATATTATTGTATTGTTGTAGAGCAAAGGATATTGTTGTTGTTGTTGTTAGCCGCAAAGTCGTGTCCAACCCATCGCGACCCCATGGACAATGTTCCTCCAGACCTTCCTGTCCTCTACCATCTTCTGGAGTCCATTTAAGCTCACGCCTACTGCTTCAGTGACTCCATCCAGCCACCTCATTCTCTGTCGTCCCCTTCTTCTCTTGCCCTCGATCTTTCCCAGAATTAGGCTCTTCTCCAGTGAGTCCTTCCTTCTCATTAGGTGGCCAAAGTATTTGAGTTTCAACTACATGATCTGGCCTTCTAAAGAGCAGTCAGGGTTGATCTCCTCTAGGACTGACCAGTTTGATCGCCTTGCAGTCCAAGGGACTCACAGCAGTCTTCTCCAGCACCATAGTTCAAAGGCCTCAATTCTTTTGTGCTCAGCCTTTCTTATGGTCCAACTTTCACTGCCATACATTGCAACTGGGAAGACCATAGCCTTGACTATATGCACTTTTGTGGACAGGGTGATGTCTCTGCTTTTTAATGTGCTGTCTAGATTTGCCATTGCTTTCCTCCCCAGGTGCAAGCATCTTTTAATTTCTTAGCTACAGTCCCCATCTGCAGTGATGTTGGAGCCAAGGAAAATAAAATCTGTCACTACCTCCATTTCTTCTCCATCTATTTGCCAGGAATTGAGAGGGCCGGATGCCATGATCTTGGTTTTCTTAATGTTAAGTTTCAACCCAACTTTTGCACTCTCCTTCTTCACTCGCAACAAGAGGCTTTTTAGGTCTTCTTCACTTTCTGCCATTAGAGTGGTATCATCTGCATATCTTAGGTTGTTGATATTTCTTCCGGCAATCTTAATTCCAACTTTTGATTCATCTAGCCCTGCCTTTCTCATGATGTGCTCTGCATATAAGTTAAATAGGCAGGGTGACAGTATACAGCCTTGCCGGACTCCTTTCCCAATTTTGAACCAATCAGTGGTTCCGTGTCCAGTTCTCACTGTTGCTTCTTGGCCCACATATAGGTTTCTCAAGAGACAAATAAGATGGTCTGGTACGCCCATCTCTTTAAGAACTTGCCAGAGTTTGTTATGATCCACACAATCAAAGGCTTTAGCATAGTCAATGAAGCAGAAGTAGATGTTTTTCTGGAACTCTCTAGCTTTCTCCATGATCCAGCGTATGTTGGCAATTTGATCTCTAGTTCCTCTGCCTCTTCGAAATCCTGCCTGTACTTCTGGTAGTTCTCGATCCACATACTGCTGGAGTCTAGCTTGTAGGATTTTAAGCATAACTTTATTAACATGTGAAACAAGTGCAATGGTGCGATACTTTGAACATTCTTTGGCACTGCCTTTCTTTGGAATTGGAATGTAAACTGATCTTTTCCAATCCTGTGGCCATTGTTGAGTTTTCCAAATTTGCAAATTGAGTGTAGCACTTTTACTGCATCATCTTTTAAGATTTTGAATAGCTCAGCTGGAATACTGTCACCTCCACTAGCTTTGTTGATGCTCAGTTTTTTTAAGGCCCACTTCACATTCTAGGATGTCTGGCTCGAGGTCTGTGACCACCTCATCATGGTTATCAGGGACGTTAAGCTCATTCTTGTATAGTTCTGTGTAATTTTGCCACCTCTTCTTAATCTCTTCTGCCTCTGTTAGGTCCCTGCTATTTTGGTCCTTTATCATGCCCATTTTTACATGAAACGTTCCCTTCATCTCTCCAATTTTCTTGAAGAGATCTCTGGTCCTCCCTATTCTATTGTTTTCTTCTATTTCTTTGCACTGTTCATTTAAGAAGGCATTCTTATCTCTTCTAGCTATTCTCTGGAATTCTGCATTTAATTGGGCATATCTTTCTTTTTCTCCCTTGCCTTTCGCTTCCCTCCTTTCCTCAGCTATTTGCAAAGCTTCCTCAGCATTTTGCTTTCTTGCATTTCTTTTTCTTTGGGATGGTTTTAGTTCAGGGGTGTCAAACTCAATTTCATTGAGGGCTGCATCAGCATTGCGGTTGCCCTCAGGGGGCCGGGTGGGTATGGCTGGGGGGCATGGCCTACTGGGTGGGCATGGCTAGAGTGCGTATGGCCTACTGGGTGGGCGTGGCCAGCTCTACCTCGTTTGCATCAAGGGTGCCTATGGGGGCCTGGGCAGGAGTGGGATAGATCTGAGGGTCTCTGGCAGAAGGAGAGTCTCTGGGCCAGGGCCAAGGCAGTGGGGGCCGTTCCCTCACTGTTTCCAGGATGGCTTTGCGGGCCACATGAATCCACTTCGTGGGCCGGATCTGGCCCCCGGGCCTTGTGTTTGACATGTCTGTTTTAGTTGCTACCTCTTGTACAATGTTGTGAAACTCCATCCATAGTTCTTCAGGCACTCTATCAGATCTAATTCCTTAAATCTATTTGTCACCTCTACTGTATATTCAACAGGGATATGATTTAATTCATACCTGAGTGGCCTAGTGCTTTTCCCTACTTTCTTCAGTTTAAGCCTAAACTTTGCAATGAGAAGCTCATGGTCTGAGCCACAGTCAGCTCCTGGTCTTGTTTTCACTGACTGTATAGAGCTTCTCCATCTTTGGCTGCAGAGTATAGTCAATCTGATTTCTGTGTTGACCGTCTGGTGATGTCCATGTGTAGAACTGTCTCTTTGGTTGTTGGAATGGAAAAGAGTGTTTGCTATGACCATCGTATTCTCTTGACAAAATTCTATCAGCCTGTGCCCTGCTTCCTTTTGTACTCCAAGGCCAAACTTGCCTGTTATTCCAGTTATCTTTTGGCTTCCTACTTTAGCATTCCAATCCCCCATGATGATAAGGACATCATTTTTGGGTGTTAGTTCTATAAGGTGCTGAAGGGCTTCATAGAACCAGTCAATTTCATCCTCTTCAGCACCAGTGGTTGGGGCATAGACTTGGACTACTGTGATATTGAATGGTTTGCCTTGGATTCGAACTGAGATCATTCTGTCATTTTGGGGATTGTATCCCAGTATTGCTTTTCCTACTCTTTTATTGACTATGAAGGCTACTCCATTTCTTCTGAGGGATTCTTGTCCGCAGTAGTATACCTGATGGTCATTTAATTAAATTCACCCATTCCTGTCCATTTTAGTTTGCTGATTCCTAAGTTGTCGATGTTCAGTCTTGTCATCTCTTGTTTGACCACGTCCAGCTTTCCTTGATTCATGGATCTTACATTCCAGGTTCCTATGGAGAAAAAAATCTTTACAGCATCAGACTTTCCTTTCACCACCAGATACATTCACAGCTGAGCATCCTTTCAGCTTTGGCCCAGTCGCTTCATTCTTTCTGGCGCTACTAGTACTAGCCCTCTGCTCTTCCCCAGTAGCATATTGGACGCCTTCTGACCTGAGGGGCTCATCTTCCAGCGTGATATCATTTTGCCTTTTGGTACTGTCCTTAGGGTTTTCATGGCAAAGATACAGGAGTGGTTTGCCATTTCCTTCTCCAGTGGATCACGTTTTGTCCGAACTCTGCTATGACCTGTCCATCTTGGGTGGCCCTGCATGGCATAGCTCATAGCTTCATTGAATTATGCAAGCCCCTTCACCACGACAAGGCAGTAATCCATGAAGGGGCAAAGGATGTTATATAATTAAGAAATAAAAAGATACGAGGAATTAATCTAGACTAGGATTTCAGAAAGGAACACTGAGTTTAAGATTCATCTGTAGGAGTATTCAACATAATAATTTACTTTTAAAAAAGGTATGAATAGCATATGTATCATTTTATTCAAATGTTCTGCTTGACTCCATTCTCATTTTTTGTAACATGGCAATATGACTGTGAACTAAAACATGCCTTAGAAATGGTGTGTTGTAAAGATGTACAAAGTGGTCAGAAAGATGCTTTCCAAAGTGCATTAGTTTGAATTAAGTACCCCATTCTTAAAAAACTGAGGCAGTTCCAGATTTCAGGAGGATATAGCTGCTTCACCTTACTTCAAGGAGACATGTGTTTTCTTGTCCCAGTTCCCTTTGTAAAACACTCTTTTGAATGTTTTGCACAGTCCCACTATATACAGTAGGCCTTAAAATGCAGTTTAGAGCTTATTGCAGCTTTTAAATAAGTTACTAAACGTTTTAAGTTGTAACATTATAATGCAGTCTTGAAAGAATAGAAAACGCAGGTTCTATCTAAAGACTATAATAATTCTGACAATTGTTAATCAAAAAGTGCTTTTACAAAAGGCAAATGGACTTTCTTGGGGTTTTTTCCTTGAAAAAAAATCCTTCTTCAGTCCTAATTGTATGATGGGGAATGGAAGGATTTATATTCTTTGTGGTCAACTAGTTTTTAGCATTTTGAAGATCGGTCATTAGTCTCTGAGAGTCATTGAGGCCACTTGAGAATTTATCTGTATTCTTAGTGTCACCTGACTGAAAGTGCAAATGGATATGGTACCTTCTTGGGATTTCTGTCAACTCTCAGAGAGCTAACAACTGATCTTCAGAGTGCTAAAGACTGGATGACTGCAAAGAATACAAATCCTTCCATTCCATACAATTCAGTTAGAACTGAAGAAACCTCTTGAGTGAGAAGAGAATGTTTTCAAGGAAAAAAACCCAAGAAAATCCAGTTGCATTTTAAAAAAGCACCTTTGGGGCAACCATAACCTGGATGATTGAGAACCTCCATAGACATTTTGATATGAGTTAAGTTTTATTAAGATGTTTCAGGGCTGTCAGTTGTTCTAAGGCCAGTGAAAATAAAGATGCATCTCAGTGGTCCCATTGCAAGCTCTGCTTATTTTGTTCCAGACAAATTCTCAACTGTTTTCAATTGGGTGAAATAAAATTTGATTTTGACATTTTTTCCACTTCAAGAATTTTGGGTTCTTGAGGTTTTTTATTTATTTAATTATGTTGTGGTAAGGAATATGTGCTACTGTCCTACATTTCTTGAAAGAAGTTATCTTCTGGGCTTTACAATAGCAGTTTTATTTCTATGGCTGGTACTTGAGAAATTATTAATTTCTTCTTCCTTTGATGAAAAAGGTTGAAAAGCCAAGCTCAAGTGTTTATATATCAAGAAGTATAGGAAAACTGCCTTCAAGTCAGTTTTAACTCTTACAACTATATGAACAAGTTCTTGCACTATTCTTGGCAAGGTTTTTTCATAAGTGGTTTGCCATTGTTTCTTCCTAGGGCTGAGAGAGTGACTAGGCCACAGGTCTGCAACCTGCGGCTCCAGAGCCGCATGCGGCTCTTTCAGCCGTCTCCTGCGGCTCCCAGTCCTCTGCCATGTGCAGTCCATAAAAAAAAAAGTGGGACTAAAAAAGTTCAACCAATCAATTCAAATATGCAGGGTAGGTGCATATCTTGCCTTGGCTCCACTCTTCAGTCAAACCCTGTTCTGCGCATGCATGCATGTACGCACATGCACACACAATTTTTGCGGCTCCCAGTTTTTCCTTTTGTGAGGGAACCGGTTCCGAGTGGCTCTTTCACTGTTTCAGGTTGCTGACCCCTGGACTAGGCCAAGATCACTCAGCTGGCAGAATTAGAACTCACAGTCTCCTGGTTTCTAGCTGAGAACCTTTACCCTTATGCCAAATTGGCTTTCTTAAACAAGACTAGATAATGTTAATTGCTAAATAATGAAGTGAGAACCCTTATCTTTACTTTATGTATTCCAATGTAGGTTAGCAATGCCAAATGTCTTTCCCCACTTAATTTTAAATAATCAGAATGCAACGAAGCATAAAGGCAGCAAGAAAGTAAATTGCATTGAAAGAGCCAGAGAAGTGTGCACACACATACATTAGAAATGCATGACATTTTAGTAGCACAGCAGGAAATCTTGCCAAGGAAAGCAGTTGTTTGAACCTCCCATGCATGCAGTCTGAAAGAAGTGTGTCTGTGGAAGGGGTTTGGGGAAAAAGAAACACAGAAGAAAATATTTTTTTAAAAAAATCTCAGTATTATACCAAACATAGTTATCTACTATACTTTGGGGATTGCTCTTTGGTAATGCTTTCTGAGGACACTGTTCTATCTTACAAAGAAAATATAGTAGTGGAAAAATTGCTGTTTTATTCTGTCACTATTTTGATTCTTTTTAGCCTTTATATTTTTCAGTTACAGTGTCATATTAATCATTTTTGCCCACTTTTATTTATTGTTTTGCTGTGGATTCTACCATCCCTGAAACCACCCCCCAAATGGAATTGGAAATGGAATTCTACTTCATTTTGATTAAATTCTTTGTTATACAGCTTCTCAGTGTATTCTATATTTCTAGGGCAAGGAGTGACGCTATTATCTGGATTGTTTAATTATATTTGCTTTCTTTTTTTCTTTTTAGTTTACTTTTTTCTTTTTAGTTTTTAGTCTCATTTTCAGAGTATTAACTGCAAACCGTTTTGTCTTTTGTCTATAATTACCTCTGTGATTTTTGGCCCATGCCAATAAGAAAAAAAAAGGGAAAAAATACTTTTCACTGTTGATTTTTGTCAGTTTTATTAGTAACCATTTCTCTTCACTTTATTTTCAGTTACAAAACTGATTTAATCCCATTTGAATTAGGTTTGAAATTCAGTGGGATTTTTTTTGTTGCCTATGAAATGATTTGTATGAATGTATGCCAATTAGTGTACATTCAAAGTGACAATAAAGTATTCTATTCTATTCTATTCTATTCTATTCTATTCTATTCTATTCTATTCTATTCTATTCTAATTCTATTTCTATTTCTATTTCTATTTCTATTTCTATTTCTATTTCTATTTCTATTCTATTCATGGTTTCCAGTAATAGACTCTTACGTGTCATGGGGCCATTTGTTATTTTAATGTGATGCATTCCAGAGAATTTTAAGGGTAGATTAATGTAGCTTTTAATATTATGATAATCAGTAAAAATGAACTATTTGTCATACACATGGAATTAGGTTCTGAGAAAGATTCTGAAGACAAATGGGCATTATTGGTCTGGCTGTTTGATAATTTAGATAGCAGAAAGAAAAAGAATGAACTTCATTAAAAACAAGTGCATAATATGTAGCTGCTCAGAAATGTAAGAAATCACTTTCAAGGAAGAAGATGTGACTTTGAGATGAAGTTTGAGAGAAATTATATAGTAGATCTATGAGTAATCTAGTATAAATAATCATACGGTTGGAGTGTTCATTACAGATTAGCTGCTTTGATGACTGGTATAAATGTGGCATTGTTACTGCTTTGCTAACTTCAATTTTTCATAATATAAATTTCCTTATTTATGTATCAATATTATCATTTATTTGAGTTTGGGAAGCATGTTATTGACTCTTCCAAATGGAGATGGGTGCTGTGTAGCTTTTATGGAATGCTTCATACAATATGCTGTCTTTGCCGTTATGATATGGAATGTATCAGAATCAGCCAACGTACAAATGTAGTAATATATAAATAACTAGTATTTATCAACCAAATGGATTTTTGGTAGAGAAATTAGATCTTGCAACTAGAATCTATATTTTATGGATATTAAAATGCACTTTAGACGGAAGGTCCAGATATATTTTTCACTGAAACAAATACATGCTTCTTTTGTAAAATGAAAGTGGGCAATACTTCCTTATGTTATTCAAAGTAGCTGTTCTGTTCTCCCCCCGGGGTACAAACAGACAGACAAGCAGGCACGACTAGCAAGGGTTAATTCCTCAGGCTTTAGTAATTGATAAGGCCTTGGCAGCAAAATACAAACAGTCAGCCAAAATAGGCTCGTTACCTCAAGCATCCGCTGGAATGAGATAACTTCCAAACAATTACTCAAAATGAGTCCAAGCAAACAAGCAAACAGTCCAGAAACAAAAGTAGAGAAGCATTGTCAAGAATTCAGGCCAGGGTTTCAAACAGGTAGTAAATCTGACAGAATTCCAAAGATGTGACCAGAAGTTGATTAAATTATTGTTCATCACAAAGTCCTGAGAGCAGCCACACCCCCTTTTGTACCTTGTGGGGTATGGCTCAGTGACTCAGCTAATCCCTTACCCTCCTACTCTTCCTATGCTGCTGTAAATGCTTGGCTCTGCACCGTTCTTGGGGATCTAGCCATGATTCATCTCCGCTACTCTCAATCTGCTGCAGCTGCTCTGGCTCACTCCCAGCCTGGCTAATCACAGGCTGCTCCTGTCGGCCTTCAGATGGAGACGGAGGCCTTGCCAGAGGGGAGGGTCCCAGAGAGGGAGGCCTTGCCAGTTCCTCCCCATCATCCTCAGAGTTCTCTTCCTCAGGTAGGACAGGCTCGGGGGTCGGGGCCAAAACAGTAGCAGAGTACTTTTACTTGCCAGATTGCCTATATTACTGTCTTTCATATATGAACATTTAATACTAATACTAATAATAATAACAATAATAATAATAATATAAAAATAAGGTTGGAAGGGACCTTGGAGGTCATCTAGTCCAACCCCCTGCTCAGGCAGGAAACCCTATACCATTTCAGACAAATGGCTGTCCAGTCTTTTCTTAAAAACTTCCAGTGTTGGAGCATTCACAATTTCTGGAGGCAGTTTATTCCACTGATTAATTGTTCTAACTGTCAGGAAATTTCTCTTTAGTTTTAGGTTGCTTCTCTCATTGGTTAGTTTCCATCCATTGCTTCTTGTCCTGCCTTCAGGTGCTTTGGAGAATAGTTTGACTCCGTCTTCTTGGTGGCAGCCCCTGAGATATTGGATCACTGCCATCATGTCACCCCTTGCCTTCTCTTCATTAAACTAGACATACCCAATTCCTACAACCATTCTTTATATGTTTTAGCTTCTAGTCCCCTAGTCTTTGTTGCTCTTCTCTGAACTCTTTCTAGAGTCTCAACATCTTTTTTTCATTGTGGTGACCAAAACTGGATGCAGTATCAAGGCATTGTAAAGTAGTATTAACACTTCACATGATCTTGATTCTATCTCTCTGTTAATGCAGCCTAGCACTGTGTTGGCTTTTTTGAAGCTGCAGCACACTGCTGGCTCATATTTAAGTGATTGTCCACTAGGACTCTGAGATCCCTCTCACAGTTTCTGCTATTGAGCAAAGTGTCACCTATACTATACCTGTGGATTTAGTTTTTCTTGCCTGAATGTCGAACCTTACTTTTTTCACCATTGAATTTCATTCTGTTAGATAGCGCCCAGTGTTCAAGGTTGATTAAAGGTTTTAAGTATGCTGTTCCAGGAATTCAAAGAGCATTTTTAAAAACCACATGTAATATACAGAATGTTACTTGAAAATTCACTCCAAGAATGCCATTGTTTTGAGAATGAATATAACCACATTGATGAATCAGATATAAAGTGAAAACATGGTTCGGTATTTGCATAAAGAGGAATGAAAAGTAATTTCCCTCATCTGTTCTCATTGTTTTAGAGAAGGTATGACTTGTGGTAGCCTTCCAAAGTAGGATAGAGGTCAATATTTGATCTGAATTTAGGATCTCTGTTTGCTGTCAACTTGAACAATTGCAAACAATGCTGCATGTAAGGCAAAGAGGAGCTTTTGAATCCAAGAGTATCAACTAAATATTTATTTAACCTCCAACTATCTCTAAAAAACATCATGATTTATAGGCCAAAAATACAGGTCAGCTTTGATTTAGAACTAATTGTCTGCTTTCTTTGTCCATCAATTTTTTATTTGAATATTTATAGTACATTAAGAGAAGAAAAAAACCTATTCAGACATAACACTAGATCATTGTTAGACAGCCATGGCTTGGCTTGATGTCTAAACTGAGCCTGTGTATTAAAAATGTTCTTGCTCATAAATTATGAAATAGCAAGAGGAGGAATACTGTAAGTCTTTAGTATCAGAATCCTTATTGTTTATTGTTATATGTGAGCTATGGCTTATCATTTGTGCAAGAACTTTCTGTTTCTTCACATAATGCTTAATAATAATAATAAAGTTGGAAGCAGAATATATTTATTTATTTATTTATTTATAAATGGATTTGCGTTCACTGAACTGATAGATATCAAACTATTTATGTTCAATTTTCTAGAAATGTATAGAATTGTCAGAATAGAGTTACTGTCTAACTTAGATAAAATATAGAAAAGTAATTATTTTCTTCTAATATTGAAGAAGCACCATGCTGTCAAGGGACAAGAAATGAGAAATATTGTTTGCTTGTAAATTGGAGAAAATTTCTTTTTTATCCAGTCCTATCTTATCTTGATCATTGACTGGAGAATTGACTGTCTCCAAGTTTCCTTGATTTCTATTTTTTAAATAGATAGTTGATTTTGCTATTATTTTGTTCCAAAAGGGAAAAGTGTTAATCTGCCAAAATGATTTTAAGTGTAACATTGTTTTAGCTTCACTGTGTAAATATGGCTGTTGTAGTGAATATGTTACATGAAATATCCGTAACAAATTTGCTTTTACATGAAGCAAATTTTGTGTTGGGCATCAGAATTTTTTACATTTTTTCTACCTATCTCAGCCAATTTCAAAAATAAAGTTTGGAATCTCAAAGTATTGTGAATTACTATTACACTTGCCAGAGGATTTATTACATATCTGCAATATGAACTAAAATAAAAAAAATAAGAGTCCATTTGAGGAAACTAAAGTATTTTGTCTTCTTAAAGTCATCTACTCCTAATTTCCAATAACAAGCCCAGCTAAATGAGACCCTTTGGTACTGTTATGCGTATTTCAGTTTTCTAAGTAATGAAAGATGCAGTTATTCATATTTAGTTTTCTTTCTAAAGAAGTCACTGGAGATATTCTGTAATAAACTCTACTAGCTGGGCATTAATGAAGCCTCTTAAACTTATTCTAACAGTCACTGTTCTTTCATTGAAGGAAAACTGCTAACTTTTTATTTCTTTCTAAATTAATTCCAAAAACTGCATGCTGGTCCTTTCAGTTTTTTAATGGATCCCTAGACACTAGCACTCTTTAGTAGAAGAAACAATCTGTTCGTAAATTTACTTGAGATAGAGAGCAATTAGCTAACCTCATTATTAGACAGGCTTAATACTTTCCCGAAATTAACTAAATTTGAATGTACAAATGCTTCCATTGTTGAAAGACATCCTGGAATTTTCAAGTATATTTTACATTTCATTTTTTCCCATGTTAGGTGGTAATGCATTTCTTATATAGTGGTTTTGAAAATACTTATGAATTTTTTTCGTATACCAAGTTGTAAATCATGTCCCTCCAAACATAACAACCTTTTATTTCTAAGAGTTATCCATTCTTTTACCCATGTTAGTACAGATGCTTGATAATATAAAACCCACTCTGGCAAGCCAAAACTTCTATTTTCCTTAGCTTCTTGTAGCATTTTCAATTTAATTCTAGCTTTCTTTCCTTGCCAAATAAATTTCAAAATTAGTGATTTAAATCTTAAAAAAATTATCTCTAATTTTATAGATATCATTTGAAATAGAAACAATATTTTTGGTAATATATTCATTTTCACTGTAGCAATTCTTCTTTATATCAACAATTTTAAGTTTTTCCATTTTTTTTCAAATCCAATCTTATTTGGTTCAGTAATTTTATATAGTTATCTTCTTTTATATAGTTATCTGTTGAGTCTTAAATTTCCAGGAAACGTTGTCAAACGCCTTTTGAGTAAGAATACTAGTGCATTTCATAATATTCCAATATGTCCATTATAACTCTTAAGGGATTTTCATGTGCCATTTCATATGTCTAAGGTTCTGATCAGGTTTACTATGTCAAGCAAATCTAATGGCAAAGATGCCTTTGGGTGATATTGACCCTCTGATTATGACAATCTGCACAATATTGCCATGTAGTTTTGGCAGCAGCATGGGTGAGATTTACTCTTGTCCTTTTTTGGGATGATTTTTTGATCTCCCTTTCTATTTTACATTCCTGATAATTCCCATTCAAATTACACAACTTAATTTAATTAATTTAATATTTGCATTTGTATACCGCCCTTTCCCTGAGGACTCAGGGCGGTTTACAGGGAATTAAAATCGAAACATACAAAAGTTAAAACCAATTAAAAAAGCATTAAATTCACCCTGTAGATTAAAACCCCAGTTAAAATTTTCTCCTCAGCCTGGGCCCGAGAGCTCAAAGAGCCAGGTCTTCAGGCCCCGGCGGAATGATCGGAGGTCGGGAGCAGTCCTCAGCTCTACCGGCAGCTGGTTCCAGAGGGCAGGCGCTCCCACCGAGAAGGCCCTATCCCTGGGTGTCACCCGCCGGCAATCTCTCACCGGCGGAACCCTGAGCAGACCCTCCCTGTGGGAGCGCACTGGGCGAAGGGCGTTTGATGCCGGCAGCAGGTGTTCCCTCAAATAACCCGGACCCAGGCCATGTAGGGCTTTATAGGTGATAACCAGCACCTTGAATTTCACCCGGAGGGCAACCGGAAGCCAATGCAGCTCGCGGAGTAGAGGTGTTACATGGGAGTATCGGGAAACCCCCATTACAACTCGCGCGGCCGCATTCTGCACCAGTTGAAGCCTCCGAGTGGTCTTCAAGGGCAGCCCCATGTAGAGAGCGTTGCAGTAGTCCAAACGGGAGGTCACAAGCGCATGAGTGACTGTGCGTAGGGCGTCTCGGTCCAGATAGGGACGCAACTGGCGCACCAGGCGAACCTGTGCAAAAGCCCCCCTGGTCACGGCTCCTATGTGATCTTCAAAATTGAGCCGTGAATCCAGGAGGACGCCCAAGTTGCGAGCCCTATCAACGGGGGGTAACACCTCACCCCCCATCGTTAGAGGTGGAATAACTTGGTTAACCCGAGACGCCGATACGCACAGCCACTCAGTCTTGGCGGGATTGAGACGAAGCCTGTTTCTCCCCATCCAGACCTGAACCGCCTCCAGGCACCGGGACATCACGGAGAGGGCATCACTGGGTTGGTTCGGGGTGGAAAGAAAAAGTTGGGTATCATCAGCGTACTGGTGATACCCCACCCCAAAACCACGAATGATCTCGCCCAGCGGCTTCATGTAGATGTTGAACAGGAGGGGCGAGAGAACCGACCCCTGAGGGACTCCACAAATGAGAGACCTCGGGGCGGATCTCTGCCCTCCTGTCAACACCGACTGCGAGCGGCCCTGGAGGTAGGAGGAGAACCACCGTAAAACGGTGCCTCCCACTCCCAGCCCCCTGAGACGCCGCAGCAGGATACCATGGTCGATGGTATCGAAAGCCGCTGAGAGATCTAATAGGACCAGGACAGAGGAGCAACCCCTGTCCCTAGCCCTCCAGAGATCATTCACCAGCGCGACCAATGCCGTCTCCGTGCTGTGTCCAGGCCTGAAGCCCGATTGGTACGGGTCCAGATAATCAGTTTCCTCCAGGAACAGAGGGAGCTGATGCGCCACCACACTCTCAACAACCTTCGCCAGCTGATACAACTGATATAATAATTCATGGGAAGATTGTTAATTCTTAGTTATTTATATTACTACAAAAACAGTATACATGTTAAATGCATGTTTATATTATAGGTCTGAACTTACTATATTCTTTTGTTAAAATTAAACATTTACGATTCAATAGATCCATTGTACATAGAAATGTTTCATATTCTGTCTCAATGTTATATGCATCTCTTCTTACATTGTACTGTTATTTTAGCAATGTTTCAACTAATGCAATAAGTTTTGAATACAGGCTCTACTAATAGCAGTAACTGACCTACAAACCTTATCCAAGTTGCACTGTAATGGTAATGTTGAGTAGTTTTGTAACTATAAATTTTTATTAATGAATTTTTTTAGAATTCTGAGCTGTTTAAAAGTGTTTATTCATTTAGTCATGTCCAACTCTTGGCGATTCTATGAGTCAGATCTCTCCACATCTTCCGATCTTGCACTACTTCTTTCAGTTGTTCTATACTCTCACTGGTGTCAGCTTTGATGGTGCCTGAGCTGTTTAGTGTAATTAATTTAATGTTTTGTCTGATTTCTGGTTTTGGGAAAACTGAATGGAAATGGAAATTGTAAGCAATCTACTGATTCATATAAAATGTTGGGGTGCTGCCCAAAATATTCATCTGAAAAGTTGCTGTCCTGATGTTCTTACCATTTGAAATCAATGGCATTATCTTTTTATTTAGATAATGGGTTAAGCAGCCCATTTCATGGGACTTTAAAAATGTTATAATATTTGTACGTTCATCTAGCACACATTCAATTGTTCTAACATCCCTACTGATGTTTTTCTAATGTATATTAAAATGTGTTCTTTTGCAATAGATGTGAAGGATTTGTATCTCTGTGTGTATGTGCTTATAATTAAAGATTCTAATTTTCCATTGTCTCAATGTTTTTAAATATTTGTTTTTGTATTTCCTGAAATGTCCACTATTGAGCCATCTGTAGAATCATTCAGTAAATCTGTTTGTAGCTCAGATTGTCATTGTCATGGTTCCGACAGATGAAACTCTTCAAAAAAACTTTGAGGTATTGTTTACCTTAAAGAATCTTTTATTCGAGAAACATAGTATCAGCACTACATAGTTGAAACCAAAAACTAAATTCCCCTCCCCTGGGTACAATGTAACAAAGCACAATTCCCTCCTCCAAAAAACAGCCATAAATCATATTTCCCAATTAGTTTGAAGTGCAGGCTTTGTCCCCAGCTCTCCGGCTCACCAAAACTATCAACTTAGTGCCCAATGACCTTGGGTTCTCATGGCTGAGTTATTATTGTTATGACTAGCTGGATTCTCATCCACATTCCCCCTCTCAGCATCACTTGCTGTAACTCTAAAAGAAATAGAAGAAAAATGGCTGCATTTCTCTCTGTTGTCAAAGCAAGAACATAGCAGCGTTGACAGTCATATAAAAATGAGTTTTTCATCTCTTACTTTGTTAATAATCTCCACAATTTTTTTAATTGGGTAGAAATAAAGGCTGAAATCATGCTGGTAGATTAGACAGTGTTTACATTTGAAAGAGAAGATTTTGACTGAGAGTATGGGAATGTTACTGTAATGGGTGACCTGAGTTCCATAGCATTTCATCTATATTTGGAAATGTTGATGAGATAAAAACATTGTTTTCTTGGGCAGACCTTTTGTTTTGGACATTTACTTGCTGATCTTTGATAGTTTATTCTCTTTTACATATTAAAGCAGGAAATTCTCATACATAGTTTCTTAACCGCATTGAACAATTTAAGCAGAGTTGAATAATGGTCTGAGCTGGACTGAACAATAAAGTATTTTCCCAGCTGATCTTTTTTTAAAAAAGCCCCAATATTCATTCATTCATTCATTCATTTTTCATAGCCACGCATCTCAAACACATGATTATGAGCACTGAACAATCATAAAATCAATTAAAACACAACAAAAAAGTAAATGTATAAAGCAAATGAGAAAAATATAAACCATAGATTATAATCTTGATTTATCCTGATTCATTTTCCCACATTTTATTTTATTTTATTTTATTTAAAAAATTATTGGTTTCCCCTCCCATACATTCAGTAGTATTTATTCAACAAATGTGCTGTCTGAGTTTACATACATATTTAGTTCCTAATCCTTTATTTTTTCCTCTAGCCATCGATAAAATAAGTCCCAAGTTTGGTAATATTCTGTTTCTTCTTTTTCTTTCAGTCTCATAGTCAGTCTATCCATCTCTGCACATTCTATTTTTTAATTATTTCTTTATCTGATGGTATTGCTTAATTTTTCCAATGTTGCACAAATATAATTCTTGACATTATTGTAACATGCAAAATCAAATATATACTTTATCAGTCTTTTCTGGCATTATACCTAATAAAAAAAGTTCAGGTTTAAACATCTTTTCTAGCCAAGCATGTATCTTTTTCCAATAACTCTATACCTTGTCACATGTCTACCAAACATGGTAATAACATGGTAATAAGTACATTTCCAACATTTATCTGGCATGTTTTAAACATTTTTGCTACTCTTGCTGGTGGCAAGTGCCATCTATAAAACATTTTATATAAATTTTATTTGTAGGAAGTGCACATTTTAATAGATCACAAGCCATTTCAAAGTCTGTTAGTGTCAGCCACAATGGTTAGTGTCTTTGCATATTAAGAATCCCGTTGAAACATCAAATTATGTGCTGGCTGCATTTGATAAGCAAAAAATGAGAATGTATACGCCAACTAGAGTAGTCTTTTCAATGAAAAGGTCAGAATTTTTTTTAAATAAATAACTAAATAAATGAAATATTTTTGTTCTTGTGTCCAAGTGCACTTTTGCCATGGACATCTTCAATCCAGAGTAGTAAATGTGTGTGCTGCAGTAGATGCACACACAGAACAATCAAATTAAGAGCAATTGTTACAATGTAACAGTCCTAATCACCAGAGTTATTGGCAGACATTTGGGTTATGGAGTACTAAAGGAATTCTGCCCAAACTACAAGTGGGAGCAAGTTATATTTCACTTTCAAGGGTTATGACTGTGATAGACACTAACCAGAATGAATGCCAACTTTGATTTGTATGCTATGTGGGATCTTGTAATTTGTTTATTTGAATTTTGACTTAGAATTGCTCAGTGACTTTGGATGGAATATAAATGAAGCAAAGTGGAAATTAACTAAATTAAATTAAAAAATTGGCCTACATCATGGGTTCTTGTATCTCCGTTGTTGTAAGTAACAATGAAAGGAAAATTAAAACTAGTTACATGTATTAAATGTAATATTTTTGTCATCTAGAAATAAAATGGACCTCCTAAAACAGGGCTTTTTTCAACCTTTTCACCCACTGTACCACTTTTAGGATATGGCAATATCCAAGTACCACCAGTCGCCTAGCAAGGTGTCAAAAATATGATGACCAAAAAAAGGGAAAAAAGTGATGAAGTACAGGTAGTCCTTGTCTTACAACAGTTCACTTAGTGACTGTTTGAAGTTACAGTGGCACTGAAAAAAGTGCCCCCCAAGCAACAGCCGAGCAAGATGCCTGCCTGCCCGCCCAGCAGCACTCTTCCTCCTGTCCGAGGTTTTCATTGTTGTGAGCATTTCTGTTGAGGATTGGCAGCGGGGGTGGGGCGGGGGTGTTTGGTTTTTATTCCCCCCATCTGCTGGGGGGTTGCAGCAGGTTTTGGTCACTTCACATGACCCTGGGACACTGTGACTGTCATAAATATGAATCAGTTGCCAAGCATCTGAATGTAAATCACAAGACCCTGGAGATGCTGCAACATTCCAGCTGATCGATGCTTCTTCTGGGCTCAGCAGAAGCACCAGGATCAGTGCCGAGCTCCAGCTGGAGCCTGGTGCTGATCCCGGCACTTCTGTTGAGCCCTGACAGCCCCAAAGAAGTGCTGATCCTGGCACTTCCACTGAGCCCTGACAGCCCTGCAGCTCCAGCCATCTCTCGCTCAGGCTTGTGCGGTGCTGCCACCAGTTCAGCTCATTCCCCTCCCCTGCTACCACTTTTGTAGGATACCACGTGACAGGTGCTAATGTACCACAGGTGGTACCCATACCACTGGTTGAAAAGCCCTGTCCTAAAACATTTTCTATTTTTTTCAACCAAATTGACTTGCTTTGTTTTTAGAGCTTGTTTAATTTTGATTGACATAGTATATTTAACAGAGTATATTTAACAGTGGAGGATGACTTCATCAACTTTAATCTATTTAAAATTATCTATATGAATGTTTACATTAATTTTTCACCCACTAAGATTGGCTGGCAGATGTGTCAGTGATAATAATAAGAAACCACATTTTGCTTCCAATTTTTATATAGTCTAAGTAAGTATCAATGAGTTAATCTGCATATAGTCTATTTTAATTTTGCATGCATTAATCCACTTAGTTAATTTTCTAAATTACAGTACTGTATGTTTTTAAAACAATATGAATATTCATTTACATTTTCATGTGTAATTTTTTCTGATACACATTATTATATTTAGTTTTCTCTATTGGTTGCATTCTCAATTAAATTAAAAATTTTGTTAAGAAAATTTAGAAAAATACATAATCTGAGGGATAGTTGTATTCCAAACGGCCTGGTAGTACATGATGTAAAATTAGATGAATTAAAAATGCACTCGTACATATTTATCCAGTATCATGAACATAAAGCTATATATATTTAATTGATTTGTTTGTTTGTTTATATTTTTATTTACGGTATTTGTTCAATTTCTATTGCCAACCAGCTCAATCAAGTGACTCGTATTCATTTGGTCCAGTTATTTTTATTCCCTTTTCTCCCTGTGCCAAAACATGCTCTCCAAGTCCAGCTTAGGGGCAGCCTTCTTGTTGCACATTGGACTTCAGTTTATGCCAATCTATGTCAGTATGTTGTTGCTGTGCAATGCATTATGATTTTAGTCCAGTTTACCTGGAGATTACAAGTTAGTGAGGATTTAAAATGAGATTTTTCTAACTTTTAAAAAAGCTGTTTGATTTCATTGCAGCCTGAACCATGAAATTATTTAGATGGGCTTACTAGAGTGAATCTTTTTAAAAATAATATTATTGTTATAAGCTAGCAACTTTGAAGATAATTTGTTTTGATTTGCTTTTTTTTTTGTAAGTTTGTTGGTACTTCAGAGAGACTGTTGGGAATATATCACTAAAAGAAGCATTGTGATAGCAATGGACAAACTGTGTTCTCTCTGAAATAGGAGTGTTTGCAGGACCCTTGTCTTTTGGGATGATTAACTTTAGAAATATATATTAACCTGGAACTTCTGAAATTTGTCTGGAAGGCGGTGGAATCTCCAAAGTGTTCCCTGTCCCTGAGTTAAGACTGAATGTGTCATCAAATCTGGAGATAACTTGAGAAGTTACATAAATAAAGTCAATTGGAGTTTATGGTCTGGACTGAAACAGCAATATGAACCAAGCCAGTCTGCAGATGGATAAATTTTCCACATGTCACTGCAACTCTGCAGAGCATAACCCATAAATTAACATTTTTTGGCCTTCAAATAGTATTCTAGAATCATGTTGTTGAAAAGACTTGGCTCCAAGTATGATTGCTCAGGCATTTTGTTTAAACTCTTATGAGGCAACTGCATTTGTGTAATGTAATAAGTACATCCCTTCACAATTGCTTAGATGCATTTCCTGATTTAAGGCAACCAGTATTTTCTTTAATGATAGTTCAGCTAATTAGTCCGCAAAGGCAACCAACATTTAAAGCTGTGGAGTGAATAAGAGCTTGCTTTAAAAAATTGCATCTTTTGTTCTCTCTTTAAAAGTTTTTTTCACTGTGATTATAGGGCAAGTCCTATCTTCTTGAGCACTATCAGAAAGCCAACCATGCATTATTCTTATAATAGGTTAAGAAATTATCATGTCTAAAATCCATTAAAAATCCAAACCTGTAAGAAATTAACTAGTAAAAATAAAAAGTAAATTGATACAGCCATGATCCTTAAATATATATCCATACATTTAAAATCCTGATAAAATATATTAAAGTAAAATATTGAAAGTTAAGAATAAAAAATGCCTGCTTTTACATCTGACTTATTTGATGAAATAGGACTCCTGAAATGCCCAAAATAAACATTTATATAATTTAACCAGTCTTTTTCTATACATAACAACTGTGTCTAAAAGCTCCTTGCTGTGCATTGTTTGGAAAAGAGATAAATAAGAACTTTGGGTATAAACAGGAAGGCAATGATTGATAGACTTTGTGATTTCATTTATTTAAAAGTTTTTTCATTCTCTATTTTCAAAAGTATTGAAAAGAGCCTATCACAAACAAATTAATCAATAAAATAGCATTAGAGTTTAAAACAATGTCCAGAGTTTAGCAAGCTTTTCTGGGACTGGATACCTTGCAAAAACTTTCATGTTGGCCTGGTGTCCCCAAAATCTTATAATTATTTATTTATTTATTTATTTATTTATTTATTTAATTAATTAAATTTTTACACCGCCCTTCTCCCGAAGGACTCAGGGCGGTGAACAGGGCATATCTTAAAACTACAAAAGTACAAAAGTTAAAAAAGAATTAAATTATTTCCCACAATAAAAACAATAAAAATATATATAAATATTAAAACCCTAAGTATTTCCCCATCAGGCCAGGCCAGCTTGTTCAAATAAATGGGTCTTTAACCCGCGCCGGAAGGAGCGGAGATCCGGTGCCATCCGGTGCTCAACCGGCAGCTGATTCCACAAAGCCGGAGCGCCCACAGAGAAATCTCATGAGTTTGGCATTATTGTGTGAGATCTAATGCAATTAAAAATAAAAAATGGAGGCTGCTCTGGGTGCGATGGTTGGGTTGGAGAGTCGTTCTGACTCTTGCTATAATCAATGTGCTTCCAACAAACATACATTTTAATTTAAATGTAAATTTAAAAAGGATCTCTGTATTTAATAAAAGGTTATTGCAGAGCTTTTTAGCTTCTAAAAATAAATTCTAAATCCTAGGCCACCAAAGAAATTGTCTTCCATACTGCAGTCGAGGCGTACAGTTCCAGTAATGTCACTGATTTATATATTGTTGTGTATTGCCTGGAAATCGGAAATCAGGCCTGAGGGTCAGAAGGTGTGGCTTAGGCATACAATGGTTATGTCGATTTTGATTTTGATTGATAAAGGTGTTTTTATCCTGGCTGCTGTTTTTGTGTCTTGTTTTTCTATTCTTTCTGGTTTTTAAATTTCTTTTGATATTGCTATCTGCCCAAATCATGAATTTAAATAATAATAAACAGGCAATATAAAAAGGGTTTTTTAAAAAATAAATGAATAAATCAGATGTAGTTTAATGTTCTGGGCATAGAAGATAATTTCTTTGACTATATTAATCATTGGACTTTTGACCACATTCTAAGCTTAATGCATAATTTGTCAGTTGTACATTCTCAACCAGGCTTTACCAATGTAAATAATAATATACAATGTTCAGACTGCAAACTGGCTGAGATTCATACAGGTTGATGTCTAATATAGTTTGATGGTGCCACTATTGGATAACTATTCATGCCTTATTTTCATTGGTGCATAGGTAGTCCTCAACTTAGGAGTACAATTGGGACTGGAAGTTTTGTTGCTAAGTGATGTTGTTATTAAGTGAGTCTCAATCAATTTTATGAGCTTTTTCATCGCAATCACTATGCAAATCATCCCAGTCATTAAGCTGTTTGCACAGCTGTTAAGTAAATTTGGATTCCCCAAAATGACATGACTTGGCTTGTCATAAGGCCTTGGGAGGGTTGCAAATGGTGATAGGTGTGATGCTGCTGTCATCATAAATACAGGCCAGTTGTCAAGAGTCTACATTTTGATTATGTGACCACAGGGTCATATGAGGACTGTTCATGAATCACTTTTTTCAGTGCCATTGTAACTTCAGTTAAATGAATAGTCATAAGTTGAGGACCACCTGTATTGCTTCCTTTTTCCAAAGAAAGTAGATGGACTTAAAACCCCACTTATTTGCATATAATGT
This sequence comes from Vipera ursinii, assembly GCF_947247035.1. Taxonomy (NCBI): domain Eukaryota; kingdom Metazoa; phylum Chordata; class Lepidosauria; order Squamata; family Viperidae; genus Vipera; species Vipera ursinii. The sequence goes on from NC_139518.1 coordinate 30,429,632, forward strand.
AGAAAGGACTATTCTTCATCCTCTTCTTGTAGCACTTTTGTCCTGAAATCTGATCAAAACTATTTCAAACTAATTTTTCTAAAAGCAAACAATAAACAGTGCATAAAGCAAACTGGACAGATTCCCTTTTATTTTATGAAAGATAGCATTGATCATCATAATATCTTTTAAGTCTAATACCTTTTTCATCTAATCCAATGGAAAATGCACAGAAATGCTGCTGTGCATATTAAGGTTTGAGAAATACTGATGTGCATTTGTAGTATTTCAGGTGAGAAATAAAATGTTTTTTGAAACAGATTGACCTGTCCCCCTTTAGTTTAGCATAGAGGTCCGCAATCTTTTGGGCACCAGGGGCCGGTTCCATGGAGAAAGGTTTTTCCATGGAACAGAGAGTGTGGTTTTGTGTGCTACCTGCATCCCATGGATGGAACTTTGCTTGTTTGCGTGGATCAGTTGCTGGCAGAACTGGTCCATGGACCAGGGGTTGGGGACCCCTGGTTTAGCATGTTTTGCCAGTAACTGTGTACTTGTCTTTCATGTAGTGTATAGTTTTAAAAGATTAAAAATATTGTGTGTTTGGGGGGAGGGTTACATCAAAGCATTTTTCTTTCATTGAGATCTTGACTGTCAAACACTACTGTGCTCAGTAGGCGTTTTAAAAAAAAGTGTTTTCAACTTCAAATATTTCTAAAAACATCCATATGCAGTTCCAGAATTATATATTATTTTTTCCTTTTTATAACATGCATATTTTGTTAATTAGCTACATAATATGGGACTTTAATTGTTTGGCTCTGTAGCGAATATAGTGAAGTTTTTGTGCTGCTTCTTTTTTTCTTTAGTAAACCGTAACATGTATGGCATCTTAGATTGTGAGACTGTTTGGAGGAAACAGCTGAAAGTTGTTAGATACGTGTTTCCTGCAGAAGATCAAGACTATGAATATCTTTGAAGGTAGCTAAATTCTGTGACATAGCAGTATCTGAAGATGATATGCAGCTGTGCTTAGTTCCTACTATGCATAAATTGCACATATTGCAATAAATTTCTAGAATTAAAAACTACAGATAATCCTTGCTTAACAACCACACGTGGCACTAGCAACTAGTTCCAATGGCTAAGCACTGCAGTCACTAACTGAAAAATCAGTGACCATGCTAGGCTTACAGTGTTACTTTCCATTTTCATTGTTAAGCAAATAATTGAAATTGTTATATGAGATATCATATGACTGCAACATGCATTTTACTTCCACAATTTCCACTAATTGTGCTTGTTGGAAGCTCGTTGGTAAACTCACAAATGCTCATCACATTACCATTGGATGCCGCAATCCCTATAAATGTAAGTATTGGGTCACAAAGTTGTTTTTTTTCCCAACCATCAAAACTTTGAATGATGATTAAACAAGGCAAGAGAGGACCACCTGTATGATAGCTGAGGAATTCTGGGAGTTGCTGTAGCCTCAACAACTTGAGAATTCTTTTTTTCATTTTTTCCATATGAAATAAAGTTATCTTGCTTTCCTCATATGAAATAATGGTGGCTAATGGTTTTAAACATTGCAATTTCCAAGTTGCCTCCCACCCACCATCCTAAAAATGCATAGTGATGGTGATGATAAATAATAATAATAATAATAATAATAATAATAATAATAATAATAATAATAATAATAATAATAATAATAATAATAATAATAATATCAACTGGACTTTGGCTGAATTGGAACACTTAGACCAGAAAACGCATAAACTTTTGAATATGCACCACGCTCTACATCCACGAAGTGACATTGACAGGTTGTACCTGCCAAGAAGAATAGGGGGCACAGGGCTACTACAAATCCACCAAACTGTAGAGGAATTAAAATGAAGTTTGAATAACTATGTAAATCAAAGTACAGAAAAATTGCTTCAGGCTGTGAAAACAGAGAGCATTATAAAAATAACAGAAACAAAGGCAGAATATAAGGAAAAACGGCTGGATGACAGATTAAATAGACAGAAAACCAAAGCTTTGCATGGACAGCATTTGAAAAACATTGAATGAAAATGTGATAACAACTTGACATGGGCATGGCTTAAGATGGGAACCATCAAGAAAGAAACAGAAGGCTTAATACTGGCTGCTCAAGAACAAGCGCTACAAACTAATGCCATGAAAGTGAAGATACAAAAATCTTCTGACAACCCAATTTGCCAACTTTGCAGCGACAAACTTGAAACTGTCGTTTCAATCATGCAAACTGATTACAAAGCTAGACATGGCCGAGTTGCTAAACTAATCCATTGGGCATTGTGTAAAAAATATGATTTGCCTGTGTCCGAAAAGTCATGGGAACATAGGGTGGAAAAAGTTGTCAAGAATGAGAGAGTGAAGATCTTGTGGGACTTCTGAATACAGACAGATCGCCATTTGGAACACAAAACGCCAGATATTGCAGTTGTAGAGAACCGAAGTGTACAGCTGATTGATATTATCAAAGGAACATGGAACGCTGTTACCTTCCCACTGTAGTGGTCCCTATTTTTCTACTTGCATTTTTTAGGTGCTTTCAAACTGCTAGGTTGGCAGAAGTTGGGACGAGTAACAGGCGCTCACTCTGTTACGCGGCACTCGGGATTCAACCCGCCAAACTGCCGACCTTCTGATTGACAAGCTCAGTGTCCTAACCCACTGAGCCACCGCGTCCCTTCCAGCCACTCTGCACCATCACATATTCTCCCCAGTCCACATAACGCTTTTCATGAACACTTGCACACTGACCAGTGGCTCATCTACCCTTCTTGACCTGCGTGGCACGTCTCATACACCCTTGCCTTCTTTTGCAGCCTCCCCAATCCATGCTGCATTTTTGTGCACCCTTCACATCTTCTTGCACCTGACCCATGCTGCACCTCTCATATACTCTTGTTCCTTGTGCATCCCCCCAACCTATGCTGCATTTTTGTGCACCCTTCACATCCACATGCATCCTTTCCTGACTCTCCCTCATCCCCTCACTCACCCTCACATGCCCTCCCTGCACTACTTTGTGCCTCTTGGGTACTGTAACTCCTTGTACCCTCCCCAATCCAGCAGCAGCCACTTAACCTGCCTGCAGATCTGCTTGCAACGTCTTGCTGACATCCCCACTGATTTTGGCTGTGGGAAAGGGGGAAGAAGTTGCCACACCTAATGACTCAGATTCAGTTAATGACAGCATCCAGGACTGCACATAGTGCTGTATTTTGTATTACAATTGCATCAATTAGTGATAAAAATTCAGGTTCCAATTGTTGTAATGAGTTGAGGACTACCTGCACATTTGAGAACTGCAAAGCTAGTAGTAGTTTCTCTGTTTTCTTTTCTTTTTGTAAAATTGTGATGTGATATTTGACTCCTGAATGTGTAGCATTTTGAAGGAATATTGACTTTTAGAGGTGATTAAGTTCTGCAGAAATTTTCAGTAATAATGATGAATTTGGTGGAACAATTACTGGGCATTATAATGTTAGCATTTGGATGACTAACTTTTTTCTTTTTCTCTTGTACCAGGTTACATACTTGGGAAAAGTTTCTACAACAGGGATGCAGTTTTTGTCCGGTTGCACAGAAAAGCCAGTAATTGAATTGTGGAAGAAGCACACCCTTGCTAGAGAGGACATCTTCCCAGCTAATGCCCTCCTAGAAATCCGCCCTTTCCAGGTTTGGCTTCATCATCTGGACCTCAAAGGAGAGGCCACTATCCACATGGATACCTTTCAGGTTGCTCGTATTGCTTACTGCACTGCTGATCACCATGTGAGCCCAAATATTTTTGCTTGGGTATATCGGGAAATCAATGATGATTTGTCCTATCAGATGGACTGTCATGCTGTAGAATGTGAGAGCAAGCTAGAGGCCAAGAAGTTAGCTCATGCTATGATGGAGGCCTTTAAGAAAACTTTCCATAGCATGAAGAGTGATGGCCGGATCCACAGGAATAGCTCGTCTGAAGAAATGTCTCAAGAATTAGAATCTGATGATGGCTGAATTTCAGTTTTTTTGATGGTTAAGCAACAGAAAAAATGGCCCTGGGAACATAAACATATATATAAAATAAATGAACAACCATTCAATTTGGGAATGATGAATTTCCAAAATTTCTCTAATCACCTTTTTCATTGTTTTTTAAAAGCAATTCAGAAAATTTCCTGAAAACATGCTTCTTTATTATAATTACATAACATTGAAATCTGCTGCTGGATTTTGTTTTTGTTTTTGTTTTAATGTGATAAAATTTCTTGTTTAGTCATTTGTCCATTTGATGTTTCAAACTTATTTTAAGCTTTGGAATTCAAGTTCTTGTCTTATGGTTTGTAATTATTTCAATCTCCTTGTTGAAATTCACTGAGCAGATTTAACAATGAGATCTTTCAGAATTTGTTGTTAGCATGTAGTACATCTTCTACAGACAAAGAGAATACAATTTGAGGATCATCTGCTCTCTTTTTATCACTTCCCGGGCTGAAATTTCTACCTGCAGTTTGACAGCCTAACAATTAATCCACATTTCATGGTTTGAGTATTAACATACGCTTAACATTTACAAGTTATAATCATATGTTATATTTTCTTTTATTCATTTAAGCTTTTAAAATGTACTTTCAGTCACATATTTCCCCCTTAGTGCCATTGTTTAAAAGATGAATTGCAGGGATGCCAAGTGAATGGTGGGACACCTGAATGTAAATTTCCTCTTTTATATCATGTCCATTAAATCAGACCACTGTCTAAGGATGAACATCCTGAATATATATTAGTTGGGCTGTAAGGCAGAGTCTACCTTGCTTCAGGCACAAACTTTCATTTTGCAATAGTCTTGCCATGAACAGAATCTACATCAGCTTATTTACTTGTGCTCCAGCGTTCAGTTTAAACTAGCATATTAATCGTTAGCATCTGATAATGATAAGTATAAGATTCTTTAAGATCAGGTTTAGTGGCAGAAAGTTTGTTAATATTCTGCTAATATTTCCTGAAATATTAACTTCCTGTTAATATTTCCTGAAATGTTTTCAGTTCACAGATGTAAGGGTTCATAAATATTTTTAACATTTTTGAGACAAAGTGCTGATTACTAATATATAGGTAATGCTGCACTTCATACAGACTTGTTCATAAGTTGTGGTAATGTTAGGAGCACTGGGCACCTTACAGAAGCCTTAAAAGAAAGCAAATCAGAGCAGATAGCTATGGAAACTTTTTCATTGTGTCTGAATATGCACGTGTGTGTGTGTGTGTGTGTCTGTCTGTCTGTCTGTCTGTGTGTGTATGCAGTGACTATTAGAGCATATAGATTTATCATGCAAACATACTGAGGAGGAATTGCACCTTTAATAAATATGCTTATTGCTTTCCAATGTATGTAAAGTATTATGCAGCTTAAAGGCATTCATACTTTAATAAAAAAAGGTGGAATTAAAAATTAATAATTTCAGACTTCATGATTTTACATGTACACTCCTAATCTACCAATTCTGGCATTAACTACAATCTGCATAATGATATATAATACCTGGCATTAAACCTTGAATTATGGCTTCAGTACTAAATTTTATTTTACTTAATACTAAATTGTACTTTTGTTCTGATGTATGTAGGCATTTTGCTTTTTCTGAAGGGCTTTTCCATCTTTGCTTCTCCACCCTTTCTAGCAACTAGGTATACCAATCTCTGTGAATTGAAAAGTTCTATGCTTTTTTCTAAACTGGAGATTAGAAATATATAGCTGTAAAACTCAACTTAGTTTCCCCTAAGAGTTCAGTTGTATAGGCTTTATATTCATTGTTGCTGAGAGTTATAAGAACGTCACATTTGCCCTTCTCTCTCCTAGAGTGAATTTTGGATTTGTAATGGAAAACATAGAAATTATTTATTTGTAAGCTGCCTTGGCTTGGAGGACACAGTCTTCCTCCAACGTTTGGCTTCTTGTAAGAGAGAACTAAAACACACATACCCATGAAAAGTTCCTTTGTTCCAAGCTTCTAAGGCATACAGATAGTGCAAAAAATAAACTGCCACCCTGGCTTAGAGATTGATTGATGGGATAGGAATGAGAAAAATATTTTGTCCTCTTCATCTTCCCTGTCCTTGGATCATTCAAAAGAAGAACAGCAGCTTTCCTCTTTTGAAATTATAGACATTTAGGACTCCTATATGACAAATCATTTCTTCTTGAATAAAGTTTACTCTAAATCAGGTCACTATTAAAAGAGGTTAGGGTTTATTTATAATTCATAAAGAAGAAGGATTCATATAAAATGCACAAAAAAGCAAAATAAATAAAGAAAGAAAGCACTGCTGTCTTAGTAATAATTAACTTGTTAAAAATGGTTACTCTACTTTCTTATTGAAAGTGTTTCCATCAGCCTTCATGCATTGTTATTAAGATATTCTAAAATCTCATCAAATCAGGCCACGGGTGAAATTATCTAATCCTTTTGATTCAAGTACTAACTTGAAAATGGTACTCAAATATGTCCTTTGTTTTTGGTATTAGTAATGTGGGATTTTTATACTATCACCATTCTTGTTTCTCTTCTCCAAGAACTTTATTATACATAGAATTATGGATAGATTTTGTGGATGACCTCACACTGCTTGATGAAACAAAGGGGTTCTTGCAAGAAATGACCACCAGTTTAGATAATGAGGCCAACAAGATTGGCCTACTTATAGATTTTGAGAAGACTAAGTGTAAGCAAGTTGGAGGTGCTCAGGATAATATGCCTCTTACGGTCCACAGTCGGACTATAGAACAAGTCCAACAATTTACTTATCTTGGCAGCATTGTATCTATTGATAGAGATACTGATAAGGGCATTACTGGATTCAAATGGCAGTAGCTGTGTTCCAAGCATACACCCAATTTGGTCTATGGCAGCCAAGTATTACCACAAACTCTTCAAGACTGTTATACCAACTGCAATATATGCTTGTGAAACCTATAAGTGTACAACCAAGATGATTAAATGGGTAAATATTTTCCAACAACATTGCCTGAGAGGAATCCTCCACATCTCATATTGTGACTACATCACTACGAAGAGGTATTACAAAGATCTGATTTGGGGCATCTGTTGGGAACTGTGAATGAATGTTGAATGTGGCTTGTTGGCCATATTTTATGTATGTATGCCTAAAGATCAGCATCCAAAAATTTCACTACATTGGATACCTCCTGGAGGAAAGAGGAAATGGGGCTGGCCTTGGAAAACTTGGAGCCAAACACTTAAGGAAGATCTTAAGGTTATTGATGTCCCTTGGAATAATACCGAAGATGCTACAAATGATCAAAGCCACTGGAATGCCCTGGGCAGGACCTAATGATGATAATGAATGTGGAATTTAACTGTGATATTGAGAACTTTTAGCTCTTTCTCCAGCCAATATGGGCTATGGTTACAGTTCCTGAAAACTGTAATTCAGCAACATTTTGATTCCCTTATCTCTAATGGTGTGTCCCACTCTTTACCTATTATAAGTAATACAATGGCATATGAGCATTATTAAAGTCTTCTGCTGTATCCAAGCAGTGTGCAGAGTTATGTAAGCAATCCTCCAAGTTATAAAGTTATCTGTACAGTGGGCCAAAAAAGTATTTAGTCAGCCACCAATTGTGCAAGTTCTCCCACTTAAAAAGATGAGAGAGGCCTGTAATTTTCATCATAGGTTTACCTCAACTATGAGAGACAAAATGGGGGGAAAGAATCCAGGAAATCACATTGTAGGATTTCTAATGAATTTATTTGCAAATTATGGTGGAAAATAAATATTTGGTCAATAACAAAAGTTCATCTCAATACTTTGTTATATACCCTTTGTTGGCAATGACAAGAGGTCAAACGTTTTCTGTAAGTCTTCGCAAGGTTTGCATACACAGTTGCTGGTATTTTGGCCCATTCCTCCATACAGATCCTCTAGAGCAGTGATGTTTGGGGGCTGTCGCTGGGCAACACGGACTTTCAACTCCCTCCAAAGGTTTTCTATGGGGTTGAGATCTGGAGACTGGCTAGGCCACTCCAGGACCTTGAAATGCTTCTTATGAAGCCACTCCTTTGTTGCCTGGGCGGTGTGTTTGGGATCATTGTCATGCTGAAAGACCCAGCCACGTTTCATCTTCAATGCCCTTGCTGATGGAAGGAGGTTTTCACTCAAAATCTCACGATACATGGCCCCATTCATCCTTTCCTTTACACAGATCAGTCGTCCTGGTCCCTTTGCAGAAAAACAGCCCCAAAGCATGATGTTTCCACCCCCATGCTTCACAGTAGGTATGGTGTTCTTTGGATGCAACTCAGCATTCTTTCTCCTCCAAACACGACGAGTTGAGTTTTTACCAAAAAGTTCTATTTTGGTTTCATCTGACCATATGACATTCTCCCAGTCCTGTTCTGGATCATTCAAATGCTCTCTAGCAAACTTCAGACGGGCCCGGACATGTACTGGCTTAAGCAGGGGGACACGTCTGGCACTGCAGGATTTGAGTCCCTGGTGGCGTAGTGTGTTACTGATGGTAGCCTTTGTTACTTTGTTCCCAGCTCTCTGCAGGTCATTCACTAGGTCCCCCCGTGTGGTTCTGGGATTTTTGCTCACCGTTCTTGTGATCATTTTGACCCCACGGGGTGAGATCTTGTGTGGAGCCCCAGAACGAGGGAGATTATCAGTGGTCTTGTATGTCTTCCATTTTCTAATAATTGCTCCCACAGTTGATTTCTTCACACCAAGCTGTTTGCCTATTGCAAATTCAGTCTTCCCAACATGGTGCAGGTCTACAATTTTGTTTCTGGTGTCGTTCGACAGCTCTTTGGTCTTGGCCATAGTGGAGTTTGGAGTGTGACTGTTTGAGGTTGTGGACTGGTGTCTTTTATACTGATAACAAGTTCAACCAGGTGCCATTCATACAGGTAATGAGTGGAGGACAGAGGAGCCTCTTAAAAAAGAAGTTACAGGTCTGTGAGAGCCAGAAATCTTGCTTGTTTGTAGGTGACCAAATACTTATTTTACCGAGGAATGTATGAATTAATTCATTAGAAATCCTACAATGTGATTTCCTGGATTCTTTCCCCCCATTTTGTCTCTCATTGTTGAGGTATACCTATGATGAAAATTACAGGCCTCTCTCATCTTTTTAAGTGGGAGAACTTGCACAATTGGTGGCTGACTAAATACTTTTTTGTCCCACTGTATTTGTTCATGAAATGGCATAGCATGTATAAACCACAATATGAACAGGATTAATAGCCAAGGACTATGCTGCAAAACAGCAAACATGTAAAAGCTATCTTAGCCAGAATTGTTAGATCTGTTTCCAATGAATCTGAATTTCATTGTACATTTCAAAATCAGTACAAGAAAAAAAAAGTTAAACGGTATCAGCTTTATAATCTTCCTGTTTTTGAAATCAGAAGTGTCCAGGCCCCAAGGCTACTTGCATTATTATTTCACAGATGTTTTCACCCAAAGTTATATCTATAAATGATACAATTCTTATTCCTGAAGCTGTATACTAGTTCTAATTTTTCAATTTTTTAAAAAAAAATGTTTCAGCTAAGCCACTCAGAAAAAAACCAATTGTAACTGCTCCCTGGCTATAATCTAATCTTTATCTTTCCTCTCAGAAATGGCATTATTTATTCTACTTTGAATATAATATTACAGTCTATAAACTGTACACAGATCTGTTTTTACTTAATGTCCCATCTTTGTCTGAGAAACCATGGCCAGAGTTCCTTGGAATTGGGTGACCTAAAAATTATTATTCATAATAATGATGTCTGGGTGATGGAAGTTACAATCCTACAGAGAGAATTGGGTTAACACTACTGGGTTAACTAATATTGGAATGAAGTACATCTCTTGTTACCTCAAGTACCGTATATATTTAAAAAGGAAATAGTGATCTATATAAATTTTAATAACTTTGTTCTTATGTACGTCAACTGAATCAAATGTTTCTGTGTTCATTTGAGCTCAACAGATGTAAAAATGCTACATATTTACCTGAAATATCTTAAACTATACTGCTCAAAAAATAAAGGGAACACTTAAACAACATAATTATTATTATTATTATTATTATTATTATTATTATTATTATTATTATTATTATTATTATTATTAATTTTATTTGTATACCACCCTTTTCCCGAAGGACTCAGGGCGGTGAACAGGGCAATACATATTAAAAAACAAGATACAAAAATTAAAAACGATTAAACAAAATGCCCATGAATAAGTTAAAACACATTAAAAAATAGGTTAAAACAGATTAATAAAACCCAACCCCATCCCATCAGGCCAGGCCAGCTTGTTCGAAAAGGTAGGTTTTGAGATCGCGCCGGAAGGAGCGGAGGTCAGGCGCCATCCGGAGCTCGACCGGAAGATGGTTCCATAAATCCGGCGCGCCCACAGAGAACGCCCTCCCCCTGGGGGCCACCAGTCGACATTCTTTGACCGGTGGCACCCTGAGGAGGCCCTCTCTGTGGGAGCGTACTGGGCGGAGGGAAGTTGACGCCGGCCGCAGGTGCTCCCCAAGGTATTCCGGACCCATGCCATGTAGGGCTTTGTAGGTCATTACCAACACCTTGAATCTCACCCGGAAGACAACTGGAAGCCAATGCAGCTCACGGAGCAGAGGTGTAACATGGGAGTGTCGGGAAACTCCCAACACAACTCTTGCGGCTGCATTCTGTACCAGCTGGAGCCTCCGAGTGGTCTTCAAGGGTAACCCCATGTACATTAAAATACTGTATTTAATAGTAGGATGTCTTATCTTGTGTTCCCTTTATTTTTTTGAGCAGTATATATCTGGATACAGGAGATATTTCCCGTTTGCACATTTATTGTATTTATTTGAATTACTACACCAACATACATTTTCATAGCAGTTTAAAAATTTATGTAAGTATTTCAATACAATCCAAAAATGGAAAACAGGAGCTAAAACAGTCCAAAAAGCAGACCAAAGCCCATGTTCCTAGAATAATACAAAGACAGATAAAACCATTCACAGTTTCGCCCAAGTTTCTAGCATGTGTATTTGTTTTCAAAAAGTAATACCAAATAGAGATTTGTTTTGAAGTAAAAACACCTGAATTTAGAATAACTTTTGTTTAATGTTTAAATGGATCTTACCTGTTTTAACTTAAGTGAATGGTATAATTCCAAGTGTGAGCAGATATACTCAGTAAAATGTTCCACTGGATTACAAAACAAATTTGCTTGTCTACGAATTAACTTCTTCAGAATTAGAATAGTACATTACATTTAAATAAGGCTGATGGACATGCATAATATCTATGAAACACTTAAAAAGGCCTGTTCCTGTTACACTCAGATAGTTTCTCTCATATTTCTTTAATAAATATTTCTTACAAAAATGCCAGCCACATTTATAAAGCCGTCTTACTTTCACAAAAGTTCATTGACTGTCTCTTCTACCAAAAACATTCTAGATAGATGTAAAACAGCAAGGCTCCAAATGGATATGAGAAAAAAGGTAAACTTTGGTAAATATTAACATAAGCACTTTCACTAATTTCCCAATGTAAAAGTGTAATTGTTAATAGCTCTTCAAGTTTTTTAGATGATCTAATTCTGTTGGGGATAATGTTAAGTACAATCATGATGTGGCTACTTAAAAGCCACTTTTATTTTTTTGCTCACAATTTTATAAAATTAAGGGGGAAAAATCACCATAAATTACAATTTTTCATAACCTTTTGCAAATTCTATACAATAATTCATAATATACTTCAGTCAACATATTTTAAACACAAAGTTGAGATGCAGCTCTGATTTCATGGTTAGTTGTTGATTCCAGATTTTGTCCAGCCACCATAATATATCACATTCCCCAAAGTTTTAGAATAACAATCTTTTGGCATGGCCACAGCTTATTTTCTTTCAAATGTACTTTAGTATGGAAGCATGGTTCCATAAATCCGGCGCGCCCACAGAGAACGCTCTCCCCCTGGGGGTCACCAATTGGCATTCTTTGATCGGCGGCACCCTGAGGATGCCCTCTCTGTGGGAGCGCACTGGACGGAGGGAAGTTGACGCCGGTCGCAGGTGTTGCCGTAGGTAATCCGGACCCATGCCATGAAGGGCTTTGTAAGTCATAACTAACACCTTGAACCTCACCCAGAGAGCAACCGGTAGCCAATGCAGCTCGCGGAGCAAAGGTGTAACATGGGAGTATCGGGAAGCTCCCAAGACAACTCGCGCGGCTGCATTCTGCACCAGCTGGAGTCTCCGGGTGGACCTCAACGGCAGCCCCATGTAGAGAGCATTACAGTAGTCTAGACAAGAGGTCATGAGCACATGAGTGATTGTGCGCAAGGCATCCCGGTCTAGATAAAGGATTAGACTCAAATTGGATGTTCCTGTGATTTTTTGTGGCTAAACCTGATAGTATATCTTCCTTGTTTAGGAGAAGGTAATGTTCAAAATCTTTTTGTAAATATTTTTCTTTTTATGTTAATGTTGATATCAATATTTGATGCCAAAAATGGAAATGCTAAATTATTTGAATTGACTTAATTTTTTTCCCCTCAAATTTTTTTTTCATGGGCTTTGTAACCCATGAAGTTCTGGAATTCAGAAGGAACAACCATTCTGAAGACAATGAATTGCAGAAATAATACATCTTTCTATTGACCATCTGATCTAAATTTCTTGAAATACAGGAGGATGACCTATGAATTAGGGTTACAAGTGGATCTATTATTAAAAAAAATTGTACAATTCCCTTTTCACTTACATTTTTAAAAATTATCTTTGGGTTTTTTATTTCTTCAAAATTAGAATCTCATCATTTGGAAGTCTGAATTGTGGCACTTTGGTAATTTTTGAAGAGTAAATTACTTTAATTTGTTGCTCAAGGCATAAATCCATAGGTACATGCAATCTCTATTTCCTTTGTTTATATTGTGACAATACTATTTTATTGGAGTGACTACTGAATTATATAGTAACTTTTTAAAATTGCTGGGCCATATTGCTGTACTTGGCTTATTGTCTAATCAGAAAGACCTATATTTGGCAGTCAATAAACATTTCATTTATAATTAGTTTCATGGAAGTATGCCCTTTTAATATATTAGCTTTTAGTTACATGCTGTACATACCTGGTACCTGGAAAATATGGTAGTTGATTGCGGGGTGTCATTGGAGGACGTTATGATACTTGACAAAAATCAAGGATGCCGAGAGAAGATAAGGTAGAAGACAAGGTGTAAGTTACAACCAGTGATGTCAGCAAGCTTAAAAGAACTCAAACTGAATTATAAAATATTACAGCTCTAATGAAATAATACATATCAATCCAAAGAGTATTCAGTAGAACATATGAAGATGCATTTTTCTCCTGAAGTATGATGCAATTGTTTATCCAAAGTTTCAGGGCTACAGTTTTCTAATCTAGTTTCTGGTAATTCATCATTCAATATATGGTTTGCATATTATAAAAATTAACAAGTAAATCCACTGTTCTACAACATAAATATTTAAAACTATAGATTCACAAAATTGTTTAATGCTTTACAAACCTAATTTTGTTATTTAATTTTGTTTCTGATTGCTAATAGGTTCACATTACTAATACAAACCAGATGATTCAAACTTTCCTTATTCTTTTACAGCTTCCTATTTTCATACATAATTTTCAATCTGATTCAAGTAAAAGAAGGAATTATCAGTTTTCTAATAAATAAATGCAGTAAATAATGTTTATGTTTGACTAGGATGGTTGTTCTGCTTTTTAAATTTGGCATGTATTGTTTAATGAAGGTACATTGATTAGATACTTAAGTATTATGTTTTATTCAATTTCAATATTGTTTAATTTATTTTTAAAAGATATTTTGAAATAATGATTATGTGTTAAAATTGTATGATTGAATGACAAAATAATTTTGTGTGATCTATTTCAATTTTCTATTTTCTTTTGTTTCCTTTTGTTGGTATATACTTTTAGAATATTAATATTAGTTTAGAATATTAGTACTATGATTTAGAATATTGTTATATTAAAATATTATTATAGCCAACTTTTGAATAGATTTTGACTATGTGTTGTTAATGGAAACAAAGTCCATAATAAAGATAGAAATAAAATTAGACAGAATACTTAATAATAATAATAATAAGTTGGAAGGGACCTTGGAGGTCATCTAGTCCAAATGAGGGGCATTTTCTGCATATATTATAATGTATGCTCAGCACTAGTATTACTAATATTTTATTGATTAGCCATAGGCCGTATCAGAATGCAAACAGAACAATAGTAAGAACATATGCTACAAATAAAGTAAAAGGGAGACTAAAAGGAAATGCAATCATATTTCTGTGTCACCCTCATAATTTACGCCAATCAGATCCACATATTCAGTTCTCAACTGTACTGTGTTCAGAAAAAAAGTTCATGTATATATAATATATATGTTCTGACAGCACATGTAGAATGTTATTTAAGGAACCCAATAGGCTATTAACCTTACGTATGGTCTGAGATACCGATACCTCTCTTCTAAAACCAGTTCACATTCAAATAATTATATGTGCTGTTTTCTATCCTTCAAACCTTGCTTAAGTTAATACCTCTAAGAAGCTTAACCATTTTATTCTGTTCTATTACATTCAATTTTGAAAATCAGTTTCCACAGCATTGTACTGGATGCCTAAGTTTAGGCAAAGAACAAAGGGGATAAATTTCCCAATTTGGCTCTAAATTTACCTACAATCAAATTACTTCTCAGATGCTGGAATTGTATTTGCTTTAGTAATGATACATATGAATTCCATTTAGGAGCAGAGGGGTAACTTTTATTTTACATACCTTAATAATTGGGGCTAAGGAATCTAGATAACAGTGATTTGTTAATTTTAGAAATAAATTCATATGTGCCTTTGCTTGGAGTGAGCTCATCTAATAATGAGGGAGCCCATATTCAGTATCAGGGAAGCCTCCTGCTAAATAAAAGAAAATGTTAACTTGTTATATTGGCTATGTAATAACCACTTATAGCTGTGATGTCATTTTTTAAAAAGAAAACATGATCATTGACTTTCATTTATTAATGATCAGGGAATAATTGTGATAATAGGAGCCAAGACTTCTGAACAACCTACACAACCCAATATGTGATTATGGCAATTGAATAAAAAATGCCAGCAAATAGCAAGTTGTTGCAATGTGTGTTGAGCACCTTATCCATGTGTACTTCAGGATCCCTCATCAGCCCTGCCCTGTCATTAATATATAAATTGAATAGAATGCAATATTCACCTTTCTCTTTCTCCTTTGTATTGATCTTGCTCATTATAGCTTCATTCTTTCCAAACTGCACCCCAAAAAGGTATTTGTAGAAAGAATTTTGATCACTGCAACAATATGTGTTCCATATTTAGGACAATCAATTTTTTCTACAATATTTATTTGTTAAGGGTTTCAAATGTTGCACTAAGGTCTATAAAGGCAGGAAACTGTTGACTCTCTTTACTGACATAATTTAGTAATACAATGGTTCAAGACACAGCAATTGTTCATAGTAGATTGACTCTGTCTAAAGCTAGATTGTTCTTCCGCAAGAATGCACTTCTCAGTATTTCATATATTTTTCTAATCCATTGATGTCTATATACAGCCTTTCCTATGATTTTATTCTTTATATTATTTTCTCTAGTGAAGAATGAAAATAGTTTTTTCAATCAGTTCCTTTCTGCTTGCATGTTTAAATATTAATGATAAAAGAACAAAAATATATTTACTAGTCTTGCTTGGAGGAATTCCTCCAGATTAATCTGAAGATTCATAATGGTTAGCTATTTTACGGTCTTCTACAGTTGCTACGCAATTGTCAGTTCTTTGGTTTAAATTCCTGGTCTTACTGGAAAGAAATGTCATTCATCATCATATGGAATCCTTTTAAACATGTTGAAGGATATGACAAGATGTTTCCAAATCATTTAAAGCTGAATGTTAAGGGTTGGCAGAAAGCATACATCAGTGCATTTATATATTTATAAAATCTCTAAGGCACTTGACTCCATAGTGTATAATGTTAATATTACAATATTAAAAACAGAAACAATATAACAAAAATGATAAACAACTGATAATAGGAATAAAATGCACAGCCTCATTCCTATTCTGTTGTATAGATGAAATTTGTTCAGTCAGCTGAATTCATCTATTCCTTAAATATTTTTTCTGTATTCTTATTTCCACACTTTGTTCTCTGTCTCCCCCCCACACACACACATTTTCCCATTATCTAGCAGGGTAATGATTATGTTTTAATATATTATGTGAGTCCTATATTTGGGTTAAATAAGTTATCAGGTTAAGTGTGTTGTATGATTTCACTTCTAGGTTTTTCCCCCCTCTGAAGCAAACAAATAACATGATCTGGACTAATGAGGTGTTTTACTCTTGATACTATGTCTGCAATTTGTGCCTAAAAATGTTCCTATTGAAAAACACAGGCTTGACATCTTCATTCTTATCTAGACACAGCAAAAATGGATCCTTGTCAGGATTATGACAAAAAAAATATAACCTTTCTATTTCCTGGAAAAGACATAAATAATTACACTTTTGGCCTAGATACAATCTACTTGCCTGCCTCAAACAGGTTATCATGATACACTTCAGATATCTTAGAAAGATACATCCACTTCCCCAACAAGATCTTGGCACTTGAAACAGCATCCAAACAAATCAGTATTCCAAGAAGTCATGAGACTTGGGTGAAATTCAATAATTACTTTTTATAAAGGAAGTGGATTTCAACAATATTTGGGTCCATTTTGAAAATAATAGCTTTCAAATTTATGTCACTGTAATTGATTACAGTTCTGTAGGCTCAGGAAAAGAAATGTAATTTAAAGTAAAGATGATTTAATGATGCTTTATGTATTTTTCCCCTTCCCCAAATGCTTATCAGCCTCTATTTTAAATCGCTGAAAATAAAATGTTTCATATGTCAGTGTCTTGTGTATCATCTTAGGCTTTTTGATCAAGAGCTTAGCCAAAATTACTTCAATATTTTGAGGATGATTGGATTTAAGAAGAAAAGAAAATTGCCAATGCAAGGAAATAACAACAACAACATAGTTGGAAGGGACCTAGAGGTCATCTAGTCCAACCCCCTGCTCAGGCAGGAAACCCTATACCATTTTAATTATTCTAACTGTCAGGAAGTTTCTGCTTAGTTCTAGGTTGCTTCTCTCCTTGATTAGTTTCCATCCCTTGCTTCTTGACTTGCCTTTAGGCACTTTGGAGAATAGCTTGATTCCCTCTTCTTGGTGGCAGCCCCTGAGATATTGGAACACTGCTATCATGTCACCCTTCACACTTCTCTTCATACCCAATTCGAGCAACCATTCCTTATATGTTTTAGCCTCCATTCCCCTAATCATCTTTGTTGCTCTTCTCTGTACTCTTTCTAGAGTCTCAACATCTTTTTTACATTGTGGTGACCAAGATAAGTAATTAATTCTATTCCAAAGATAGACAAATGGTATTTGGGCATATTGAGTTTTAAAATGTTTAACTCCCAAAGAAGCCATAATTAACTAAGAAACTATAAGAAATTCTAAATTAAATTAAATTATATTAAAGTATATAAATTAAACATAATTAAATTATATTAAACATTTATATTATATTAAACAGGGATCACCTGCTCCCGACATCAACTTCCCTCCGCCCTGTGCGTTCCCACAGAGAGGGCCTCCTCAGGGTGCCACTGGTCAGAGAATGTTGGCTGGTGGCCCCCAGGGGGAGGGCCTTCTCTGTGGGCGCTTTATGGAATCAGCTGCCGGTTGAGCTCCGGATGGCACCTGACCTTTGCTCCTTCCGACGCGGTCTGAAGACCTATCTATTTGAACAAGCCGGCCTGGCCTGATGGGGGATGTGTTGGGGTTTTATTGTTGGATTTTATATTATTTTATTGTTCTAGCTTGGGCTCTTATTTAATTCTTTTTTAATTTTTGTAATCTGTATTTTTATATATGCGCCCTGTTCACCGCCCTGAGTCCTTCGGGAGAAGGGCGGTATACAAATATAATAATTAAATTAAATTAAATAATTACAGAATAATTATAAAGGTTATATTTTTATGCAGTCTATCATAATGTTTTACAAGAAAGAATAGATTTTGTGAATTTGTATCCCTAATAGCATCTTTATATTGACTCTGCTATGCTGGCTGAGGAATTCTTGGAACTGAAGTCCACAAGTCTTAATGTTGTCTAGGTTGCAGACCCCTGAGTTAGTGGACTATAATAAAGCAGAGCTATGCTTGTGGTTTACTATATTCATCTCATTTTGTAGAACTGAAAAACTAGCTTTAAAAACAGCATAATAAACAATATCAATTTATGCAATACATTATATAGACTAATTACTTTGAAGTCTCACAATAGTAAAACTGTTGGTTTCTTTTTTCTAAACACTTTGATTACTTGACAATCTTTTCAGGAGAAAGTTCTGAAATTTCAAAGCCATTATCAGAATGAGTCATGTAGAAAATCTTATTCTTGTCATAACTTTTGGTGCCTTCCCACAGATGGATTTTGACTTTAAGCCTAAGCCTCCTTTCAGCTGCCCTGACTCTACCCAAAATCAAGGGATTACAGGATTGTAAAAAGAAAAAAATGTATGTAGCTAAATCAATAAAAAATAAAAATTTATTAAAATAAAAATTAGAAACAATATATTGTTGTTGTTAGTTGCGAAGTCGTGTCCGACCCATCACAACCCCATGGACAACGTTCCTCCAGGCCTTCATGTCCTCTACCATCTTCTGGAGTCCATTTAGGCTCAGGCCTACTGCTTCAGTGACTTCATCCAGCCACCTCATTCTCTGTCATCCCCTTCTTCTCTTGCCTTCAACCTTTCCCAGTATTAAGCTCTTCTCCAGTGAGTCCTTCCTTCTCATTAGGTGGCCAAAGTATTTGAGTTTCAACTTCATAATCTGGCCTTCTAAAGAGCAGTCAGGGTTGATCTCCTCTAGGACTGACCAGTTTGATCGCCTTGCAGTCCAAGGGACTCGTAGGAGTCTTCTCCAGCACCATAGTTCAAAGGCTTCAATTCTTTGGTGCTCAGCCTTTCTTATGGTCCAACTTTCACAGCCATACATTGCAACTGGGAAGACCATAGAAACAATATATAGAGAGTTAATAACAACAACAACAACAACAATAATAATAATGTTGGAAGGGACCTTGGAGGTCATCTAGTCCAACCCCCTGCTCACGCAGGAAACCCTATACCAGTGATGGCGAACCTTTTAGAGGCAGAGTGCAACCTAAAACCCACTTATTTATTGGCGAGTGCCAGGTGGGATGTGGCCCACTGGGTGGGCGTGGCTGTGGTGGTCATGGTAGACTGAGTGGGTGTGGCCAAGGTGGATGTGGTCACCTCAATGTTGCTCATGAGGAGGGATGCCTGTGGAGGCTGGGCAGGGCTGGGGGAGATCCAGGGGGTCTCTGGCAGGTGGAGTGGTGGGCAGGAGGCTTGTTCTGCGGGGTGAGGTGAGGCAAGGTGGGGATGCAATTGCCGCATGGCAAGGTGAGGCAGGGGCCAGGGTAGCTGCTGCCTGACACCATCGACCACTGCACATAGAGGCCAGTGAGTGCATGGGGGCTGACGGTGTTCATCAGCAGCCACAGCCTGCCGGCTCCTTGACTGGTGCAATCTGAGGCTCCACAGCCCGCTGGCAGCAGTTCAGAGAAGCTGCCTCTGAGCTGGACACCTGGCCAACAGCTGAGGAGGTGATGCAGTGGGTCGTGCTTGGGAAAAGGAGAATATGCGAGGCCAGGAGGGACAGGATGGGGGTGAAGGGAAACCAGCCATGCCGGGATGCATCTGGCCACATGGGCCCTGGAGCGGCTGGTTGAAGAGGGACGGCTGCCATCTCCGGGGCATAGCACGCGTGCCACAAAGAGGGCTCTGAGTGCCGCCTCTGGCCCATGTGCCAAAGGTTTGCCACCACTGCCCTATACCATTTCAGACAAATGGCTGTCCCGTCTCTTCTTAAAAAGTGTTGGAGCAGTCACAGCTTCTGGAGGCAGGTTGTTCCACTGATTGATTGTTCTAACTGTCAGGAAGTTTCTCCTTAGTTCTAGGTTGCTTCTCTCTTTGGTTAGTTTTCATCTGTTGCTTCTTGTCTTGCCTTCAGGTGCTTTTGAGAATAGCTTAACTCCCTCTTCTATGTGGCATCCCCTAAGATATTGGAACACTGCTATCATGTCCCCCCTAATCCTTCTCTTCATTAAACTAGACCAGGGATAGGCAACCTTGGCTCTTTTATAATTCGTGGACTTCAATTCCCAGAATTCCTGAGCCAGCATGACTGGCTCAGGAATTCTGGGAACTGAAGTCCATGACTCATAAAAGAACCAAGATTGCCTACCCCTGAACTAGACATACCCAATTCCAGCAACCATTCGTTATATGTTTTAGCCTCCAATCCCTTAATCATCATTGTTGCTCTTCTCTGTACTCTTTCTAGAGTCTCAATATCTTTTTTACATAGTGGGGACCAAATATAGATATATAAATGTATAATGTAGGTGTAACGATTAAGATGCTGGTCTAGAAACTGGCAGATTGTGAGTTTATTAATACCTTGGGCAGAAAGCTAACTGAGTGACCTTAGGCTAGGCACATTCTCTTAACCCAAGAAAGGAGGCAGTGGCAAACTACTCCTGAAATGTTTCCAAGAAAAATGCAGCGACCTGTCTAGGCAGTCTCCAAGAATCAGTTCTGACTAGAAGGGACAAAAGAAAAAGCCTATATAAGCCAATAACAAAATTGTTTATAATGAAGTTAGTATTGCATCAATCTGCATACTAGTTATCTGCATATATTATTTAGTTTATGATGATGTTATTCAATGTGACAGATGTTGAGTGTTCATTTTAGGCATCTAATCCATCATCAGAACAAATGTTAGATCTTTTTATATTAGATTCTAGTGAGTTTCTTTTGTGTTTGACGCAATTACAAAACTATTTGTGGCAACATATACTGAACCCCAGCTTTATTCATTAATGTGCTAAAAACGTACATGGAGAATTATAGGCTCTTCTATTTATTCTTTATCCCTTGACATGCTTGTTTTAATTTTACTTTCAGTTAAGGTATTTTTAAGAGAATACAGAGATATTAAGTTTACAAATAATTAAGCTTTACAAGTTATGTTGTCCCACACAGGAGGTTCTGTTCTAGGGGATCACAAATTACTGCTTCCTTTATAAAAGGACCAAAGAACTGGTCTCCTGGGTTTAACATAATATGGAAAACAATTGACATGTTTGGCATCACACCATACACATGGAAACAATATTGCATACTATAATGAGAATTTAAACTATGCTGCTATTTAACCAGTGTATTAAAACATCTGAAAATCTTGAACTTTTTGAATATATGTAAAAAAAAAAACTATGCACGGATTGCTCGACCTTATGTCCAGTTAGAGGTAAAAGTACCTTATCCCATCTTGTTCCTAATGCTACAGCATAAAAAGGGAAAACTTGGTCATTATTCTCATTATTTAGCATAGGTAAAATATAAGTGCACAATGATATTTATATCTTTTTTGTTTTTGTTAGTCTTATTTGGTTCAGAATAGGACAAACTTATCAAGATCATTAGACATTTTTAGAGCATGAAACATAGCAAATTTTGTAGAATTGGAACATTCTCTTTTTGACCATAGTACTGCTTGCTCAGGCACGTCTACAGTGTTTCTGAAGTAGCCTTCTACAACAAAATTTCACTTTTATATCTTCAATTTTTTGCTAACATTACTTAATATCCTAATATTGGGGGGTGTATGAAAGCCCTAATAAGCAGGCATATACATAGAATGAAGGCTACTGCTAAGCTTGTAAGCCGCCCTGAGTCTTCGGAGAAGGGCGGGATATAAATGGAATTTTTTAAAAAAATCTCTCACCAGGATCACAATGGAAAGGAAATGAGGAGTATTTGCTTACATAATTTGCTTACATAGTCAAAACATACTAATGAAATTAGTGTAAACACCTATATTTGTAAGTTTAAAAATAGCTAATTAATTGATAACTTACAGGATAAACAGAGGAAGTTCAATTAGTTGAACTGAAAAATGTTCTCCTTAACCAAAGTATGTTATGCAAGGGCAAGGGTCCCCAACCTGTGGGCTGCCGCCCACTACAAGCCATGGCCTATTTGCAACAAGGGTGATGTTCCAAAAGGGGAGTGGTCAGAGCAGAGGCTGACTGGGACAAGCACACCCCTGCTCAGCTTTGCTGACCGAGGCTGCATGCACAAGACACCTGATCCACTTTTAGAGCATCAGGCAGTCTCGGTGAGTCTGAAGGAGCACAAGTCTGCACCCCAAAGGCTTCTCTGTGCCAAAAGCTTGCAAATGGACGAAAGGCTTCAGGGAAGTGATCTCATGCTGCTTCAGGCCTTCCATCATGCCTGGCCTCTGTTTGTCACATCTGGCCTCAGCTCGCCTTGCCTTGCCTTGCCTTGCCTCGCCTCACCTCATCACACCCACCCAGCCTTTCCTCACCCAGTCCTGCTTTGCCAGACCTTGCCTCACCACACCTGGCCTTACCTTGTCTGGCCTCACCCCCGTATGCCTGTCTTTCATCTCACAGGCCAGGTTCTGTCCACCACCCAGGGGGAGGACCAGCCTCCCTTTCGGCATCACATCTGGGGGACAGCGAGGCTCCTCTAGTGGATGAGGTTTTGATGCTTGCCTTGATCTCACCTTCGTCCACTGGAGACCACTGGATTCCCCCTCCCAACCTGGCCTGCCCCTCCACAGGCGCTCCTCAATGTGAGCGATGAGCCAGCCATGTTGAGCTGGCCATGCCCACTCAACCACACACACCCAGCTACACCTACGAAGTCATGCTTACCCAGCCACATCCATCTAGCCCTTTACATATCCTACAGAGATATGTAAAGTTAATAGTGTTCCCTATTAATAGCTAATAATTTGAAGAAACTCTTTTCTCTACAAACTCAAATTTTTATCCTAAGTATTATGAAGCAGTGAAGTTCAATTACCTTCATTGACATATATGGACTAATAATTAATCAAAGAAACTAGGCTTGCTTTTTCATTAAGGCTCTAAAGAAGTTGATATCTCCATGTATTTCAGCATTTTACAGTTCCTTAGAAAAAGGGCTGATTTGTTTTTGTCAACAAACAGATAGTAAAAATTAAAAACAAATTTCTAATTTGCTCTTCTAATTATGATAATAGCTAAAACAGAAATAAAATTAGACAGGTAATGGGGTGACTAAAACACCCCAGTCCAAGTAGTCCAGTCCAAGTAGTCAATGTGAGCTGATAAATTGATTCAATATGATAAAAAGTCTACTGAATGATCAAATCAATTGAAGCTCCAAGGAATTGAGCTAAACTGACAAGTGAGTTCAAAGCTTCAGTTCAAAGGAATCATTCTATTAAATCAGCTTAGAATCAAGGCTTTAATTAGAATTCTTTTCATAGCTCTAATAGCTCTTATTTAAACATCTATCTAAAATGTCTGAAATGTTAACAAACTGTAGCCTCAATATTATAACTTTCACATTTTATCATACAGTATCAATCCTGCTAACAGCTTGCCATTTCTGCTTAAGGGAAATGAGATGTAATCTCTAGAAATAATTATACTGAATTCATTAATTCATTCTTTGTAATATGACTGAATAACTCAAGTTTCCAAATGATTAGCAACAAGAAAGATACACCAAGGAAATTTAAAATCCTTTTGATAAAATCTAAAAATATACTGATCAATATTGAACAAAAACATTCTACATTTTACTACTGATGCTCCAGCTTATTCTCTTGTACTGGCTGTTTCAACCTAAACTGATGTCAGATAGTTTTTAACACAATTAGTCAATAATGTTAAAGATGCTATTTGTTCATTTAGATCAAGAATATAAATTTATGGGATTAAGAGCTGAACTTGCTCTTGAGTAATATAGCAGATGCTGTACTCTTAAGATAAAATTTCAGTAAGTATATCAAATCATTTAATTGTTTTAATTATAATTAAATTAAATACAAAGCATATGATTATTTCCCATGTAGCTAATTATTTTTTATGTTATATCATTAGAAATAGTAAAAAAATATTGGACGGCCACTTACAATCTTGAACCACAGCTGTGGACTTATGTTATAGAGAAAAGCAAGATATATGACTTTCTATAATTTAGAGCAGAGTAGATTCTTGTTCAACATAATGTCGGTTGAGCAAGGCATGTCTGAAAGTTTAAGGTAGTTCAGAAAATGTAAAGATGAAGCTTGGGAGAATCAGTAGGTTAATGATGGTAAGAATTTAATTTGGATGTCCTCAGAACAGCCCAAATATTTTTCCTCATGAACGTGTATTACTCTGAATAGCTCAGATATGTAAGAGCTTTTTCTGAGTATTTTGTCATTTATTATTCTTGGTAATTCTCCTTCATTCAGTTATTTACTTGGTGGTATGGATAACTCATACAACAGAGAACAGAACCAAACAATCAGAAGGACTGAAAGGGAATTCACATTGGCTTGACTATGAATTTCACCTGTGATTCAGGATGGAAATAAAGCAAAATTATAGATTGCACTGGCTGTCCTATTTATATTTAAATAAATAAGAATATAACTTCTTCAGATTTCCCATCAATACATGATGGTCTGCCCAGTAGCACTGTATGGCAATGAGTTCTGGGTGCCCTTTATATGCCATGGAGATATGCATGTTATTAGACATTTTCCATCTTAATCACATCAGCTGTGATACAGTCTGACAGCAGATGAGCATGCACCAATAACAGAGAAAATGTGGGAAAATTTTCTCAAATGAAATAGCCATGTTCTACGGGTAGCATCCTGCACAATTGCTTGTACTAGCTATTATTTTATCACTGATGGCAAATGCACATGTGGGAGAATAAATCAAAGGTCGCAGGACACAATTAATGAAGACATGAAAATCATTCAATTGGACCTTGTTGCTGAGTTTCTGGGTTGCTGGCAGAATATTTATAGAAATTCTTTTCATGCATTTCAGTCTGCACAGGATCCTGGCTCAAATCTAAGTATGAACCATTTACATATAGTTGAAGTGAAAGGAATATATAAAAATGAGCAAAGTATTCATTTAACAAGTGTATATTTGATATTTATTTGATATTTGGAGGTCTATGAAGTTCTTCATCATGTTTCTGTGATTTCCCCCCCCCCCCTACAATATGACCGAGAAAGCTTATCAGCCTGAATCAGTCACTTAAAACTTATGGCCTAAACATCTTTAAGCATTTGGCTGCAGGCTTTCAACTGCTATCATTATCACAAGCAACAAGAATCAATCAAGTTAGTGTCTGGCCTGAGAGAGCTAGAGGCAACAATCTCCCAGATCTGTGGTTCAGCATTTTAATTTTTGATGAGTTGCTTTTTCCTGAACCCCTTGACAAGGATTTTGCCAACAATAAATTGTTTGTTGTATAATTCCAGCAAAAGTATCAAGCCCAAAGCAAGCTCTCTGTTCATACAAAGGTGAGGGTGAATGGTCCAACAGTCTTGCCTTCAGGTGAAGCATTGAAAAACTAGTGTTATGGCTGCCCTTTGAGAATAACATGTGAGACAAGGAAATTAAATTCAACTCTTACAGAAGCAGAGTTTCACTCCCTTGTGCTCCCTTGTACTTTGAGTTGGCCCAACCCTGGAGGAGATGGGAATTTGCTGAGCATGATCCCCTCCCATTTTTTCTTTAAACAAGCAGACCATGAATCCAATTCTCAGGCTACCTTCCTCTGTTCTTCATCCAATACTAAGCTGGTTCCATAAAATCACTCGAAATATATTCTTTCAAGCCATCCAAGGTAATATTAACAAGGCAATTGATTTTTCTCTTCTTAGTACCCACTCCCTTATCAATCCTGTTTGGTAAAACTGTTTTAATTGTCAAAGAATGATGAGATCTCACCAGTGTAAGTTTCCTGAAAACTGTAAATAACTATGTTTTAATTTTGCTTCATTTTTTTTAAAAAAAACACTAAAGCATTTCTGCTTTTTTTCTGCATAACATTTTAATAAGGGAATGGAACTGCAACTAAATTAGTCTTCTTACCTATTCTGAGATGTGACTTATTTATGGCCCAGATAGGATATACTTGCCTACCTAATTGTCAAGGAATTAAAATAAAGTTTTGGAAAAGAGGTCTATACTTGCTATGGATGCACCCTCAGGCCTAGAACTGATATGCCAAATTAAAGATTAACAAAGTATTTGTCAGCTGTATACAGTTAAGATTAAAGACTAAAAAATAATCCTCATATGAGTCTGAAATCACTTTTATTAGATCAGGTATAATAACTATTTCTAGACGGTATTTTTTCAGTGTTATGAGAGCCAGTTTGGAAAAATAGTTAAGCCATCAGGCTAGAAACTATGGGAATGTGAGTTTAAGCACAAAATCAGCTGAGTGACCTTGGGCCAGTTGTTTTCTCTCAGTTCTAGGAAGGAAGCAATGATAAACCACTTCTGAAAAACCTTGCCAAGAAAACTGCAGGGACTTGTCCAGGTGGTCTCTAAGAATTGTACATGGCTGAACAGGGAAAAAAAAAATCAAAGTATTGCTTTAAAGCCATCAGCTAATATGGTTTACAATCTTCTGTGCTATCACTGGTAGACAAGTACTTAATCTGGAGAATACATTCCAGAGGATTGCACACTGATGCTTAATTTCCTTTCTCCATATCTCTTACATATATCTAAAGGTCTGGGAATAAATGCACATCCTGTAGTTTCTTGCAAAAAGCAATATTTCTCCTCCGTCAATTTCTCATTATTAGGGCTGATCTTCACAATCAGCTCACCCTAGCAAGAGTGCAGGCAATGGAACATTTCTCAAGGGCAGGAAAGCTTAATGTCATCCTCTACCTGCAAATACCTCCCTGGAAAGGAATATTTTTTCTGCTGCACATTAAAAGTAGCATTTTCTAATTTGGCCTATCCTAAATGGTGCTATGAAGCTTGCTTGTATCCTACACGGCCATTTGTTTTATAACTTCACCAGTAGAGCAGTGAAAAGCTAAGGACAATAAAAAGATGGACATTCAAATAAAAAACAAAACAAAAAGAAGACCAGACACAGTTGAGAAGAATTTTGCCATATCAACCTTTCTAGGCCAAATTTTAAGAAAAACAATAAACCTGCCCTTCCTTCCTTCCTTCCTTCCTTCCTTCCTTCCTTCCTTCCTTCCTTCCTTCCTTCCTTCCTTCCTTCCTTCCTTCCTTCTTTCCTTGGAAGGGTCAGAGGAATGGAAATAAAATCCTACAATCAGAGACAGAGGGAACTGGATATGTTTGGCCATGAGAAATGAAGACTAAACAGAGAAATAATAGTATTCTTCAAATTCCTGAAGAAATTTATATAGAAGAAATGTGCAGAGTTGTGTCAGAGTTCTTGGTAAAGAACTATGTCTTAATTCAGATTCTGAACTGAATGAAGTTCAGATTCATTCAGATTTGGCCTGAATGTTAAGGAAAAAAACAATGAAAGTAGCGAACAATGGAGTCAATTGCAGATTTTTTTGAAGCAGTAGCTGGATTTCCCATAGATGGTTTAGTTAAGCAGGGGCTTCAGCTTGACCTAAATGGACCTTATTTACTTAAAAAAAACTATGCCAAGTAATCTTTCAAGTCTCTCTGATAAAAAGAAGCCAGAAGTTTGAAGCTTAAATAGTTTTGAGGACGGACCATTGTCTGACTCTGATGGTGCCACAAAGACTGCATGTATGGAAATCAGAAGAGAGTCTTTCACCAATCCAAGATTCTTCTTCTATCATTAACACAAAGCACATGCAAATTTTAGTTACTATAATTACCTGACTTAATTTAATTTGGATATGACTCATTCTGAATGCTTATAAGTCACAGATCTTAACCTCAAAAATGCTACCCCAGAACTAACAACTTCTATTCTAAATCTTGAGTCTTTGTTTTCTAAATCATAATATGTTTGCATTATCCTGTCTTGCCTTTGGAAAGAGGGAAATACACACCAGTTCGGAACTGACATATTTATTTCCACTCCAGCTGACACAAAGGTGATTTTTCAAAAGGCAACTGGGCTGTTTTTCCTTAAGGAAGAAGAAAATGTTTTGCTTCTCATCAAAGAAGCTTCATCAGTTGTGACTGGATGGTGGAGGGATGAAAGAATAGGTTCTGACAGGATGGTGAGGGGGATGGAAGGATCGTATTCTCCTTCCAATCTGTCTGAACCTATCCTCCCATCCCCCCCACCATCCAATCATAACTGATGATGCTTCTTTGATGAGAAGTGAAATGTCTTCTTTGTCTCCTCAAGGAAAAACAGTCCAGTTGCTTTTGGGAAAAGCACCTTTGAGACAACTATGATCTGAATGATTGAGAATGTCCATAGACATTTCTCCAGTTGCCACTTTTCTGCCAAATTTGACAACTTTGGAGATATAGCAGTTCCTGAGCTGATAGCAGTGTCCTGGAAGTGAAATAATGCACAGCCATCTAGAAATGAATAATATCTTATTGCACTTTTCAAATCAGATATGCCGTGCCATATTGAAAATTGGTTTGCTGCTTTTCTTCTCCTCCACAGAAATTTGTTTGACTAAGTTAGTGAGAAGAAAGGCAGATCTTGGAAACTGAACACACAGTGGAATTAATCTTAATTGCTTTATGTAATTCATTAAAGCTATAGATATAATCTAGGAATGACCACTATTTGCAGATTTGTTAGAAATAGTTTTATTTACTTCCAAATGTTAAATCACTGGCATCACTGAGCAATGCTCCTCAACAATGCTAACTGGAATGTACAAAATATTTGGCATGATTTTCTTCAAAGCAGGAAATGGCATTCAATGAGTGTATGCATGAAGTAATTGTAGTTTTGCTGTCCTGAGGATTCAGGTTTAATGGATATCATGTGGCTGAAAAATGTGATTTAAAACTGGCCTCATTTGCTTGCTTAATAACTAATAACTCTTGATGATCACCCAAGCTATGTATACAAAATATATTTTGAGTGCCAGGATTTTTAACTGCTTAAAGATTTTCAAAACCCTTACATGCAACTAGTAGCAAGTGGACATATCTGGTAAGCTTCAGTATTTTGAAAAGTTGACATAAAAGGCTGAGGTCCAAAGAACTACCCAGATTTATAAGCGAGTTTCAGTTATCCCTGCAGAATTTTTGACTACTTTTCTATGGTCAAGTACTTTCAAGCTGGTGTGAAAAATGTTTAGCTTGGTTAGGCTGCTATTAGAAAAATGTTTGTTCTAAAGTACGTTTCATTCAAGTCATTGCATGAAGTACATCTTCACAAAAAAAAAAATTCAAGGCTAGAGATGAGATACATCTTGTAAAATCTGGAAGGGAATTGTTTGGCAGGCGAGTGGCCAGTCTCATTAGGAGGGCGTTAAACTGGAACAAAAGGGGGAAGGTGGCAAAAGCCCAGAACCAAATATGCAGCCAAGAAAGCAGAGTACAAAGAGAGAAGCAGGAGGCCAGGATAAGGATTCAAATTATTGGAAGATACTAAACAGAGACACCAGTAGGAGGTACTCAGAACCTCAACTATTTCTACAACATCATGCATAATATATAAAATAAACGTTAGTGATGCCAACTTAGGAAGCCAAATGTAATGTGATAGGTGGCATTATAAGTTGGTGGGATGGTACTCATGGTAGGCAAACAGCCCTGGAAGGTTATAATTTGTGCAAAAGAAATAGATCAACAGAGAGGATTGGGGCATTGCCTTGTATGCAAAAAATATTCTTGCACAGAAATTCAGGAAACATGGAAATCCTGTTCAGTGTATCTGGGAAAGAACAAAAGGAAAGATAAACAAAAGTGATACCCTTGTGGGAGTTTATTATAGACATTTGGTATTTGTGATAATGGGGGAATCTCCCTTATCCTGATATCTTCTGGGAATCTAAGCCAAGATTCAGACACCCAACAAATTCTTGTCCTCTCTCGCTAACCACGTATCAGAAGAGAGAAGAAAGAACAAGGAGGTCAGAAATGGAAGCTGCAAGAAACAACAGATATGCTCAATTTGCCCTTATTAGGGATGTTAGAAATCTTTCATATGTCGGCAATAGAAATAGTTATATTCCTGGTTAAAGATAGAACAAATTAGAGAAAACTTGTTGACTATACAGCTAAACTGAAAGTTTTGACCGCTCTATCATTCATACAGTACTTAAGCTGAAGTGAGATTTGGTTGTGTCTTTCCACTGATTAGGCAAAGTGATAGATTATTTTCCTGCTTGCTTTTTGAAATTTTCAGCAAAATCTTAGTTAGTCTGCAAGAATTAAAACATCTGAAACAGCTTGAGCTAATTAAGTAACTTTACAAGATCATAGGCTTACTTAATCCATTGCTGATAACAACAGAGAACACAAAAGGCTTTATATTTTGAATTTCTTACCCCTCCTTTCTATTTGGTAAGCTCATCTTCTGGCACTGATGGATGGTCTAGTTAAGGATCCATGTCAGAGATATTGCTTCACAAGCCACCCCTTCCCAATAGCTAATGTTTATGAAACAGAGGAGAGGATAAATCCTTAGCAGGACTTTATTCACAATGATTTTTATATTTTGAGCAATCTGTTAGGCATGGTTTTGTTTTGTTTTGGTGGCTAATCATTGGCTGTTTAAGAATAGTGTTGAATATTTTACAGACAGAAAGGATTCCACAGAAATATCATTAACAGAGCAATAAGTAAAGGTTACAAGATGAATGGGATTTTTTTAAAATACTGTATAATCTTTCATTCCTTCATGTTTGGATTTCAAACTGGAAATTCTTTAATTTATTGCTTAGTGTTGTGAGTGTAACGAAAGTTTCTTTTGCAATCTAAAAGGTAAATAGGCAGATAGTATTCTGTTAAAATGATTGAGGGTTCTGGTTATGATATTTCTCCCCCCCCCCCGCAAAGGACTGCAGAGCACCCAGGGATGACCCAAGTATTAGCTGTCTGGAGGATAACATGGATTTCTTCACGCAGAAACAAAAGTAATTTGTTGGTTTCAGTGGGTCAGCATTCTTTTCAACTGCAGGGCTAGAATGAAGGAAAGGAGATTAAAAAAAAAAATCTAGGGTTCACCACCAACATCTATGACTATCCATCAGGATCTGCCACATGAAACAAGTAACTCACACTTTGCATAATTTTAACACCAACCTTGAGAAAATGGGAAATTAGAAAATGGGAAATTTAGCATTCTATGAGAAAATGACTTTTCATCATAATAACAGGGTTAGGAATATGATTTTCTGACTTTTTTTGCAATGTGTAATAACTCGAACTTTTTTCTTGTTTATTGAAGTTGATGTGACTACTACATTCCTTCTGATTTCTGATCCTTTTAATTGTTTATTCTTATTTTGTTTTCTTCTTTTATCTATTTACTTCCTAATTTCAAATCCTTAGCCATTATTTTTTACTTTCCTGACTTGTATAAGTACACCAGACATATAACTCTGACATTACAAGTCCATGGAAAACCCTAAAGTAGCTAGGAATGAAAGATTTGGGCCCTGAATCTGATGTTGTGTCAAGAGGCACAAATTACTTTTTTAAGTAATCAGTTTGAACCCCTGGCAGCCATACAAGCAGAGATGGTGCGAAGGCATTAATTATGAATACTGAATGTGCCAGCTTCTCTTCCATTGCAAGAAACTCCTCTGATAAACTAGCCAACAAAAAGCCTTAAAAATAATAGCAGGTTGAGTTTCCCAAACTTATAGTTTTGGGCGACTTTAACCTTCCTTCCCTGGGGGGATCGTCAGAGTTAGCTCGGGAGTTCATGGCCTCCATGACGGCCATGGACCTGACCCAAATAATTCAGGGTCCGACTCATGAGGGGGGTCACACTCTCGACCTAGTCTTTCTATCTGGACAATGGTTTGATGATCTGGGAGGGGGCTTGCCAAATGTTGTCCCCCTGTCATGGTCCGATCATCACCTCCTGCGGTTGGTCTTCCACCTTGCCACTCCTCGCTGCTGGGCTGCGGAACCGACCAGGTGGTTCTGCCCCAGGCGCCTAATGGATCCGGTTCAGTTCCAGATGGCGCTTGGGTCTATACCTACCTCCCTCACCCACAGCTCGGCCGACGTCTTGGTGGAGGCCTGGGAGAGGGCTGCCACTGAGGCGCTCGACCGTGTTGTACCCTTGCGACCCCTGATCCGGCGCAGATCCCGGTGGGCTCCGTGGTTTTCTGTGGAGCTCTGGGAGATGAAGCGTCGGAGATGGGGTCTGGAGAGCTGTTGGATGTCCAGCCAATCTGAATCTGACAGATTGTGGTTGAGAGCCGCTACGAGGTCTTACCTCGTGGCGATGAGGATGGCGAAGTCTAATTACTTCGCTGCCCTCATCGCCTCCGCAGATAATTGCCCAGCCGCCCTGTTTAGGGTGACTCGCTCCCTCCTTAATCAGGAGGTGAGAGAGGAGCCCTTGCAGGGATGGGCCGAGGAGTTTAGCCATCATCTTGCAGATAAAATCGCTCAGATTCGGGCCGGTCTGGACTCTGACTGGGCAGAGACTGACGGGGAGGAAACGAGCGGTCTTGAGAATGTCATTTGGAGTGAATTTGATCCTGTGTCCCCGGATGAGGTGGACAGGACCATGAGGAGACTGAGCTCCACTATGTGTTTATTGGACCCGTGCCCCTCCTGGCTGGTGTATTCAGCTCGGGAGGAGACACAAGGCTGGTTCCAGGCAGTAATAACTGCTTCTTTGAGAGAGGGTACCTTCCCTACTGCCTTGAAAGAGGCGGTGGTGAGGCCCCTTCTCAAGAAGCCTGCTCTGGACCCAGCTATTTTAAATAACTATCGTCCGGTCTCCAACCTTCGCTTTTTAGCGAAGGTTGTTGAGAGTGTGGTGGCGCATCAGCTTCCTTTGTTCCTGGAGGAAACTGATTATCTAGACCCGTACCAATCGGGTTTCAGGCCCGGGTACAGCACGGAGACGGCATTGGTCACGCTGGTGAATTATCTCTGGCAGGCTCGGGACAGGGGATGTTCCTCAGTCCTAGTCCTGTTAGATCTCTCAGCGGCTTTTGATACCATCGACCATGGTATCCTACTGCAGCATTTCAGGGGGTTGGGAGTGGGGGGCACTGTTTTACAGTGGTTCTCCTCCTACCTCCTGGGCCACTCGCAGTCGGTGTTGACGGGAGGGCAGAGGTCCGCCCCAAGGCCTCTCATTTGTGGAGTCTCTCAGGGGTCGGTTCTCTCTCCCCTCTTGTTCAACATCTATATGAAGCCGCTGGGTGAGCTCATTCGTGGTTTCTGTGTGGGGTATCATCAGTATGCTGATGATACCCAGCTTTTTCTTTCCACCCCAAACCAACCCAGTGATGCCCTCGCCATGATGTCCTGTTACCTGGAGGTGGTCTGGGTTTGGATGGGGAGAAACAGGCTTCGACTCAATCCTGCCAAGACTGAGTGGCTGTGCATACCAGCATCTCAGGAGAACCAGTTTTGTCCATCGTTAACTATGGGGGGTAAGGTGTTACCCCCCCCCCGTTGATAGGGCTCGCAACTTGGGTGTTCTCCTGGATTCACGGCTCAGTTTGGAAGATCATATAGGAGCCGTGACCAGGGGGGCTTTTGCCCAGGTTTGCCTGGTGCGCCAGTTGCATCCCTATTTGGACCAAGATGCCCTACGCACAGTCACTCATGTGTGCGTGACCTCCCGTTTAGACTACTGCAACGCTCTCTATATGGGGCTGCCCTTGAGGACCACACGGAGGCTTCAGCTGGTGCAGAATGCGGCCACGCGAGTTGTGATGGGAGTCTCCCGATACTCCCATGTAACACCTCTTCTCCGCGAGCTGCATTGGCTTCCAGTTGCCCTCCGGGTGAGATTCAAGGTGCTGGTGATTACCTATAAAGCCCTAAATGGCTTGGGTCTGGGTTATTTATGGGAACACCTGCTGCCGGCATCAACTTCCCATCATCCTGTGCACTCCCATAGGGAGGGCCTCCTTAGGGTTCTGCCGGTCAGGGAATGCCGGCGGGTGATCCCCAGAGGGAGGGCATTCTATGTGGGCACGCCTGCCCTTTGGAATGATTTACCTGTGGAACTCCGGACTGCCCCCGACCTGCGCTTGTTTCGCCGGGACCTGAAAACCTGGCTTTTCGATCTGTCCGGCCTGGACTGAGGGGGGGTTTTAGTTTTAAATTTTAACATTGTTTTATTGTTGGGCTATTATTAATTTAATTCTTTTTAATTCTATTTTTATCTTAATTTATATTGTCTTTTAAATATTGCCCTGTAAACCGCCCTGAGTCCTTCGAGAATAGGGTGGTATAGAAAACCAATTAAATAAATAAAATAAATAAATTCTTTCCATAGCAGGTTCTTTCCAGACTGATCTCGTGGTAAATCAATGTTTAATTATAGTAGACACTGTCTTGCTAGTTTTACTTGACTTCATGGATCAACAGTGAAAAACTGGTGTCCATTTTATGGTTATGAAGAAAGCCATTTTATTAGACAAAAGACATCACATAAAGTCTTCTAATAAAAATGTCATTATATATCACAATCAACTTGAATAATGCTTGCTATTTGAAACAAGTCTCTGAATATTCTTAAATGGTACTTAAAACAAGTAGTGTTTTCCATGAACCTGTTGCTAACAAATCCCAAGAGGAATCTCCCAAGTGGAACTAATGATCGCTTTACAGTATTGAGAAATATATCCTGAAAGAATCAGCATGGATTTGTAACAAGACCTGTATTTCAGTGGTCTGTGGATCCAATAATTAATTATATTGCATTCTGTCAATTTCCCCAGATTGCAGAAGTTCCATGTTCTTCATACTAGGATTTAGATTTTAGATTTAGATTTTATTAGATTTATATACCGCCCTTTCCCGAAGGACTCAGGGCAGTTTACAGGGCATTTTAAAATCATACCAATACAAAATACAAAGTTAAAAGACAAATAAAAGATTAAATTATCCCTGAAAATAAAACCCAGTTAAAATTCTCAGCCTGGGTCAGAGAGCTCAAAGGGCCAAGTCTTCAGGTCTCGATTTATTGACTTACTGATTTATTGATTTACTAATTTACTGATTTATTGATTTATTTTAGCATATGGCATACAGTGTCAGGCAAATCTACACATGCTAGACATACAATGCAGTCCTGATAAACTAGAATGCTAGTTCATTCTGTTCAGTGTTTATCCACTTATCCATGGGGGAACAACTAGCTTTACACCAGCTGACTAGCAGCGCTCAGGTTGCTGGCTCTTTTGGGCTCCTTCAACGCTTTCACCTCACTTTGCCTCTTATCATGATACCTCATTTCCAGGCAGGTCCAGCACTGCCTTACGCTCTCAGCACACACAAACACAGCCAGATTTTCCCCACTGAATTAGTACCCATTGATCTACTCACAATATTGCATGCTTTCGAACTGTTGGATGGGCAGGAGCTGGGGAGCAAACAACTGGAGCTCACTTCATTTCACACGGCCAAGCTCAGATTGCCAGGACACAGACCATTTCTGGCTGGGATCATTCCAGCATCATTAAGCCTCTGCACCATCATGCCCTCCCATGCTTCGATAAGAAATTTAGATATGTAGAGCTTGGGTGATAAAGGTAAATGCAGAGCAAGATAAGGAAATGCTATGCTGCTTTACACCTTCAGGGGATTGTCAGGTTAAGGTCTCTTCTCAATGATTGTCAAGGTCCAGAGTATTTCATAGATAAGTCACACAGAAAACAAAATGCTTCAGGGTAGAAGCTTTTTGTAGCAACTGATGGGTTTTGTTATCTTACTTGCTTCAATACTTCTAATATAGATTAAAATCTTCCTTTTCAAGCACAAATAAAAAGAACTGTCACATGGTTCTTCCTAAATTTTGATCGAGGATTTGAAAGGTGAAATCCCATTTTAATCAAAGTAGAAGAAACCTCAAAATAAGACGAAGGATGTGTTACTGGATTTAGTGCTGAATTACAGTATAGGAAACCAATGATTTTTATACTAAAAGTTGTTACTTATGAATGCTGAAGTACATTTTTGCTATTCTTTCTGTAAACAGTGGAATGAATGATTCAAAACCACCTATTAAATCTGGAGTTATTTCTAGGAGTAGGGGGATAGATCAAAGTTCCTTAATGCTTCTGAGGAAAAAGAAATGAAGTAAATCAGAAATTCTGTAACGGATGGATAAGGAAATTAAAATGCAAAGCAAAGGAAGCAGAGCTTTGGAGGAAAGTATCAATTCTTTTTATGAGAAAGGATTGATGAACAAAGTATTTCTACTACTATTAAAAGGCTGAAACAATTAGTAGCTAGGAGAAAAATGGCTGGTCTTTTTCTCACATTTGCAAGTAAAATTTAAAGTGAGATATTGCTAGTAATTCTAGCAAAGTAAGCATGACTTTTACAACTTACACCTATTGGATTATGTCAATATATTTTCTGAATGAACATAAAACCATGATTAACACTGAAAATGTAAAGTACTTATAATAAAACTCTTATTTATTTTGTTTTTTAAAAAATGTTCACATCCTCTGAATTTTTAATATTAGAAGCTTATAGTTATGGACCAAGCAAGTTTACTACTAGAATATATTGTACAAAAGGTATAATAATAAGGAGTCTGTAGGTTTGTCTATGCCTATTCTTGCTGATCTTCATTAACTAAGATCTGAGTCAAGTTCCAAACTTTCCCCACAGGATTACAATTAAAAATATATTTAATGATTCCACTCTTTGCAAAATCAACCCAAAGATTTTGGACTTCACAGAAGTTGCTGTCTAAGATCATAAAATCTGGGTTGCAAAAATCCATATAACAAGTAGACGGTGGCAAATGGATTATTCTTACGGTATCTCTTTGGTACTATCTGGATTTTTGCAGTCCAGATATAATATCCCCAATTTTAAAGATTCTTCTTTAGAAGAGAATATAGAGTTATCTAGAGGATAATCAAGTTCCTGGAAGTTGCTGTTTTCCAGTTATTTCTGAATTTTTAATTACCTACTGGACTTACTTTTTATATTCAAGTGGCTCAGGCACCATCTGGCTGAGCTGCTTCTGAATGTTACCTTGTTTGTAAATTTAAAGAATGTTTCAGCCCCTTTGCTTAATAATGCTATAAAGATATTTTTAGAAAGCCATTGTATCACATGGTATAGTCAAATGACCATTAACATTAATATATGTCTTCTGGGTTGTGTAAATCAACTTAATTCTTGTAAATAGTGCAACTCAAAGTCTTCCTATTCCAGAACAATAGTATAGTTATAGTATAGTATAGATGGTAACTTGCTCAATAGTAGTAACTGTGAGAAGGATCTCGGAGTCCTAGTGGACAATCACTTAAATATGAGCCAGCAGTCTGCTGCAGCTGCCAAGAAAGCCAACACAGTGCTAGGCTGCATTAACAGAGGGATAGAATCAAGATCATATGAACAGGGGGTTGGACTAGACAACTTCCAAGGTCCCTTCCAACTTTGTTGTTGTTGTTGTTGTTGTTGTTGTTATTATTATTATTGTTGTTGTTGTTGTTGTTGATAACTTGTATATATGTATATATTTCTAATGCATTTATGCATCCATCATATATTTTAATTTACTGTATGCTGTACAAATGAGTTCCATACTTCCTTATATTTCTAATGCAAATATGTCTACAAATATCTCCACTCATAGTTGGCAAGTGCAATCAGGTTTTCAATCCATTCAGTGAAATGAGCTGTGTTTGATTCACTTTTTAATGCTGCTAAAACTTTATCCCGGAATTCTTCAGGCATTTGATTTATTGTATCTAACCTTTTAAATCTATCCTTTACCTTTGTTGCATAATGAAATATTGCTGAAGTGATATCTTGTTAGTGTGATGAGTCTATAAAATGTCTTTAAATTGTAATTTTATAAGAAAGGCTTCATGATCTGAGCCAGTCAGCCACAAATTTGGTTTTTGCTGATGGAATGAAACTTCTCCATTTTTGCTTGCAGAATATATACCTAGCTTAATTTCAGTGTTGTCCACTTAGTTCTGTCAATAAGTAGAGACCTCTTTAAGGTGTTGGAAGAAGGCATTGACTGTAAACATTGCACTTTTTCTTTAGGAGACTGTTTCTGGTCTAGTTTTATGCACCAAAGCCAGATTTTCTTGTTATTCCAGATGCTATTTTACTTTCACCTTTAGTATTTCAGTCTCTAATAATTAGTATGATGTCTTTTGCAGCATTGTATTGACAAGGGGCTTCACGTTGTCATAGAACTACAGATATTCAACTTCTCTATGTCAGTAGGTGGTCACACACTTGAATCATAATGCTATTGACTAGCTTGCCTGAGATCATTCTGTAATTTTGGACAGTATTGACTGATACTGACCATTTTTTGTTAATAATGATAGCTACTCCAGTTCTTTTATGATTTTTATTATTTTATTTTTATCCTTACTTTTTTTATAAATAACTCAAGGTGGTGAATACTTCTTCAACTTCCTGTTTTCTTCACAATGACAACCTTATGAGGTGGCTTGGGCTGAGAGAGAGTGGCCGGCCTGAAGACGCCCAGCTAGCTCCCATGCCTAAGGCAGGATTGGAACTCAGAGCCTCCTGGTTTCTAGCCTGGTGCCTCAACCACTAGACCACACACCAGCTCTTTCATTTGCAATGGAAGATTTGGTGTTCCTGTGATGTGAACTGATCTATTCCAGTTTATTTCAATTTGTCATAATATCTTTGCTCTTCTTTGTCTACTCTGGAAACACCAGATTTGTCTTTGCTTGGGGTTTTGATGTTTCAAAAATCAAGGGTCTACATATGTTGGCTAGGAGTGTGTAAGCCAAATATGAAAATAAATAAGTGGACTTTTCCTTTCCTTTCCTTTCCTTTCCTTTCCTTTCCTTTCCTTTCCTTTCCTTTCCTTTCCTTTCCTTTCCTTTCCTTTCCTTTCCTTTCCTTTCCTTTCCTTTCCTTTCCATTACTTTTCCATGTATAACTTCTTTTGACTGTGACCAATATTTCAGATTATTTGATTTGTGCTGTGTTATAATTTAAAAAAAATGCATGAAGGTTTTTTTTTCCCACCTGAATTTCATGCTTGAAAAAGCTGAGGATGCTCAATTTGCATTTTTCAATCATCACTTGAATGTATTTTGTACTGGTTAATTTTAAATTCTGGCCACTTTAGAAGTTTCTATTTTGTTGCCTCAGAACTTTGCTTTAAGAAGATGGCTTTACACATTACAGTTTGTATCATTTCATCTCTAGGCCAAGAAAAAACCTCAGTAATCAACAAGACCACCATAATTCAGATAAACTTTAGCAACTGTAACAACAGCAACAATAGAATAATGATACAATATGCTAGATCCAAACACATTTTATGTTATTTGGAAGATGAGATGGTAGCCGTTTTGGACATCTGTAGAGAAAATATTTTCTAAACATTAGTACTTGGTGCTGCCAAAATTGTGAAAGAAAGTATGTTATTCAGTGTAAGGAAATGAAAGAATCCAAATCCATGTGAGCCATTACCAGAAATATGATAAACTCAATAGGAATTTTAATAGGATAATTATTGTGTTGCAATCAGTTCTTCAGTTGCTGCAAAGAGATTTAAATAATTTTTAAAGGCTAAAGCAATAGTCCCAGTTTATTATTTTCCTTTTTTTTCCTGCAGAGGAATAAACAATGTGGCTAAATAAATATGCCAAAAAACACCTTTAAAAAGACCATTAATTTTTATGCATAATAAAGACAAACCACAATTTATTTGAAAAGATTTAAAGTGATTTTCCTTCTAACAAGAACTTCTAGGGTAAAATCTTACATATTTATTTATGTCTGAATTAGTCTTTTGATCTCAGTAGTCCTACTCCCGAATATATTTGTATAGGGTGTTACAGATAGTCCTCGAATTATGACTGTAATGTAGCCTTTATGGTCAGAAGTTGGGATGACTGTTAAATGAACCACATCATTTAAAGATCACCCATCCTTGTTCTCCCCAATGCAATTGTTAAACAAACATGCGGTCATTAAATGGACCATGGGGTGTCTCAGGAGGGAATAGACAGGGGGCATACTTTAGTGTCTCTGTGGTCAGTTGTAAGGGCAAATGACTGAGGAGATGCTGTAGTAGCAATTACTTTGAAACTGGGTAATAAATATCTTTTGGGGGGATCTGTCATAACTTTGAATAGTCAGTAAGTGACTTCTTGTAGGTTGAGGACTACCTATATTTAAAAAAATCAGATATGGAGGAAAAATTCCAAATATAGATACAATGTACTGGACGTTCAGTTATCTTTATAGAAGTCATACAACTGAAATAGCATATTATAAGAGGTCCATTATTCTTGCTTAGATACATCTTACATGAAAGCATTCTGGCTGGCTGTAGGAGAAAAAAATGTCAGAATCTGAGGATGGAGTGAAAAGAGGGTTCAGCCTAGAATCCCTATGTAGCCACAAATGAAACAAGTAACCCCGCCCCCCAAGTGCTATTGACCCTTATCTAACTTATCTAACTCTAACCAGGTGCCAGATTCCTGTGCATATAGCAATAAATCAGCTCAATTAAACCTTCATGTGTGAACCTGATCTTTTGTGCCTGACGTTACTTTTGCATGTATAGAACAGAAAGGGCTTGTAAAGGAAAAGTGCCTACCCAACTTATAGAATTCTGTTTTGTAATTCAGCTAATTCTGCAACTGATTTATTTCTTCATAGTTTGGCAGTAAGTCTAATGTCGGTTTTAGATATTAACTGACTGACCAGTTTTAGGAGCCTATAACTGCTGTGCGCTGCACAGAGTCACTTGTTTGTGAGATGTGCAGATCTATAAATTTGATAGACAGACAGGCATAGATAAAATACATTTAATAATAATAATAATAATAATAATAATAATAATAATAATAATAATAATAATAATAATAATAATAATAATAATAATAATAATTTTATTTGTATACCACCCTTCTCCCGAAGGACTCAGGGCGGTGAACAGGGCAAACATATAAAAATACAAAGATACAAAAGTTAAAAGAGAATTAAACAACTGCCCAGGCTAAAACAATAGATAAAAATATTTACAACAACAATAAAATCCCAACCCATCCCCCATCAGGCCAGGCCGGCTTGTTTGAACAAATGAGTCTTCAGATCGCGCCGGAAGGAGCGAAGGTCGGGCGCTATCCTTGGGGATTTTTTTTGCAGATGTTTCATTGTTTAACATGGTGAGTGTGATGATATGAAAATGCACATCGGGTATATGCATGAATATTTTCCAGGTAGTAAAACTAGACTAAAATCAATACATACATTTTTAATAGTCAATTGCTATTATATCCACTGGGAAGTGGATATAATGATAGAAGTATCAGTAATACTTTCTGATCCAATTTAAATATTGTTTGGGACTTTTGTCCATTATTTTATTTTCCTTATAAAGTTGATATTTTCTAAGTATGCAGAGATCTGAGGGCAGAAATACTAGCTTACAAAACCCTATCAGAGGAGTAGTAGTAGGATTTTTATTTCTTATTTTTCTTTTCATGTACCTTTTATTTGCATGATTTGCCTATTACTGGTTGCAATGAAATAAGAATATAATTATTCATGCCATACTCTGATTGTGTTTTGGAGGAATGGAAAGCTATGGGTCCTAAGGAAAAGCAAAAGATGTGGAAATCTATTTGGCAGCTATAAGTGGGATTTAAGAAATTGGACCTCTCTTTCAAAAGTTGGATCTTTGTCTCTCCTTTTGGTAAAAGAAGATCTAAAACATCTTATGATCTTTGGACAGCCTTGCAATGAACATGGGATTGAGCCAAAAAACACTGTAGTCAAATAGGAAAAGCATGTACTTTTCAATCCAAGTTCAGAAAATTGGACAAAATTTGGAGCACATATTTCATATTAAATCATAAAGTATGATAACTACAATAATTCCCACAAAATATTATTTAATTCTTCAATTACATTTAATAATCAGGTTACTACAAAAACAATATGTAATATTTAATGTCAGAAGCCTGTACTCTCCAAGTATTGTATTGTGGCCTTTTTGATGCTTTCCAGCTATTTGAGGTCAATTTGTGGTAAACAATTTTTTTCCATTGTCATGGGCCTTGCAGATGCTCATTTTCTTTTTTTTTAAATTTAAAAAGTTTTACAATACATTTTGACTTTAATCCCCCCCTCCCCCACCCCTATCCAACCCTCCCTATCCCTCTCCCCCATTCCCTCCTCCCCCCCCAACTTCCCAGAGCTAAATACAGGGTATAAAATCGAAAAACAAAGGTAAACACCCCTATGTTATCAACAATAAACTATAAATTCTATCTCCCTCTAGCTCACATAAAATGAATACAAAGAATATTAATATTACAAATAAAGTAAAAAAGAAAAAAAGGAAAACAGAAAAAGAACTTTACTCAGAATAAATTTTCTTAATCCCAGTCCTTATTCATATTAATTTCAAAAGAAAAGAAAAGAAAAAAAAACTTTCACCTGCTATTTGCATTCTCCCACCTTTCTCTAATTTCCAAACAAATTCTCCGTTACGCGCCAAAAGCGCCTATCTCTGTTAACCTAATAATCTCCGACCAAACTAAACTATGATCAAAAATAGTTCTTGCATGTATCACGCCAAATGTCTCGCAGTTCCTAATCATCCTTGAGTTCAAATAAAAAGAGTATAAAAAGAAGGTTTAGGCAGTCTCTAAGACAACTTATTGTTAATTAGGAGCTTGCGTACCCATTCTTAGTTCAACACATACTTTAAGTCCATAACCCTAATATACTTTTCTAGCAAGCAAATAACATCAATCTTAAATTGTGTAAAATATAAAAAAAAACTTTCTTTCTCCTCTATAATAATTTTACTCCATTGACATTCTAATCTAAAAATTTAATCAGCAATCTTAACGCCCCAAAACTTTTGGAGCACATCTGTCATGACCCCCAAAACTTCTTTAGACCGCTCCCCTCCCCCATCTTCACTATAAGCACGCTTTGGAGATTCCATAACTTTCTGCTGGTCTTGCTCTTGCTCTCGTCTCGCTCTTCTTAGGGCGGCAAGCGTCTTCTTCTGGCCTCCTGCAGCATCCAATGAGACTGTGACTTGATCCCCTCCAACACCATTGTCCTCTGTCTGTCTATCTGCAACATCTTGAAACTTTCCCACTCCGTATCCTTTTGCAGCTTCCAAAAATGATAGGGGGGTTGCTTTTAACACATTACTATAAAAATCACGTGCCTGAGCCACAGTAACCAAACGATATCTTTTACCTTTGTGCGTCGCCACCAATCCAACTGGAATCTCCCATCTAAACTTAATATCACGTTTCTTAAGTTCCTGTACTAGAAATGCAAAATCTTTCCTTCTCCTTAAGATCTTCGGAGGGATCTCTTTTAAAACCAAAACTTCTTGCTCAGCCACTATCAATTTAGTATCATAAGCAGCTTGAATGACTTCATCTCTAATTACTCTCTTTGTAAAGTAGACCACCACATCTCTGGGTAACTTCCTCTGTCTTGCAATCCATGAATTTACACGAAAAACTTTGTCCATATTTCCCTCAATTTCAGATGCTGGCTGGCCCAGTACCCCTTCCAGAGCCTCAGAAATCAGCTGCTTTAAATCTTCTTTACCATTCTCCTTTAACCCCCTGATTCTAATAGCATATTGCATCTGATGATACTGAACAAGGCTCAATTCTCCGTCCATTTTATCCCTTATATTTTCATTTTCTAATACCTTTGCTTCTAATATAGAGTTCTTTTGACTGAGATCCTCCACTTTTACATCCAGCTGTTGCACACATTCAGCTACGGATTCAACCATAGACAAGATGTCCACCCTCATTGCTCTCAACTTCTCTTCCATCTTCTTCTCCAATTTCTCCATTTTCTCCTCCATTTTCTCCTCCAGCTTTTTCAACTTTTCATCCATCATATCAGACATCAATTGTGCATGCTTTCCAAGAGCATCTTGTAAATCCTTAAGTGTCAATACCGGGGGAGATGCAGGAGGAAGCAAAGCTTGCAATGAGGTCTCTTGCACCAGGGAAGACCCCGCATTCCGAAGAGCTTTAAAA
Organism: Vipera ursinii; assembly: GCF_947247035.1. Classification (NCBI taxonomy): domain Eukaryota; kingdom Metazoa; phylum Chordata; class Lepidosauria; order Squamata; family Viperidae; genus Vipera; species Vipera ursinii. The sequence goes on from NC_139518.1 coordinate 30,473,839, forward strand.
GTTTTAGCCGCCATCTTCCCCCACTTTCACTTATTACTCACTTTCACTTTGAAGCTATAAAATCCATTGAGCTAGAGAGTAAAAATAAAGAGTCCACTTCACCTTGCCCTCCTGTACCGCTCTGCCTGCATCTTGATAATCAAAAGTATTTCCTTTTGGCAGGGGTGGTTGCTAACGCCTGGCTCTGCTCCAAAAATCCCAGAGCAGAGGCGCTACGCAGCTCGGAGCAACCCAGGCTTCGGGGGGGCTCATCCTTCAGCCGCCCAAGCTCTCAGCTCAGGCGGCCCCGGAGAGCTCAACCCCTACCTGGGGCCTCACCCCCTCCTCTTCTCCCGAGGAGGGGGCTTCAAATCCATCTAAACAGCTGATCGGCGCTGTTTACGATGGAAAAACACAGCTGCGGAGCGGGCAGCCCGAAAACGGCTGTCTTCGGCGTCGCGTCGCCACCGGAAGTCCAGATGCTCATTTTCTGGGTTGGATGTATTCTGAGCATGAAGAGGACCTATGTAACTGACTTATGCATCCCATAATATGCAGCAGCAAATGGATGGACACATGGTAAGATTGCACTGAAGTGCTCTGCGAAATGTAAGGAAGCAGCCATAAATGGCCAATATGTTGCAAAGATCACATACAATATAAGACTGAATTATTATTTTTTTGGCCAAGCTCACAGGCACTATGGTTCTTAGAGCTTAGTCAAGATTGTCAATTACATGGCACCTCCCTGAGTAGCAATCCTGTGGAGGGCAATAAGGGCAGCAGTTGTGAACAGAGTTAGCAAGTTCACCCTTACACACAGATTGTGCTTTGCAAAGTGCCAAATAGGGTTTTTGTTGCTGGTGGACTAGCCTCTACCATCACATATTGTTAAAAATCATTCAGCCACACAGATTGAAAAAGCCCTTGGGGACAATCTTACAGCTGCAGAAAGTATTATTTCCCACACTGTCAGAGCTCTCTGCTCTTCACATAAGGGAATAGTGAGTTGTTGTTGTTTTTAACAATGAACTGTCCTGGTGGTTATATACTGAAGTCTAAGCAATCTTATATACCTGGGGGTTCTGCATCTTACTTGATATGTGTTGTAGAAGTCCTCATTTCAGTAGAAAATATTCCAAGATGTTCCTCAATGAATTCTTCTTAGAGTAGTGGCTGGTTGCCAATTGTGTAATTACTGCAGCTGCACAAACATTTGGGGTCAAAATAATTCATTTTGAACACAAACGTTGGTTTATTCAAGTTTTTGATGAAAAAGTCAACAGTTCAGTATCTTCTCTCATCTCTTATCTTGGGTTTTGTCCAGAATAAATCACGGTTCTAATATGAAAGTAATTGTTTCAGTGTTTCAAGTAATTGTTTCAGGGGAGGGTGACCAATCTTTAGGATCTTTAGGAACTAATGTCAAGTATAACCCCCATAACATCCAATCCAATAAGGAGGTAGAGAGTGATAGAAATGGAGAAAAACTCAGATACAAGGTAGGAGATGTAGGAAGCATATCCAGGGTCAGCCATAAAGGACTCAGATGCCTTTACACTAATGCACGAAGCTTGGGGAATAAACAGGTTGAACTTGAAGTACTAGTATACAAGGGCAGGTATGATCTAGTTGCCATTACTGAAACTTGGTGGGGTAAAACTCATGTCTGGAATGTACTGATAGAAGCATATAAACTGTTCAAAAGAAACAGCTCTAACAAAAGAGGAAGTGCACTTGCATTATATGTATGAGATCACTAAATCTCTATACAAAATGCATAAACCAAGGACAAAAGTTTCCTAGAATGCATATGGGTTAATATAAAAAGAAAATAAGAATGACATTGCCATAAGTGTAGGCCATCCAACCAAGCAGAAGAAATAGATGCATTTTTTGCTAATCAGTTAACAAATGTATGTAGGAAACACACAACAGTAGTAATGGAGGAGTTTAACTACCCTGACATCAACTGGGAGACACACTCTGCATCAAGTGGGAGATTGAACAGGTTCCTGACCAACCTAGCTGACAAAGTTTAGGTGAGATCTAGAATAACATCTATAATGGACCTAATTGTTACTAACAGAGAAAAAATGATAGAGGTGGTTGAAGTTGCAGGAACTTTGAGGGAGAGTGACCAAGTCACATTAGAATTAATATAATGCAGATACAAGCAATAAAATGTAATCTAATCACTGTCTTAGACTTTAAAAGAGCTGATATCAACAGACTTAAAGAGAGCTTGGTAAGGATTCCATGGATGAAAATCTTAAAGGGGAAGACAACTCAGGAAGCTTGGGAACCTCTCAAAACTATGATTATAAAAGCCCAGTCCAGCACAATACCACTGGAGAAAAAAAAATCCAAGAAGAAATCAGCAGGGTTGCATAAAGAACTGATAAACTGAAAGACAAAAAGGGTAAGTACAAAAAATGGAAAGACAGACAGCTAACTAAGGCAGAATACCAGCATATAGCCCAAATCTGCAAAGATGAAGTCAGGAAACCTAAGGCTAAGAATGAACTAAGACTTGCAACAAATGTCAAAAATAATAAAAGTTTTTTTCAACATATAAACAATCATAAAAACATCAAAGGAACAAGATGGCAGGGAAGTGACAAATAACAGAGAGAAAGCAGAGCTGCTTGATTCTTTCTTTCTTTCTTTCTTTCTTTCTTTCTTTCTTTCTTTCTTTCTTTCTTTCTTTCTTTCTTTCTTTCTTTCTTTGCATCTGTCTTCACACAAACACACACACACAAAATAGCCCAACCTACCAAAAACAGAACTGTAAAAAACAAACTAGGAATTCAAATTAAAACAAACAAGATTGGTAAGAGAACACCTGTCCAGTCTAGGTGAGTTCAAATCACCAGGATCTATGGATTACATCCCAGAGTTCTGAAGGACCTGGCAGACATGATCTTGGAACTACTGAATCATATCGTTCAAAGATCCTGGAGCATTGGGGAACTTCCAGAGGACTAAAAAAGAGCTGATGTAGTTCCCTTCTTCAAAAAAAAAAAAAAAAAAAAAAACAAACAGGTTCAGGAAACTCCAGACCAATGAGTCTTACATCAATATCTGGGAAGATCTTGGAAAAAATAATCAAGCAACAGATCTGCAAACACCTAGAAGCAAGCAAAATTATAACCAGCAGCCAACATGAGTTTATCAAAAACAGATCATGCCAAACAAATCATATTTCATTCTTTGACAAGGTGACTAAATTAGTGGACTAGTGAAATGATGCGGACATAGTACACTTGGATTTCAGTAAGGCATTTGACAAAGTATGCTACAACCTACTTCTTGGTAAACTAAAAAAATGTAGGATAGATGGCATCACCACGAGATGGATTTATAACTAGCTGACAAACCACATTCAATGTGCAATCCTTCATGGAACATCTACATGGAGGGAAATAAGCATGGGGTACCCTAAGGTTCTGCCTTAAGCACAGTATTTTTCAATATCTTAATAAAGGATTTAGATGAAGGAATAGATGGGGAACTCATCAAATTTGCAGATGACACTAAGCAGGCAGGAATAGCCAACACCGCATAAAATAGGCTTAAGATCCATATGGCTCTCGACAGACTTGAACACTGGCCCCTATCTAACAAAGTGAAATTCAATGTAGAGAAAAGTAAGGTTTTACACTTAGGCAAGAAAAACCAAATGTACAGGTACAGATTAGGTGAAACCTGGCTCAAATAACAGTAACTGGAAGAGAGATTTTATTTATTTTTATTTTAATTCCATTTATATCCCGCCCTTCTCCGGAGACTCAGGGCAGCTTACAAGCTTAGCAGTAGATCTTGGAGTCCTAGTGATTAATCACTTAAATATGAGCCAGCAGTATGCTTCAGCCACCAAAAAGCCAATGCAATCCTAGGTTGCTTTATCAGAGGGATAGAATCAAGATCATGTGAACTGTTAGTACCACTTCATAAGGCCTTGGTAAGACCACACTTGGAATAGTACATCAGTTTTGGTCACCACTATGTAAAAAAAGATGTTTAGACTCTGGAAAGGGTGGAAAAAAGAGCAACAAAGATGATTAGGAGGGGCGGGTGGTGGTGGAAGCTAAAGTATATGAAAAACAGTTGCAGGAATTGGGTATATCTAGTTTAGTGAAAAGAAGGAATAGGGGTGACATGATAGCAGTGTTCCAATATTTGAGAGTCTGCCACAAAGAAGAGGGGCTCAACCTATTTCCCAAAGCACAGAAGACAAGACAAGAAGCAATGGTTAGAAGCTAACCAAGGAGAGAAGCAACCCAGAACTGAGGAGAAATTTCCTGACAGTGAGAACAATAAACCAGTGGACTTGTGGGTTCTCCATCACTGGAGGCTTTTAAAAATAGATTGGACAGCCATTTGTCTGAAATGGTATAAGGTCTCCTGCTTGAGCAGGAGGGTTGGACTAGAAGACCTCCAAGGTCCCTTCCAACACTGTTATTCTGTGTTCATTTAAAAGCTCAATTTAACCATGTATAAATAATGAAAAATACACTTTCAGAGTTATTTAATTTCCATTATGGTAACAAAATGAGGATCATATGGTTCAGAAAGACTGTGGGAATTCACAAGTAGCCCTGTGTTTTCTTGGAACCAGATTCTTAACACTGGGTAAAAATAAGCTTGAATATTCAAATGATTCTTAGTTGCGGGTGCTAAATATTTTTGAGAACCAAATTCCAGATTTACAAATTGAAACATGAAATAGAAATATCTCCTCAGTATATGTGATCTGAGCTTCTCAAAGATGTGAACATCTGATATTCCATCTTGAATTAATTGAAATATAACGGTTTTTTAAATGGCTTTTAAATGGGAGGTTTTAAATTAGATTGAAAGCAATCCTCCCCACTTCTTAAAAAAGACTATATATCCAATTTCAGTTCTATTGTCTTCAGACAGCAGCAGGCTCCAACACTTCATTTCTAATTAAGTAATTTGTCCTTGCATCCCTTTGTCCCCACACAAAATGAAGAATCTGTTTAGATTCTGCTCTTAAATAATGTTTAGATCATCCACCTCTAACCTTATGTCCCCCAGATGTGTTGGATGATAAATTCCAGCCACAGCAGTAAAGTCAGGATGCCCTCTCTACATTGGGAATTATAGTCTAAGATAAAACACCACATAACCAAGCTTGGCTGATCTCAAGAAACTGAGTAGGGTTGGATCTCACTGATACTTGGATAGGCTACTACCAAAAAATATCAAGATTGTAGGGTAGACTGGAAAGTTAAAAAAATAAATATTCATAAATAAGGTAGTGGCCATGACTTCTACACTGCTGGGAAGAAAATGATACAAATGACCCATGAATTCCTATTGATAAACTGTGGTATTTTTGCATTTAAATAATTATGAGGTAACCAATTGTGTATGAATGCTTACCTTTCATTCTACAATATTTTAATTAGTCTTCTGACTCCCTGCACTGTTATTAGAATTTAATTGTAAGGAATGTAAATGTAAGGAAAACAGCCTAGTTTTAAATACTTGGAAAACTAAAGGGATCATTGTCGATCATAAATGATTCACCTGTGGAGATGGTTACCAGCATCAAATTCCTGGATGTGCAGCTAACGAGTAGGCTGGCTTGGTCTCTCAACAGTGAGAAACTGGTGAAGCAGGCACAGCAGCGCCTGCATTTTCTGCATCGCATGAGAAAACCACATCTTCCTTCTCCTATCCTTATCACTTTCTACAGGGGGATAATCGAGAGCATCCTGTCATACAGCATCACAGTCTGGTTTGGAAGCATCACTGCCTCAGACAGGAAGGCAGTGCAGAGAGTGGTGAGGATGGCTGAAAAGATCATTGGCAGTTCCCTCCCTCCCATCCAGGACATAGTAAATAATAATAATAATAATAATAATAATAATAATAATAATAATAATAATAATAATAATAATAATAAAGTTAGAAGGGACCTTGGAGGTCATCTAGTCCAACCCCCTGCTCAGGCAGGAAACCCTATACCATTTCAGACAAATGGCTGTCCAGTCTCTTCTTAAAAACTTCCAGTGTTGGACCATTCACAGCTTCCGGAAGTAGGTTGTTCCACTGGTTAATTGTTCTAACTGTCAGGAAGTTTCTCCTTAGTTCTAGGTTGCTTCTCTCCTTGACTAGTTTCCATCTATTGCTTCTTGTCCTGCTTTCAGGTGCTTTGGAGAATAGCTTGACTCCCTCTTCTTTGTGGCAACCCCTGAGATATTGGAACACTGCTATCATGTCACCCCTCACCCTTCTCTTTGTTAAACTACACATAGCACAGAAGCATTGTTTGAACAGGGTCCGTAAGATTATCTGGGGCACTACACATGCTCTTCACGACCTTTTTTCCTTGTTACCTTCTGGGAGGAGGCTTCTTGGTATCCATAGCAGAACATCCAAATTCAGCCATAGTTTCATTCCATACAGCATTAACCTTGTGAACTCTCAAGCTTCCTCCTTCCCTTATATATTCAAGATGGACAATATTTAATATTTATTTATGTATATATAGGGTGGGTGGGTCTATACATAGATTGTATATAATATGTTTAGGTGTGTGTCATGTATGTGTTTCACTTTGAGAGCGGGCAACTAAATTTCATTTTTGATGTGTGCCGTTGATGTGTGCCATTGATATCTTATCTTATCTTGCCTTGCCTTGCCTTGCCTTGCCTTGCCTTGCCTTGCCTTGCCTTGCCTTGCCTTGCCTTGCCTTGCCTTGCCTTGCCTTGCCTTGCTTTGCCTTACCTTATCGTATCTTATCTGATTGCTAAAGCTGAAAAAGGAAGCATACACAGAGGGGACAGGGGGAAACCGTGAATCAGCCATTTTCTAGATGGATCATGAGAAAGGGCAAAAATTATGCAACTGATGAATATATCTTCCATACTGTTGGTACCAGCAAGGAAACATCTGAGGAAAACCTGTCCCTATTGCTATCAACATGGCCCTTCGAAGGCCTTTCTGGTTGGCACTTTCTTCCTAAGATTCTCTATCTCTCTTGACCTCTCTTGCTCTGATAGAATAATACCTAGTGATAATTAGCAAAAATATGGAGTGTATAGGGATAGGATATGCAAAGATCACCCAAACTATTTTGAAGTCTGATTTAGAGCTTTCAGAAATGGTTTATTTAGTGCAGGTCAATATGGAAGCAGTCTGATCTGATGCGTTGCCTCAAATGAGATTCAGAGAACCAATACTCCCTCCTGAATGTGATCTTCCAAGGTTGAATGAAAAGTTTAGGAGACAAATTACTGTTTTTTTTCTTTTTTAAATAAGAGGAAATAAGGGAAATAAAATGGGTGGGACCAGGACAAGTATGTGTAGGATACTATTTCAGGGTCTATCGCTTGCAGTCTTTATTGAATTTATTGAATTAAAGGTTCTGTAGCAAACTTAATTCTTCCCTAAAGTGAATGTGCTACTGTATGGCTTGGAACATTATGACCTACTACATATCAGACCATATGAGATGAGATTTTTAAGTCTGCTTTGAATCTCATTCTTACGCCAAGCCACATTACACAACATTCTAACCATCACCAAGAAAATATTTAATAAGGACAAACAAGCTAAGGAAATTGGAAAAAGAAAAACAAGGCATTTCCAAATGAAAAAAATGTAATACATTTTCTCCCTAAACCCTTCTTACATCTGGAACATAACAGTCTGGAATTTGTCTCTCTTCTCATTTTTGCTGTTGAATAATATTCTTCTGTCTCAGTTTTTCCATGGGTGTGTTTTGAAGCTCTACCAGTGAGAGCTAAGCTTTTGCAGAGAAATCTGCAGGTGTCTATTTCATCTTTATTTTCAAAGGAGGAGATCCCTGGTGAGAGAAAACACCATCCTGGTCTAGAGAAATGGCATATTTTAGATGTGCAGTTTTTGAAATTTGGGGAAAGAAATAAAGGGGAAAAAACCAACAAGAAACTTGAAATTAGATAACTATTCAGCAGGAATGTGCTGCTTCCTAGGTTAACAAATGATTCTATTTTATTAGCCACTACAAAAAAGATGAAGGAAGGAAAGAAGGAAGGAAGGAAGGAAGGAAGGAAGGAAGGAAGGAAGGAAGGAAGGAAGGAAGGAAGGAAGATATTAGAGTATTTCCCCAATCTGAAATCCTCTAAATATGTTCCCATAGACACTACAGGTTAAAGAAACGATGCTCTGCAACCAAAGTTAATACTGTGAAGATATCAATTTAAAAATATAAAAATAAAGGAAATGGAGGAGAAATGTACTTTCAGTTTTGTAAGATGGTGTTATTTAACTTTACAATAAAGTAGAATTAGTTCATCTGGTTGTGCTTCCTCTGTATTACTTAGCAAAGGCTGATATCAGTCTTGTTGCCTTTATGCCCAAGAAATTACGGTAGTTTCCTTCTAAGACATTTGCTATGCCCACATTTCTTCTGAGGAAGTCCCGCTATCCCTCTGGCTACAGCTCTTTCCTTGTCTCCCAAGGACATTTCCAGATATCATTGCACACATATAGTGTCTTGTCCTGGCATAAATAAAGAATAATTTAAAACTCTAGCTATCTATTAAACTAGAGAATAATAACATATGTACCTAAGGAATTACTATGAGGACTAAACTGGGCTCAGTGCCTTTGAATCAGTTTAGTGACTTGATTCTGCACACATTTTTATCATTTAAAACTAAGAATCTGATTTGAACTAAATCAGTAGTCTGTTAAGTTGAATCAGCTATCAGATGTGAATAATGGTAATGAGAGTCAGAGGATATAAAATAATACAGGGTATATTATATTTGCAATATTATATTTCCAACTGACCCCTTCCTTTTCTTTTCATTTTGATCTCAAGTTAACAGTCCCACATAATAGACAGAAACCAAATACTGAAGACTGAAAAGATGAAAAATAAGTTATCTCTGTTCCTGTGCAGGAATATTACATACAATCTCTCCTAGATCAGTTCTGGAAACTGGTTGATTATTCATGGTCTACAGACTGACCACCAATCATATTAATATATAGTAAATGCAGAATTAAGGGATGCGGTGGCTCAGTGGGTTAGGATGCTGAGCTTGTCGATCAGAAGGTCGGCAGTTTGGTGGGTTGAATCCCGAGTGCTGCATAGCAGAGCGAGCGTCTTTTACTCGTCCCAGCTTCTGCCAACCTTGCAGTTCAAAAGCACGTAAAAATGCAAGTAGAAAAATAGGGACCACTCCGGTGGGAAGGTAACAGCGTTCTGTGCACCTTTGGCATCTAGTCATGCTGGCCACATGACCACGGAGACGTCCTTGGACAAGCGCTGGCTGTTCGGCTTTGAAACGGAGATGAGCACTGGCCCCTAGAGTTGGAAACGACTAGAACACATGTGCGGGAGAACCTTTACCTTTACCTAAATGCAGAATTATTTCTTTCCCTCCCCTTAGTTCACTCAAGATAAATATGATAGGTAAGGGCAATCCATCTTATCTTGAAGATTCATTGCTATAGTAATGTTTTTATTTAAATGTATAAAATATGCATTATAAAAATGAGCTTTTCTCCCAGTACCTACCTAGACTATCTGTTAAAAGTGGAAGACAGCAATTATAACTGACTTTTCCCAACAGGGAATAAAAAAACATCAGTAGATACTTTTTTATGTCATACAATTATCTGATAAATTTCACATTGTTGGCCTTCAGGGCTATAAACAAGGAGGAGGATGCACCTTGTTTTATCCACAACTGAAGCAGAGCTTAGATACCTCTGGTGTATGAAATAGGGATGGCTTCCTTTTGCATGCTTGTCAGGGAATTGATGTAGAAGCAATATATAAATGGCTCTACAAATCCTGCACCAAATTATAGCCTTAGGTTATTTCTTTGAGGTGCTCCTGATATTATTTAGAAACCAATTATTGTAAAGTGCCAATGCAAATCACCGTTTTAGACAGCAGAGACAAAAAAAGAGGCGGGGGGGGGGGGAAATCCATGCAGCACAAATGAATGAGGTTACACAAAATTCCTCCTGAAAAAAGACCAAACATGGGAAGATTCTAGGAAAAATTACATGAATTATCTCTTTCTCTTTCTCTCCCTCTTTTACATGCATACTGGTTATGTCCACGGACTTACCTTGTTTGTTATGCTAGTAATAATTAATAATAACTCTGAGCAACTGTCTCACCCCACTGTGCCAGCAGAAGGAGCATGCTACAGACCTCATCGGTCAAGGAATTTTCAGCTGATGGGGTCCAGAAGAAGAGACAATTCCCACCCTCATGACCCCCCCTCCCCTGAGGTAAGATCTGCACCCTCCCTTTTGAGCTTTGAAAATGACTTGTCTCTGCCAAGTGGTTTGGAGCCCCAATGGGGATGTGGCATTCTGGAGGTGGCTAATGAATTTTCCCCCATCTCCTCCCAATGCACACCTAGCTCTCTTCCTCTCTCTCTTGGTCAATTTAATTTTAACGGATTTTAAATGTCAGAACTATGTTTATTGTTTTGATGTTTTATATGCCATTTTGATTCAATGATTGTAAGCTTTCTAGAGTCACCTTTGGTGAGATGGGTGCCCTGTCCGATAAAGTTGTATATTAGAGTTGTGTAAGCTTTGAAAATTATTTGGAAGAAATACTTTGCACCCTCTACAAACATGGCACCTCTCCTCTCTCGTTTCATTCAAGAAGTATCTGTTCTCAGACTTCCACATGAACATGAGAAGATGGTACTACTGCTTCAGGAAGTTGGTTCCTTCTATCTGCACATCTTCAGTATTATATTTCTCCAAATAGCTTCAATCCCTGTAACAATCTATATCTATGAAGAACTGATAAAATACATATAATGGTTCACAAATGCTGCAAGAGCCTCAGTTGGGGCCACCAGTTAGAGCCAATCAATTGTCTGTTTCTGAACATACAATTGGAAAAAATTACCAATTGCTACTTTTCCTCCATTTTCAGTCAAGTAGAAAATTTTATAATGGCACCTAGACTCAAGCTGCTCACTTTTAACCACTAACTTCTGTGTAACACTTTTACATACCATGCATCATCACAGATTGAGATGGGTCAGGGAGTGCTTTGAATCTGATTTACTAAGCCTCTAGGAAACATTATTTCATGACTTCATCAGATGCCTAACTAGGGAGCTTCAGAAAACACTTTAAAACTATCAGTTACCATTTATCTCTGCCTTTCTGAGTTAACCATCCTAATCTTGTCCCTGTCTCTACAGAGTTATTGATTGCAAGAGTCTATATTTGTCAGGCAGAGTTACATCCAGGACAAAGCTAAGGTAAAAATATGATCTGCTTTATAGTTAGGTTCTTAATAATAATAAAAATAAAGTTGGAAGGGACCTTGGAGGTCATCTAGTCCAATTCCCTGCTCAGGCAGAAAACCCTATGTCATTTCAGACAAATGGCTGTCCAGTTTCTTCTTAACAATTTCCAGTGATGGAGCATTCACAGCTTCTGGAAGCAGGTTGTTCCACTGGTTAATTGTTCTAACTGTCAGAAAATTTCTCCTTAGTTCTAGGTTGCTTCTCTCTTTGGTTTGTTTCCATACATTCCTTCTTGTCCTGCCTTCAGGTACTTTTGAGAATAGCTTGACTCTCTTCTTTGTGGTAGCCCCTGAGATATTGGAACACTGCTATCATGTCACCCCTCACCCTTCTCTTCATTAAACTACACATACCCAATTCCAGCAACCGTTCCCTATATGTTTTAGCCTCCAGCCCCCTAATCTGCTCTTCTCTGTACTCTTTCTAGAGTCTCAACATCTTTTTTGCATCGTGATGACCAAAACTGGATGCAGTATTTCAAGTGTGGCCTTACCAAGGCATTGTAAAGTGGTATTAATACTTCACGTGATCTTGATTCTATCCCTCTGTTAATGCAGCCTAGCACTGTGTTGGCTTTTTTGGCAGCTGTATCACACTGCTGGCTCATATTTAAGTGATTGTCCACTAGGACTCCCTAGATCCCTCTCACAATTACTAATATTGAGCAAGATACCACCTATACCAGAGGTGTCAAACTGCCGGCCCGTGGGCCGGAGCGTCACGGAGAAACCGCGCCCATCCCATTTTCGGCAATGGGAAAAGTTCAGATACGTCGCGCAACGTCATGTGACGTTGTGAGTTTGACATGCCTGACCCATACTATACCTGTGAATTTGGTTTTTCCTGCCTAAATGTAGAACCTTACTTTTCATTTTGTTAGATAGCGCCCAGTGTTCAAGTCTGTCAAGATCCTTCTGTATCTTAAGCCTATCTTCTGGAGTGTTGGCTATTCCTGCCAGCTTGATATTGTCTGCAAATTTGGTGAGTTCCCCATCTATCCCCTCATCCCCTCAATCTAAAACAGTTGGATGAAAATATATTTAAATAGGTTAAAAGAGGGCAGGAAATGTTGAGCTACTTCTTTAAAAGAATTTTTGGTATCAATATTAAAATTCTCAATATCCAATGTCTTGAAATTACCAATATCATTATGACTGTCTGAATCAGACCAAGATATATAATATTAAAAAAAGCAAAATCTTACTCAAGAGGCGTATATGACATTCCTTCCCCAACATGTAGATTTGCAATGATTCTTCCAGACAACTTGAAGAAAGGTAGCACTATTCTTGCTGGAGGAGGTTGAAAAACATGCAGCAAAGTCTTCCTGGACCCACCTGCAAACTAAACAGCAAAAACAGCAATGATATGGGACTCACAGTGAGAGAATGTAGGGGAAAACATCAAAAGAAAACCTTCCAGAAAACAGTTACTGAAACAAGATCTCCCAAACAGTTCTATCCATTCCTCAAGCACTCCAATTTTCCGTGAATTTTTTTTTCATTCTTCAGTAGATCTTTTGGGATAGTGGCATTACTTAGACACCATGTCATCAAACAGCAGCTTTATGTCAAAAGCGGAGGTGGGACACTAAAGATTTAAGTTGTCAGTAAATCAGAATGCTCATCAGCAGAAAGTGGGTTGTAGTAGCACACTTACCTGTAAGAAAAGCACGGTTGCTCTGGAACAATGGTTTGAAGACTACTCAGGCTCTTTCACGTGTTCTCAATTATATTGCCCTAATTTGTAAGATAGTTTGAACAATTTGAAGGGGGTGCAACTGGAAAAGGCATGGGCACTTTGCATCGTTAAATGCTAGAGTATACTTTCTGAATATTTAGAATTGGTCATCTTTTTACAAAGCTAACTAGGTTATTCAAGGTGAAGGTGTTACATAAATATTGATGCTGTTAATATTACAGATAATTGATGTGATTATTTTCAAACAGGTAATATTTTTAGTCTTTTTCAAAAAGTGTTCAAGAAGTGTAATTGACAACTTTTCTTAGTAATAGAAATATATTTATTATTCAATACTTACAACACTTTAAGAAATAAACATCAACTGAAGGAAGGTATCTATTTGTCTTGGTCTCTAATCACAATTCCTTTTTTGTTGCTTTTGATGAGCAAGAATATGATATCCAGAATATTGTCCAGCTTTCCCTATCTGGGTGCTCTTTAATCTTGCTTACAATGAATTTTCATTATTTTTAATTCAACACCTCTAAAGAATACTCTCCTATCAGGATGTGTGGCAGGCAGCTGGGATCTGAAGTCAAGAGGCTGCCTTATTGAAAGCTATAAAGGATTGGCTTGAGGGGTAACAGAGAAAGACCATTGTTCTCCCTCTCCATTCTTATCAAAAGATCTTTATATAACTTTTCTAGGCTGTTTCTAGGATGCGAATCACAAAAATGACATTTATTTCATTACCAAAAAGCAGTAAGTGCTCTTTCAAATGCAATGTACTTGCAGAGAAATCACTATTCTTGTCTAGAGAAGAGGCTTGGCAATTGCTGGAAATTAATGAAAGAATATGTAATAGTTGTCAAACTGAACAAAGAAAAATAGTACATTTTTAAAATATGTTTAACATAATAACATTCACAAAAAATAGAATACATATGAATGATGCCTTATTTGAATCATGTCAAGAATAGCCTTATAGGGAAGATGCTTGTTTTAATAGTAAATGTGGATGCAAAAAAAGAAAGAAAGAAAGAAAGAAAAGAATCTGCTACCCATTTGCTTTTTCCTATCAAGTACTGTATAACAAAATCTAATTTTCACTTCCTCTGTCTCTTTTTTTTTTTTTTTGCATGGAGCAAATGGTAGTGATGCCGAATAAGTTTAATACTTGGGTGGGGATTCTGTGGCCTTTCAGATATTGCTGAACTACTATACTTGGCATCTCTCCCCCTCAGCTATGCTGCATGAGTACTAGAAGTTGTAGTTCATAACATTCAAACAGCTACAAATCACCTACTTTAAATTTAGCAAAAGCAATGCACAAGATTTAGTCAGTGAACTTGTTTTAAAGCATGAATAAAACATGTAGAAATATTCTCTGCAACTCAAAATCTTCCCATCAGGGAGTTTAGACGTACAACTCAGGTCTTGCATTTCAAAAGAGAGGTCATATAAGGTTGAAGCTGGATTAAAAAGAATTTAGAGCAGTCCTATATGTGTTGCTGAGAGCCCTTGCCAACGCTCTGGATGCTGCTCTCTTTTCTGTTCTTTCTTTTCTACCTCCTCCCTGGCAAAGAGAAGCCAACAACAACTGTGGCCACACAGAGGGAACTCTAGTCTGCTGTACAGCTGCCAGACCTGGAGGTATTTTTCTAGGAATGGCATCTGTGTTTGTGGCTGACATCTTGGCTGGTTTCTTAGAGTCTTTAGTTTGAACTACTGAGGAATTACTGTTGGAACTGCTGCTGTATGCGGTATGCATACCCACACACACATACCCACAGGGAAGGAGGAGGGAAGTGTTGGATGAAAGGAAACATTAATCATGGGGATGTTTTTTGTAAAAATCAATTAATTACTGGAGTCAGTGGGCAAGTTATTGTACAAATGCACAATGTGATCGTTTATGGAGGAAATCTTAGTTTCCATAGCCAGTTTATTTTGGCAACTAGGCTAGAAGACTCTAATTTGATGCGTGATTGATTGATTGATTGATCAGCCCACTGGTTAATAGTTACTTTGTTAATGAAGAGCTGGAATAGTGTTCTGAGGTCAAGTTGTCCAAATATCTGTCTGGTATGATAGTTTCCTCCAAAATGCCTTTGATACATATGTAGCATAGCTTTAACAATTTCTAGAACAATATTTACCATAATATACATAGAGATTGTTATGAGTTTAAGGTGATTTAAGCAATTACGTATGACAATTCATGGTAGGGCTATCAGATTTTGGCTGCTAAACTCTGGATAACTAGATGGAAATAGAAAGACATAAACACTTTAGTGAGATCTGGAGGTTATTATCTAGATTTTGCAATCCAGTTCTGAAAGCTGTAAATTATGCTGATTTTGAAATAAGCTGTTAAAGGACATTTTACCAACCAAAGGAAGGAATCAGTGAAAATATAATGAAATAATGAAGTAAGACCAGGAACATATTTTAGGAAAGATCATGAACTATAGCAGTGAATAATGAAAGTAAAGTTAAATCCTTGTTGTTGTTGTTTTACCTCAGAACCAATAGACTAATGAAAAGATAAAATTAAAACAATGTTTCTTTGATTGCATCCTGAATGATAGTCAACATTATTAGGCTAATTCAAGCAATTAATTTTCAGTATATCTCTTTTTGGAGCAGTCTGGATTTCACTCCCAGACTCAGATGGATATATTAGTTTCATGTACAATCAGCTGGGTTATTGTATTTTCCAACCAATTGGAAAATAAAAATTATTTTGCATTTTATTTCAAAATAGTAGATAATTTAGAACACATTTTCCTAGGTCCAAGGTTTGCACTTAGTTCTGAGGTATGAATCGATGTCTGAAAGTATTCTGCTTTTCCTAGAATCATAGTTTCTCACTCCTTTTCAGATTCCCACATGTGACTTAAACCCCAAGGAAAGTCCTCATGAGGCAAATTTTGGCAGGGCTTCCTCAGATTGGAAAATATGGGCAGCCAAGAAAGCTGCAGAGTGAGGGGGAATTTTGAAGCACTCTACATTAAAATTACCATGATAATTTTAATGTAGAGTGCTTCACAATTCCCCCATAGTTTCCAAAGGAATTCTCAAGATGTCAGGCAAAAAATAGAAAATCAGAAGCCTTTCTTTTCTGGGAAATAATTTTCTAGGAAATTGCAAGGCTGATTTGTTACAGTCTTAATTCCTTTGTTGTTATGCCATCCATGATCATGTTTTGTGAGATTGGCAGTAATATAGATTTCATAAATAAATATGTAAATAATAAATATTTGGTCCAGGCCTACCAAATGAAAACATAGATCCTATCAACCTGGACATGCTTAAATCAGAGTTGAGCCCAATAGATGAATGCTTCTTTTTCTTGAAATCCATGAATTGGAACTTTTAGTATCTATATACTAATGGAATCTGAATGCCCTGAAAAATTGCTCTTTTTCATGACTGGACCCACATCTTGATGCCAGTCAGGGAATTCTTCAACTTTCAGAGTGAAGGAAACTAAGACCGTCTACTCTTTAAAAAAAGAAGTGGTTTAGGGAACTAGGTTAAAGAGCATATAAAAGAGCTAATAAAAGATGATTTTCTCTTAGAATGACAAAACAATAAAGTAGCAGATACCACTTATGATGCTTATCTGACTATGAGCCTGACAGCTACATTGCCTAACAAATGGTTGTAAGGAACTTGTATTTCTGCTCTGAATAGCAAGCTAATATTTATGGTCTATATTTACTGCACTCTTTTCTGAAATTCCTCTGCATGTTGAGGAGCCAGCTTCATAGCATCTTGGTCTTGGTTTGATGCTGTTAGGCCTGTTTTACCACTAAATCAAATCATATTTGCCCCCAAATTCAAACCATTTGTTGAGACACTGCAAATAAAATTGACCTGGTCCAGAAACTTAAGAAGACTTAGGGGAAGTTGTCTGCTCACTTGAATCATGCTTTAGGATGGGATGCACTGCCTTTTCTAGACTCTTTGTAAATCTTTGAGTGGGCATGAGATCTTTATTTTTTGTTTTCAGGTGCAAACTACTACATCCTAGAGTTCACCAACAGATATATACAATCAGGGAAAGTCTCAGGCAGAAGCAGAGATTGGTTCATGATATTCTGGATCCTGCATTTCAACATAACCAAATTTAGCACTTTGAAAATAGAGCAGAAGTTGGGTTAAAATGATTCATTTCTTTTAATATGAACACATGCTTGTATTTTCTTACTCCAAGTGTGGAGGCTTGGAGTAAGTTATTAAAACCCCCAAAGTAATCTAAGGTCCAGCAAATGTAACCAGGCTGATGATTTATGGAGGAAATAAAGAAACTTGATAAATTATCAACATGTTCAAAAAGAGATATAAATATCAGTCACATCATTACCAACTCTTCTGGTATTTAGTTCAGCTGACTTTATCTTAAAGGCAATTAGGTCACACAATTCATTAATATTGCCTTAGCCACTCTGGAATGAAATGTCCAGCTGTGACATAAAATTATATTGCAGGAATAAGTATATTTTTAACAGTATTTAATAGTTGAGCTTGCAAACAAAAGTCCTGATTAAAGAAACTGGAAACATTTCCTTTTATAGTACTGTGCCTGTCAGTAGCATCTTTAGTTAGACTTCTAGAGATATTGTGATCAAATTATAACAATTAAATTTTCATTTCTAGCTTTCTATATCACATCTAAGGATCCATGTGGCAGCTTTATGTAATTTCTTGGGTCAAATGACCCATTCAAATACATTAAGATTGAAAATGACAGAGGCATAACAAATAGAGCTGGGCACAACTGGCCTTTTGAAATTAATCGGGTAGGTTGTATGTTCCCATTTGCATTCTTCTCCACCAAATTATATTATGGATGGGTCCCCAATTTCAACAAAATCCCAATGTTTCTTGTAAGAATATGAATATGCTAAATTATTGTCTATCATGGGTTACCACTAATGATATTATATGTTGCTACTTCTGAGATTTTTCCCCATAAATTTTCTGTCTTTGTTACAAAGAAGAGACTTCCTCTGCATATGCATCTGAAATCCTGACCCCAGTGCACAATAATAATATTATCATGTCTTTATTCATGAAAGTGTGATTTCATTTGTACTGATTCTTAGCAACTCAAAACCTCTTGATCACAATGGGATGTGGATAGAGAGTTAGGAATTTCCTCTGCATTCCCTCTTTATCTACCACTCTGCTAGCTCTGTTTGTGCCTTCAAGTCACTTTTGACCCCAGAAGACTTGTCTCCTGCACTTTTCTTGGCAGTATATTTTGCAAGTGGCTTGCCAGTTCCTTCTTCCTAGGGCTGAGATAGAATAACTGGCCCAAAGTCACATGGCTGGCTTTCTGCCTAAATTTACAGTATCCTGATTTCTAACTTCATGTCTTAACCATGATATCAAACTGACTCTCAGTGACAGAAAGAAGAAGCAATCCGCTGTCGGTGCCAAATACACTACCTAGCCTAATGGGTGTCTTCCTCACTGGTTAATAATATGATGAAAGAGGATGGCAACAGATCCAGAAGAGAAAAGCAATTACCTTGCTTATAAGTACTGACATACAATTCAGGCCCACACCATGAGGCATACACATTGAAATTGTGTATGAATTGAAATACACTTTACAGAGGCGGAATTGGGAATGAGAATAGGGACCTTAACTTTTATCCAGATTTGTTTTTTGTTTAGTGCTGACTCAGAAATAGGTCACTCAGCACTTTCATTCAGTAGTGGTCAAGGTTCCTGAAATTGACATTCACATTTCATCGTTGACCTCATTTCATGGACCTCTTGAAATCTATTCATGGACCTTCAAAGGTCTCTGAACCTGAGGTTAAGAACCTCTGCTCTAAGTAGAGGTTTGGGAAGCCTCCCAACTGTTTTATCTATGTAAGTTAAACCTTTTAGTTTCTGACTGCTAAATTTTATCCTTGTAGTTTGTATACTGTACTTATCATTGATGAAGTAAGGCTTTGGATCTTGTGCAACCTGAGAACAGGGCCCTTCTCCTGTTCATAAACTTTCCTACTATAATTCCAAGCCAGTCTGGAAAAAATTAGAGTCATCCCTTACTTCAAGCAGAAGTTAGGGTCATCATAATGAATGGCAGAGAGATTTGGTATCTTAGCATGAGTTCTGAAATCCTACTTTTGAGTATTACCTTGTACATGCAATGTTATATTTATTGCTATTGTCACAGTTGCTTCTATTTTATTTTATCATTAGTTATTATATTGGTTTTACATTATTTCATCTTTTTAGCAATATGTTCTAATTAATTCCCACATAATCCTGGGAAATATAATTGTATGGGGATGTAGAAATACAATCAAGCTAAGCCTATCCCACAGCAGCATAGGCATGATTCAGTCTGAAGATGCTGTTTTTCACATATTTTAAATCTCTTCCAATCCTTAGTTTATCCAAGGATTCAGGTTTCTGGCAGCAGTGAGAAGGTCCCAGAAAGGAATTCTAGACAGAAAAGAAGGAACGCAGAGAATGTAAACATGAAACTGCTTCCACTTGATGGATTGGGGGTGAAGAAGAAATGAGATCAGGACATGCCTCCATAAAAGATAATGTTAGAAAGTGATTTGATGGATTTGCAATATTATGGGATGCACCCTTCCACCCATTCGGAGAGTACCCTTTCTGAATTACGTTAAACAGTTCTAGCTATGTTTCTACAAATCTCTGGGACCTTACAACCTTTGCCGTGTTTGGCAATTTTTCCCCTTTTGCACAAATATTGTAGAGTAAGGCAAAAAAAAAGCAGAAGAAGCAATGGAAAAATATCGGAAGGTCACAAGTAGGAGATAATAGATTCCATCTCCCCCATCCACTTCTGTGACATAGGCTAGTCAATTGCATATGCATGAACTGTCTGAAAGCAGAGATACCTCTGGCTTGGATATCATATATGCTTTTGTGGTTTTCAAGCATAAATTGTAAGTTAAAGGTAAAGCTTTTCAAGTTTTTTATTTTCATGGCATAAACTTATTTTGAATATGTCCACACAGATATTTCCAGTTTGTTATATGCTAACCACTCAGGTTATATTGTATCACAATAAAAGTGAGGAGGTTGGATCAAATTTAAAATCGTATGGGGCTTTTTATAAGGCCTTTCAAATTTCAAATTTAGCACTAAAAAGCTAATATGTAGAATAGCTGCTTCTTTTAATTTCAGGCTAATGTAGCTTGCTAATTCTGCTGACTATTATCACTTTGCAGTGATGTCTCTCCACTGTAAATAGCTAAAATAGCTATAAATGTGTAGTCACTTGTTTGATGCTTGTGATGTGTGAGAGCAGACCAAATAGTACAAATTCAATGTTTCTTCCTGATTTTTTGTTTATCTAGAATCATAGCCATGGAAAGGACCTTTGAGGTCTTCTAATCTAACCCTCTGCCCAAGGCAGGATTCCTTATCCCATCCCAGACAAATGGCTGCCCGCTCTTTTCTTGAAAACCTCCAGTGATGGAACACCCTCAACTCCAGGACTAATTGTTCTCAGTGTCAGGAAATTTATCCTTAGTTCCAGGTTACAGGTCTCTCTGATGAGCTTCAGCTCATTGCTTCTTGTCCTGCCCACTGAGGTTATGGAGACTAAATCGATTCCTTCTTCCCTGTGACAGTATATTCCCTTCAAGTATATTAGAAAATAGCTATCATGTCACCCTAAGCCCACTCTTCTTCAAGCTAAGCATACTTAGTTCCATTCATAATACAGTTTTTTCCTTATACATTGTTGCTACTTCATACTTTCTCACAGGTTCTTACAGTAAAACCTTTCCCCTTTTCTTTATTTGATTATTGAAACCCAGTAAATTTGTTATACTAAAAGAGCTTGAATAAATTTAAAGTTATTTTTGATCACAAATGAAAATCATTACAAGAAATGATTGAATTGTTTGTGTGTGTGTACATTAATATTAGTCTTTAATTTGGAGAACTTCAGCATTCCAACCAAAATTAAGTGTACTGATATTATGGCCTCTAAGCTGAAGCACAAGAAATAAATCTTTATCACAACTGTGAGAAAGGCAGAATTAATTAGATTCTGAATATCTTATGCTGATACATTTGCTTCTGATGTCTTTGACTAGTCTCAAATTCTTTATTAAACAGTGCAGGCAATTTGGCACTGGCAAAAGCTGATATCTGCATCTGGATTTTCCTAATAAAAGTGAAGGGAGAAGATGACTGTTAAATCCTTTTATCCATTGTTCAAAAAAAGTCCAACCAAATTATATAAAATGTGTTTTTTTAACACACACACACACACACACACACACACACACACACACACACACACAGAGTACTTTATATTTACCCTTTCTGATTTCAATGGTCTTTTAAGGAAGCTTTAAATCATTTGTCTTTTTTTCTAATTTTATGTATATGTATATTTGCACCATGTTTGCAGATAGTTTATTTAAAAAAAATCCTCCCACAAACTGAACCATTGCTGATATGCATAATTGCAGATAGCTCTTGCTTAACATCTGTTTGTTCAGCAATTGTTCAAAAGTACAATGGTGCTGAGCAAAGGACCTATGATCTGTTCCTGACGTTTTATAGCCATTGCAGAGCCTCGGTGGTCAAAACATTTGGGTTTTGGCAATCTCCCACGCTTACAACTGACCATGGAGGCACTGTAACTGCTTCCCCCCTCCCTGCCTCCTCACTGCCCCAGGTAAGAAAGTAATAGAAAGCATGGCTACATAAGGTTCCCATCGTCAGAAGCAGCAGAAAACCTGAAATGCATGTCTTTGAAACTTAGCCAGTGACAAGCAGCTGGCAGAATCAATCTCTCTTTTCTTTTTCAGTTGATTAGAGTGTCAGTCCTCTAATGAAAGACAGATCTAGCATTCTTTCAAAAATCTAGTAACTATATTTTTAAAATCATGTTCTGCACCTCTCCATATAAAGAGACTGCATAATGTCTGAATGTGCAATGCTCCAGTCAGGAACTTTATGGGTAGATGAGTCTGTAGAAGCCAAGCCAATCTCTTGCAGCTCAGGCCAAAATGGCTATGGAGGGTAGTGCCCAGCAACAAGAAAAGAAAAGAAAACTATGCCAGGAGGAGTTTCAAATGGCTAGTATGAATAAGATAAATCCCAGCCCTTGACCACTTCATCAACGTCATCAATGAAGTATTATGCATTATTCATACAGCAAGGCTTGTTTCAGGAGGACAGAACACTACTTTAAAACTGAAAGATCATCATTAATTTAAACTAAATCTGTGTTGGGTTAGCAATATTATGCAGTCATATTCTTTAAAAGCAGTTAGTGGAATCTGGAGATAAGGTCTAAATCTAGCACTAACCCAATGTACTGGAATGTCAAATTCCAAAATGCTGTGCATCTGTAACATTTTGCGTTACAAAATAAAATGATTTTATACAATAAAAAATTATCCAGAGAGTTAAGTTTCTGAAATTACATGACCCAGATTCTAAAAATACTGGTGTCTATACAAGTAACTTTTTTTTTTCACTTTGAGATTCTATTATTTATTTATTTTAATTCCATTTATATCCCGCCCTTCTCTGAAGACTCAGGGTGGCTTACAAGCTTAGCAGTAGCCTTCATTCTATTAGTTGCAAATTTGGTAGGATCAGGATGATCTATTGTTGAAAAATATAGTGACAATGACCAATGTAGAATTGCAACAATTTACATGGATTTAAAAATAAAGTAAGAGCATCTATAGGAGAGTAATGTCAGCCTCAGGCTTCTCCAACAAATATTCTGGACATTGAAGTTTAGCTTATCTGAATGACATTGACTTTAATCTCTGTGGGTTGAGCTCTGGGAATCATTTTCAAATTATTCAAACTCACAGATTTTTTGATCTAATTTCCACCAGACACTAAGTAAATTAGTGACACTGTTTCAGATTGCAAAGATAATGATTTGATTTATTTGTTTATAATGGATCCAAAGCATGGATCATACGTAATCAAAGGTCCATGTAGATTCAATTTTAGGTTTGCATATGTTTTTACAAAAATATAGAAAGTTACCCTTACCCAACTATTCCTAAAAAGCAGTGCCCCCCCAACCATTTGACTGTCAGGGAGCGGTTTCGGGAGGGCAATTTTTCTATGGACCATGCTGTGTGTGGGGGGGGGCATGGTTTCAAGCCATGCCTGGATCCTGCATGTGTGCAGATGGGGCTTTGCTCACGTGTGTGGTCCAGTTTCTGGCAGTCTGTGACTGGTGTCGGTCTGTGATCCCAGGTTGGGGGCCCCTGCTAGAAAGGATCAAATCAATCCCATTTTAGAACTGAATTTTGTCAAGTTGTGAATTTAAGCCACATCCAGGAAATACAATTCAACAAAGTTTTAAATTTCAGTAAACTAATTTTTTTCAACCTAATGACTTCAGATTGGGATTACAACTCACAGTATTCTAGTCACATTCCAACAAAGCTGAAGTTAACCAATTCCACTCTAAATTTTCCATATTTGTGTACAATTTTGAAATATTGAGGACATTGCTGTGCTGTTTAATTATAGTCTATAAGCAGAAACCTCTGTTGTAAAACGGAACTGGTTATTATTACAGGAATGCTCACATTAAAACCTTTGCTCTTTTTGAGGACAGAGAGCTTCAATTTTTGGAAAGTAAAGAGAGCAAGGGCACAGTCATGTGGCTCCCAACATCCGTCTTCTGACATGTTTGCCTGAAGCAAGGCTGTATTCACTCTTCTGCAAAATAGGTGGATTAATATCTTCATTCCTCAACACACAACTGTGCAGCTGGATGTTAAATATGATAAAAAACACAGACAGCCTTGAGTTTATGTAGAAGATACACAGCTCCTTTAATCTATATTTTAACATATGTCTCCTCAAAGGCGATTAGAACGGAGGAATACACACACTGGAATTTTAAAGATTTATTTCATTTAATTAAAAACGACTCTGTATCTTAGAAGGATAAAATTGCATGGAATTTTAGAAAAAATGGGTTTATATGTTGCAAACCCTGGAATTAAATGCCTCACTATGTCGATGAGCTGGCTGAAGATGAATAAATGGAAAGTAGAAAATGCATGCAAAATAAACCCTTATGGATATTCTGAAAGTCTTTAACAAAGCAAAAAGGAAAGGAAGGAAGGAAGGAAGGAAGGAAGGAAGGAAGGAAGGAAGGAAGAAAGAAAGAAAGAAAGAAAGAAAGAAAGAAAGAAAGAAAGAAAGAAAGAAAGAAAGAAAGAAAGAAAGAAAGAAAGAAAGAAAGAAAGAAAGAAAGAAAACTTTACTTCCCCTGGACTTTTAGTCTGCTGTAAAATGAAGACTGACCTCATCTTTTCAAATTAATTTTAATCAAAATTACAAATGAAATTGGAGAATGTTAAAATAATGCCACTGAGAGTGCCTGGAATTATTTTTAATGTATAGATTAAATATTTTATTAGCAGAGTTAGGAAGAAAAACAAAGTTTGCTTTGTAGTTTTCTAAAAAAGTTTATTATTTGATCCCTTGCTAAGGACTCATTTGTCTCTGTTTCAGATTTGAGAAGCTTGAGTGTTTATGTCATTTTAATGTACCAGATCTTCTACTCAACTGATTTTAGATATAGAAGTTTGAAGAAATCAAACTTGATATTGGAGTTTTCATCAAATTCCAAAATTATTCACTTCATTAGTTTTTTTAAAAAGACCTTTGTTCCCTGATGTGGTGTTTAGTTTTGGTATCTTTATAGTTCTTATAGTTTACAACTTGTGTTGCTGTTACAGCAGAGAAACAGTTCTTTTGCTATGTAAACAAATAAATCCCAGGAAACTAAGCCACAGAATATCATCTTCTCATCCGCTATAAATTTAAAGCATTCATAAATTATGCGGTAGAAGTATGTTTAATTTACTAAAACAAGCTGAAATTCCAAGAACATTGGAAATAATAGTTGTACAACTTCCTTGTTCAGGATTTTTATGGCATTATCTGTTAAAACATTCAGAACTAAAACAAAACCAAACATAACAAAAAATACCAAGAGTAATGCTTAAATTATAAGAAAGATAGATATCCATCTGTTTAGATGAGCATGAAATCCATGTCCAACTTTTAATTTATTGTTTCCTAAACTATGCCCTTTGTGAATGTTATTTAGCCAACAAAAACTTAGTCTGACTTGGGAGCTTACCTTACAATGCTGCTCGGCCATATTAACCATTTGGTCCCTCTTTTCCCATGTGTACTACTACAGGAAGTCCTCGACTTATGAGTCCAAAATTGGTTTTGCTAAGTGAAATATTTATTAAGTGAGTTTGTCCCATTTTATGACTTTTCTTGCCTCCGTGAATCATTGAAGCTGTTAAATTAGTCAAACTGCTGTTAAGTAAATCTGGCTTCCCCATTGACTTTGTTTGTCAGAAGGTCGCAAAAAGTGATCACATGATCCCGGGACATTGCAACTGTCATAAATTTGAATCAATAGCCAAGTATCTGAATTTTGCTCACATGATGATGGAGATGCTACAACGGTCGTAAGTGTGAAAACTGGTTATAAGACCCTTTTTCCAGTGCCATTGTAACTTTGGAAGGTCACTAAACACACTGTGGTAAGTTGAGGACTATTTGTAGTCAAAGCTTTGCTTTTTGGAAGAGGTCATATTCTGCTTTACCTGTTTTATAAATGTATTAGATTTTGTAAATAATTGACAAATAATTGTCTTTTTCTTTTAAACATTTTTATTTCTTCTGATACTGTTTTAAGTTTGCCTTAGTGATGTATGGACATATAAAGATATATAGATATTCAATATTTTTAAGACTCAAAAAGTATGTGCGATTTTTTGGGTTATTCCATACAACTAAAGATACAGAACTAAATAAATGAATAGCATGTTCTTCTGCAACCAGGTCTCTTCCTCTTGCAAGGACTTTTGCTCATTTCTTTTTCCAAAAAAAAAAAAAAAATTAAACTGCAGAGAGGAATTTCTGTTTGCCTAAAAGATTTTGCAATGTCTTACTTAAGACTTTACTTTTCAAGATGTGTGCTAATATAAAGGATTGTACAATGCTGGACAGTGTCTGCTATTCATTCTAGCTGTTGCCCAGCTGTGCATGTTGAGCACTACCACCAGAATTTTTCCATTGCTTACTAATTCTGGATTTACCCCAGATTAACTAAACAGCAAACCTTGTTCAGAAACTGAACCAAACAAAATGGAATTGCTATATTTATTCCTCAAGCTATTTTCATCTTAGCTGCTCTTAACTTATTCAGTTGTTCAATTCTTGAAGAAGTCTTTGTGCAAGTTTCTTTGATATAATTTTTGTTATATGTATTTCTTTAATGCAACTACCTGCTTCTCATTTTGTACATAACTTTATGAAGCATAACTTTTTTCAGAAGTATTATAGATAAAAGGATATATGCAGATTTTTGACCAGAGGAAGACAGAGAAGAGCAGTCTCAATTCAGTGCTGCTGCTCATGTCATGACCAAAACTATTTCCCCCCCAAAAAAACATACTGTATGTGGTGAATTTATTTACAAACCTAATCTCTATTGATTCTGTAATATTACTTAATTAGATTACATCTATACATCTTGATGTATTTCTGTTTGGCCTTGATGATACATTAATAATTCATATAGCCAGGTTTCAATTCTTTTAAATTTGTTTGGCATTATTATATGCCAAATTATGTGCAAGCAAAATCTGAAATGCTTTCTTCTATAGTAAACACGTGAATATGTTTATATGGAAAAGACATGTGGAAGAAATGAATATATCTGTTTTCTTTTTTCAAGAGCATTATTTGTATAGTTATTTATTTCCTTCAGGGACGCGGTGGCTCAGTGGGTTAGGACACTGAGCTTGTTGATCAGAAGGTCGGCAGTTTGGTGGATCGAATCCCAAGTGCCGCGTAGCAGAGTGAGCGCCTGTTACTCGTCCCAGCTTCTGCCCACCTAGCAGTTCGAAAGCACATAAAAATGCAAGTAGAAAAATAGGGACCACTACGGTGGGAAGGTAACAGCGTTCCGTGCTAGTCATGCCGGCCACATGACCACGGAGATGTCCTCGGACAAGCGCTGGCTCTTCGGCTTTGAAATGGAGATGAGCACCGGCCCCTAGAGTCGGAAACGACTAGCATGCATGTGTGAGGGAACCTTTACCTTATTTCCTTCTTTGCCCTGACTTTGTTAAGAGTAAGTTTAGTCTTTGAGTATAGGAGCTTCATGAACTTTTAAAAACATTGCTAGTGACACTTCCATGTTGTTGTCTCAAACAAAGAAAATAAAAGCACTTGGGAAAAGATGAAAGTGCATTCTATATGAAAATTCCGCTGGAGATAAAACAACTAAAGAAAGAGCAATGGAAAGTTCAAAGCTAAGTTTAAATATGTGAAATTCAAGTACAATACAAGATTTTCCACAGGGGTAGTTCACAAACTCCCCTGAGAGTCCCCAGCTGGTAAGTTAGTAAGCTACATAGGTAAAAGTATAACTACCTTAACAGAAACCAGTCTAAGGTAAAAAAGAAATTCTTTAGACATTTTTATTTTCTTTATTTGACATACAATTTAGATTAAAAACTCTGCTGTTATGGACTCAGCTCATTCAAGGAGAAGGCAGAAGCAGAAAAATGGTCTTCCTTGGCATAGTTTTGTTATTCCTGGACAGTTCCGTACAATCAAACAAAATTTATTTCATATTTTCTGTTCCTGGTCTTTTCCCCTAAGAAAAGCATTTGCATATAGTAAACAAATAAATTAGAAACATCTAAAATATATGGATATTTTTTATCAAAGTACTTCCTGTATTTACAGAAAGGAATAGTTCTAAAACCACAATATAATAATCTAACCAATAGGAGAGAAGTAATGGGCATGTTTTCATGATGTGCTAGGTCGTAAAATATTTAAATGAGAAACATAGTACTATGAGTGTCCTGCAGACCATCAATTTTATTTATATACCTCCTGTCCCTATAAACCTATCTCCATCTTTATTAGCTCTATGGATTTCAAAAGGATAAGATTTTTAGTGTAAATTGAAACTTTATTTCATTGAATTATTTATATAGCTGTCGATCTCCTGATAGTAGCTCTGAGTAATATGGAGGGATTAAAATAATAGCTACATAAATGGACTTTGTCATATTGGGAATAGATGTGCATATAGACACTAATAGACCACAGTCTTGATATTTCCAAAAGTTACAGCACTAATTTTTTCTCAATATTATATATATATAGGCTGCTGCTTTGTCATCGATAAGTGACTGGTTTAATTTAACACAAGGGAGATTATTAAATCTTGAAGGTCATGATTTGTTATTTGGTTGGCATGCATATTTATTGTATGATAAGAAGGTGGATAATGTGTTTAAGATACATATTTTAAGGTATGCTCTGTTGCGAGTTTGGGAAAAGTATAGCCATAAGTTAAATTATAAGATACCAATTTGGGCAATACCTAAACATGCAATAGAAAATATAAATGTGGGATTCAAACAGGATGAGACTACATATAAGGAAATTTTAAGTCTAGAAAGGAATGTATGGCAATTAAAGCCATATAATATTTTAAAAGAAAAGATTGTACAAACTTGGTTTCAGTATGGGCAATTACAGGCAAGATGGAAAGAGGACCAGAAAGCTGGCTTTTCGATGACTGATGAAAATTTGGTAAAACAAATTAGAGATCAAGGTCAAGCACATATTAAAAGGATATATAATGCATTGATAGAAATTGACTCAGAAATGGAACTTGTTAAAGATTGCATGATAAAGTGGGCCCAGAATTTTCAAGAAGTTATAACAATGGACACTTGGGAAAAGATCTGGGTTAGAAATGTAAAATTTACACAGGCCCAAAACTTAAGAGAGAATTTTTATAAAATGCTTTATAGGTGGCACTTAGACCCTAAAAAATTAGCAAGTATGTATCCGAACTGCCAGCCCAAATGTTGGAGGTGTGGCTGTGAGGATGCAACATATTTTCATATATGGTGGACTTGTAAAAAGGTTAAAGCTTTTTGGATTAAAATTTGGTGGAATATGCAAAAGATATTTAAGAAAAGGATAAAGTTTTCCCCGCAATTGTTTTTATTGGGTATTATTACAGATACTACTGTAATAGACACTAAGTTGATGTTGAATCTAATTACGGTGGCAAGATTTTTAGTTGCGCAATACTGGAAGAAGGAGGAATTGCCGACTATAGAAGAGTGGACTTTGAAAGTTTCCAATTTGGCGGAAATGGCAAAGATTTCAGCATATTTGAAAGATCATTCGCAACAGAGATATACTGTGGAATGGAGAAGATGGATTGAATATATTCAGAATAAATATGGGACTAAAAAGTTTCATTTAGCATTTGAATAAGTAGTTGATTTTTATGATGTATGATTAGTCATTTGTTATTTTATTAATATTATGACTATGGAGAGTTAAAGTCCGATAGAACTTAATGTGTTATTTTTGTTGTTAGCATATTTTAGTTTATGTTTGTATTATTATACCCTGTATTCAGCTCTGGGAAGTCAGGGAGGGGGAGGGGAGGGGGAGGAGGGAGGTTTTTTTGTATTTAAAAATGTCTTGTAAAACTTATCAATAAAAAAAATATTATATATATATATATATATATATATATATATATATATATATATATATATATATGTGTGTGTGTGTGTGTGTGTGTGTGTGTGTGTGTGTGTGTGTGTGTGTGTGTGTGTGTGTGTAAATTACTATATGAATATATGAATTGTCCAGTGTGACTACTGCCTGTTCGATAGCCTTCAAGATAGGCTGAAAACAGGAAATAAAGATTTGCCCCATGTTTGGGGCCTAGCAAGGTAATCTAAATAGTTAACATTTGAAACATATATATATATATATATATATATATATATATATATATATATATATATATATATATATATATATATATATATATATATATATATATATGTTTAAGTATTTGTCAAGGCTTTTTGAATGGACCTTGCTAATTAACTCTTTCATTCCTGTTTTGGCCCGGCTCAGGGCTTATCCACAGGAACTAGTCAACTTATGACAGCTCATTATTTGTGCAAATTATTAGCAATTTGAATAATTGAATAATATATATATATATTCACCAAAAGATGCATTAGGGCTTATTTTGGGGAAAACATGGTATCATGGTGATCAGCCCGGCCGGGCATCCCACCTCCTGGCACGTGCACAAGAGGCGGCAAGCATGTGGGGGCCAACAGTGTCTGACTGCTGCCACAGCCTGCTGGCCCCTTGGTGCAGTGCAGGTAAGGATGTGCTGTGTGGCTACCTGGCTTGTGGGATGCTGCTGCAGCAGTACTGACAGCAGGCGATCCCGAAGCAGTCTCAAGTTGATACACAGTGGGACAGAGTGGACAGCACATCAGGATTGCCTGCCCAGCAGAGCTGTGGGCAACCCAGAGACGGTGGGATGGAGTGGGTGGAATGTGAGGATTGCCTGCCTTCCCCATGTGGTTCTGCTTTCTCCTGCTACTGGTGCCACTGCACAAGCGTCCCATGAGCCTCTTACTGTGATGACCCAGGACACAGCACCAAAACAATGCAGTCAGCCAGCAATTCAAATCGCCCTTTAATTGTTCCAAATTCTCCCCAAATACTCCCACATTTCTGGCAAGCCTACAAACACAGGAAGACACAGACACCTCTGGCTGCAAGTAGTTTCACATGCAGTCTGATTAGGAGAGGAATTTACTCAAGGCCATGGAGATAAGAAACAATGACACATACATCATAAATCTAACAAGTCTGTGTGAATACATGCTTGCCTGAGCAGTTACAAAAGGGAATCCAAAATACAGTTCTTTAAACATCCAAGCAACATTGTCAGCCAGTCCAATTGTCAGAGTTTCCGGGTATCCAAGCAGAAGTCAAAGAACAAGAGATCAGCAACAACACACACAAAACTCCAAGGAATCAACATTTGTTCCTGACAAATGCCTCTCCCTACACCGTCTCCTTACATCTCATTCTCCAGGTGTGCCTTGTGTTGAGCCTGCCTACATTGTTCCCTCCTTCTCTCCACTCTCTGCGCTTTTGGATCAGGTGGGGGGTGGCCCTTGCTCATTGCCTGAACTCTGTCTCTCCTGTTCAGCCTGTCCCACTCCTGAAGGGCCCTGGCCTGCCTCAGCCTGCTCTTCCCCACATTCCCCACATTCCTCTGAAGCCACAGACACCTCTCCCTTGACCTCCATCGAGTCCCATTCCAGCTCATTTTCCTCTGCAGATTCAGGCTCCCACGGAGGCATGACACTTACCTGTGTTGTGTGAGCTGCGGCTGTGATGGCTGCTAGACACCATTGACCCCTGCATGCTTTCTGCCTCCTGTGCTGGCCATGCTCAGCCCTCAGGGTTATGTTTTGGGCAGGGCTTCTATTAGATGCACCCTATTAAATCAGGCTAGGGGTTATTTTCTGGGTATGTCTTATTTTCAGGGAGACCTGGTATGTTGCTGTCCTGAATTGTTGGCACCAAATACACAATTCAAAAGCTAAGTGTGGTTCTCCCTCCCCAAAGTTTTATACCTTGGTGCAGAACCCAATTTTTATGGACAGATTTTCTAGACAGATACATTGATTTTTATTATAATTGTTGATCCATCTACCTCAATATTCTCTACAGCAGGGGAGACAACATTGCATGCTGCTGTTTACCCTGCTGGTGAACATATGTATATATACAGTAGATAGTTTCTGGAAACAACCATAAAAATGCAAGAGTAAATTTTAAAGAAACAATATGTTTTTACAGAAAAATTAATTAAACAAAGCTGAAGTTAAGATGATCTCATGATGATTGTTTTACAACATTCACACTTGTTTAAAAGAAAGAAAAAAAATACTGCCGGAAAATATTACTAATGATGCCACAAATGAGAGCTGGTTTTGAGTGTAGTTGAATGGATGAAATACATATTTCCATAAACTCTCTGATTTGTATAGCAAAAGAGCGGATAAATGAAAATTTCATTTTCTGACTTCCGGTTTGCCGATAGCCGTAAATGTTTATGTTTGTTTATGTTTATGTTTTATTTGATTTATATACCGCCCTTCTCCCTGGCAGGGACTCAGGGCGGTTCACAGGGCATACATGAAAAAGACAATACAAAAATTAAAAAAGATTAAACCCATGCCCAATTAAAACAATAATACAAATTTAAAAAACAATTAAAACCCATAATCCCCCATCAGGCCAGACCAGCTATTTCAAACAGGTGGGTCTTCAGGCCCCGACGGAAAGTTCGGAGGTCTGATGCCATCCGGAGCTCCACCGGCAGTTGGTTCCATAATGCCGGAGCGCCCACAGAGAAGGCCCTCCCCCTGGGGGCCACCAGTCGGCATTCCCTGACTGGCGGCACCCTGAGGAGGCCCTCTCTGTGGGAACGCACAGGGCGGAGGGGAGTCGATGCCGGCAGCAGGTGGTCCCTGAGGTATCCCGGACCCATGCCATGTAGGGACTTAAAGATCGTAACCAACACCTTGAACCTCACCCGAAAGACAACTGGTAACCAATGCAGCTCGCGGAGCAAAGGTGTAACATGGGAGTACCGGGAAACTCCCAAGACAACTCTCGCGGCCGCATTCTGTACCAGTTGGAGCCTCCGAGTGGTCTTCAAGGGAAGCCCCATGTAGAGAGCATTACAGTAGTCAAGGCGAGAGGTCACGAGCGCATGAGTGACCGTACACAGGGCATCCCGGTTCAGATAGGGCCGCAACTGGCGCACCAGGCGAACCTGGGCGAAAGCCCCCCTAGTCACGGCCACTATATGATCTTCCAGGGTAAGCCGTGAATCTAGGAGGACTCCCAAGTTGCGAGCCCTATCCACGGGGGGTAAGAGCTCACCCCCCACAGAAAGAGATGGAACATTTTGAATGTCCCGGGATGCCGGAATGCACAGCCACTCAGTCTTGTCAGGGTTGAGTTGAAGTCTGTTCCTCCCCATCCAGACCCGAACCGCCTCCAGGCAACGGGACATCACGGCGAGGGCATCACTGGGGTGGTTTGGGGTCGAAAAGAAAAGTTGGGTATCATCGGCATACTGATGATACCCAACTCCAAAACCACGAATGATCTCACCCAGCGGTTTCATATAGATGTTGAACAGGAGAGGCGAGAGAACCGACCCCTGAGGAACTCCACAACGAGAGACCTAGGGGCCGATCTCTGCCCCCCTGCCAACACCGACTGCGAGCGTCCCAGGAGATAGGAGGAGAACCACTGAAAAACTGTGCCTCCCACTCCCAATCCCCTGAGACGCCGCAGCAAGATACCATGGTCGATGGTATCGAAAGCCGCTGAGAGGTCTAATAGGACTAGGACAGAGGAATATCCCCTATCCCGCGCCCTCCAGAGATCATTCACCAGAGCGACCAATGCCGTCTCCGTGCTGTACCCGGGCCTGAAACCCGATTGGTAGGGGTCCAGATAATCCGCTTCATCCAGGACTAGAGGGAGCTGATGCGCCACCACACTCTCAACAACCTTCGCAAGAAAGCGAAGGTTGGAGACTGGACGAAAGTTGTTCAAAACAGCTGGGTCCAGGGCAGGCTTCTTGAGGAGAGGTCTCACCACCGCCTCCTTCAAGACGGTGGGGAAATAACCCTCACTCAAAGAAGCAGATATAACCGCCTGGAGCCAGCCTCGTGTCCTCTCCCTAGCTGCATAAACCAGCCAGGAAGGGCACGGGTCCAACAAACATGTGGAGGAGCTCAGCCTCCCCATAATCCTGTCCACTTCATCAGGGGTCACAGAATCAAACTCTTCCCAGATAACATTGACAAGACCGCCCGTGTCCTGATCGCCTGACTCTGCCCAGCTGGAGTCCAAACCGGTCCGAATCCGAGCGATTTTATCCGACAGATGTTGACTAAATTCCTCGGCACGACCCTGCAAGGGATCCTCCCTCACCTCCTGATTAAGAAGTGAGCGAGTCACCCTAAACAAGGCGGCCGGGCGATTATCTGCGGACGCGATGAGGGTGGAGAAGTAATTACACCTCGCCACCCTCATCGCTGCGAGATAAGACCTAATATAGGTTCTTAACCGCAACCGGTCGGGTTCGGCTCGGCTAGACCTCCAGCAGCTCTCTAGGCCCCGTTTCCGACGCTTCATCTCCCGGAGCTCCGCGGAAAACCATGGAGCTCGCTGGGATCTGCGCCGGGTCAGGGGCCGCAAGGGTACAACCCGGTCAAGTGCCTCAGTGGCTGCCCTTTCCCAGGCTTCCACTAAGGCATCAGCCGAGCTGTGAGCAGTGGAGGCAGGTGGGGACCCCAGCGCCGCTTGGAATCTATCAGGATCCATTAAGCGTCTGGGGCGGTACCATCTAATTGGCTCCGTACCCCCACGGCGGGGGGTGGCAAAACGGAAGACCAGCCGCAGGAGATGATGATCGGTCCATGACAGGGGCATAATAAATGGAGAGCCCCCACCTAGATCATCCAACCACCGTCTAGATAAAAAAATCAGGTCAAGGGTGTGGCCTCCCTCATGAGTTGGCTCTGAAATTACTTGCGTCAGGTCCATGGCCGCCATGGAAGCCATGAACTCCCGAGCTAGCTCAGATGAACCTCCCAGGGATGGTAGATTGAAGTCTCCCAAAACTATAAGTTTGGGAAACTCAACCACCAAACCCGAGAGGATATCGAGCAGCTCGGGCAGGGCTGCCGCTGTGCGACTAGGCGAAATGTACACCAGCAGCAAGCCCAACTGCGCCCCAGGACCAAATCTCATAAAGAGAGACTCACACCCGACTATCTGAGGAACGGTGGTCTCCCGCGGACATAAGGTCTCCCTAATGGTAACCGCCACTCCCCCACCCCTACCTTGAGCTCGTGGCCGGTGGACGCCTGGAGGATGGCTCCTGTCTTCCATGTCCAGATTCGTATCGCTGGGGGGTCCTAAAAGGACCGAAGAGTCGCCCTGGAGGGGTGTCCAGACAGAAGGGGCTTTTGCAGAAATGTGGGGGGGGGCAGCAACCCCCTTGTTAGTGCCTGCATTCCCTTTGTACCGGTGGACGAAAGACTGACCATAGGATATGGCCAGCTCCTAGGCTGCAGACAGCCGAAGTCAAAGCTACCATTAGGCAACATTAAAGCAGCGTGGAAGAGACGAGGGTACGATTCCTCTCTTGTACCTTAATCATCTTCTTTTCACCTAATTAAGCTGCTAAGTACTTTCCCCCCTGTGAAGAGGGAGGGGGATTTTAACCCTCCCTTCGGAAGGCGGCGAACAAATTCAGGGGTGTTTTTTTTGAAACAAAAAACGTTTAAGGAAGAAATAACAAAAGAAAAGAACTCTTAAATAAGATAAAGAGTAACCTTGAACATCAGATGTGAAAGCTTACAAGGGAAGAGTTTCAAAAACAAATCCATGCTCTGTGGGAAATATATTACCAAACTTATCAGCTCCTTTCTACAGCTGGCGATGAAATAAGAGCTTTTGGGAAAGAATTAGAAAGTATTTCGCTGAAACAAACTGAAATTTAAACTGTGACTACAACTAATATTTTACTGGGACAGAACTTAATAGAAGAATTTGAACAATCAAATACACTGACAGAATTAAATAGTCAACAAATACAGGTTTTTGAAGATGGTGATGGAGAAAATATGGAAGGAAGTTTATTTGAACCAGGACAATTGAACCAAGAGGTGAAAATAATAAGATTTGGTGTTGTTGGCAGATTCGTTAATTCTTCAGTGGTGGAGTCTGGAGGTCCACTTCAATATGAAATAGTAATACAAGAATGCTTTGATGACCCTGAGGCAAAGAAGCATAAAATGGCATGGCAAAGGAAGAAAGCAAGAATACGATTGAAGAAATATGAACATTTTTAGGAGGCCAAATAGATAATATTAAAATAGACAGGATGGTACTGGGACTACGAGAATGTTTTGATGAGTAGATAAAAATATTAACTAATAAAATAATAATAATAAAAAATAAAATACAAATGTATGAATATTAACATTGAAATATTGAGTTTTTCTAAATGATATGGGTTAAGATATATACATGCTAAAAATGATAGAATATAACTAATATATTTGGATGCAGAGACATGAAGGATGTTTTGAATGTTAAAATGGAACAAATTTTAGTTAATTTTTAATATGTGGAAACTATAAATGAGAAATAAGAATATCTTATTGCCCTCCTCTTTTCTTTTTCTTTTTTCTTTCCTTTTTCTGTTTTTTTTCTTTTCTGTTTTTTTCCTTTTTTTTCTCCTCCTTGTGATATGTATTTTAATGACTACTATTTTAAATATTGTATAATTGTTATAGATACGGAAATGAGATAAATGAGAACTGGATTACACTACTAGATATTGAAGAGAATTGTATGAAGGAAAAAGAGATTTTTTAGTGATATGAAATTGAGAAATCTTAAACATTTTAATTTTAATACCAATGTAAAATTAAGCTAGAAAAAATAGATAAGGTGCTTGATGTTTTTAAGATGGAATGTTAAAATATGAAATATACTAAAAGATTGATGGATATATATTCAAAAATAAAATAAAATAAACTATTAAATGTTTGATGAATAGCAATAAGAAATATCTAGATAAGAGATAGTATATATCAAAGAAAAAAGAGAGAGGAAGTATTGGTTATAATAATGTGGAGATCTGTAATAATATGTATTTGTTTGAAATGGAAATATTGTAACTCGGATACCACGTTGCTTCTTAAAGATATTATTGTAAATGTTGGAAAACTAATAAAATATTATATATATATTAAAAAGAAAATTTCATTTTCTACATTCACTACTTCCTCTGGCATGAAAAGTGAATTCATCAGCTGTCACCATCAATGTCTACTTATGTATATTACTTTTTAATACCTTTAATAAAGGCAGAAGAACTATATACCATCTAAGTCAGATTTGGATGTAGTTATGATATTCAGAATAATTTGTGCTTAATGAGAATTTTAAAAAGACAGAAGAAAGAATTATTCTTTGTCAGAAAGCATGACTTTGAATTCTTGGTTCTAATATTATCAAGGAGACATAAAGAATATTTTATATTCTAATCTATGTTATATAACATTTCCTTGCCTCTTTTATCCTCTTGATAATTATTAATCCTATAACCCAGGGCTTTTCAACCTTTTCACCCATTGTACCACTTTTAGGATATCTGAGTACCACCAGTCCCCTAGCAAGGTGTCAAAAACTTGATAACCAAAAAAAAAGTGATGAAGTAGAGGTAGTCCTCAACTTACAACAGTTCGCTTAGTGACTGTTTGAACTTACAATGCACTGAAAAAAGTGCCCCCAAGCCACAGTCGAGCAAGACACCTGCCTGCCTGCCTGGCGGCACTCTTCCTCCTGTTTGAGGTTTTCATTGTTATGAGCATTTCTGTTGAGGATTGGCAGCAGGGGGTGGGATGGGGGGGGTGTTTGGTTTTTATTCCCCCCATCTTCTGGGGGGTTGCAGCAGGTTTTGGTCACTTCACATGACCCTGGGACACTGACTGTCACAAATATGAATCAGTTGCCAAGCATCTGAATGCAAATCACAAGACCCTGGAGATGCTGCAACATTCCAGCTGATTGGTGCTTCTTCTGGGTTCAGAAGCACCAGGGTCAGCACTGAGCTCCAGCTGGAGCCTGGCGCTGATCCCAACACTTCCGCTGAGCCCTGACAGCCCTGCAGCTCCAGCCATCTCTCCCTCAGGCTTGTGCGGTGCTGCCACTGGTTCAGTTCATTCCCCTCCTCCGCTACCACTTTTCTAGGATGGTCGTGTACCACCTGCCAGGTGCCAAGGTACCACAGGTGGTACCCGTGCCACTGGTTGAAAAGCCCTACTATAACCTGAATATTTAATGGTATAATGTTTCTATGTTTCTGATGATATAAATAATAACATTTAAAAAACTACTATTGATAGGATAAATGTACATGGGCAAGATCCATCCATGATTAAAATTTAGGCACCATATTCTGAATCTCTGGCTTAATCCACAAATGTTGGTTCAGATCATAGATCAAACTAGCTGTAAAACAGTTTTCTTCCTGTCCCGTTCTGTCTTTTGATCAAACAACTACTGCTAGTTAAACAATTTATTAGGTCCAATTCTTTACCATGGTGTTCAATTGGGATTTGGTAGTGTGCCTGGTTCTCTTGGATGCTGGTGGTCTTAACTTTGACTAAATTAGGTAATATTGTTTCTGCATTTAAATCTATCCATAATAATCCAGCCATTCTGTAGTTCAAGGCTGATTAGGAAAAAAAAATCCTGAAAAAGCAGGTTATTTTCTCCCTTTGGGATTATTTTTTCTGGCCACTGAATCTAGTTCTTTACTACATGATAAATTAAAACAGCTGATTTAAATCTGGTCCAGCATGATAAAGGAGTATGTTATTTTATATAATATGACTTTTTTTTATAATACTCATTTATGTTTAGGACTGTATAAACAGCTGTTTGGAACCATGTTGAACAAAAGATTATTGAAAACAAAACAATTCTAAGACTAACTTTAATTATTTATTCTCCTCTTCTTTTTGCTAAAGGCAATAATTACATTCCAGTACACCTAAGGTCTATAAAAACTATCTAAATTTGCATGTGCACGCATGCGCACGTGCACACACACTCTCTCAAATCTATATTGATAAGGAATACAATACTGCTTTTACAAGTTAACCATATATTTTGGATGTTATAGTGTGTTTCAGATGAGCAGGAAATCTGGGATGATCTCTACTAAGGACTGTCTTTAGGATTAAAGTCCTGGTTCATGGTTTTCTTTCCCGCTATAGGTCAATTTTGAAGAAAAAAAATGTACACATACATTAATTCAGAAAAAAAAAGTATTTTAAAAGGTTAAAATACAATTGAAACCAAAGACTTTATTTGGAGGTAATTCATAAGCTTTTAGAAAAATGTCACGAAACTTTGTTTTTATATATAATACTGCAGCAAGACTATTATATACCTAAAGGTAGAAAAGTTCAATCAGAGGACTGATTGGTGAATATGACGAAATTTGCAAAGATGGTTAAATTAACTTAGAGATACACCAATATCTACCTTTATGACTGACTGAAAACCCCTTATAGACTTTTTCAATAAAATGGAAAAAAATGCATTTATGATTTGGGATGGATAATAGATAATGGATAATGGATAATAGAAAAGAGTATGCTTTCTTTTGGAATCATAGAGTAAGAGAGAATTTTGTACAGTAATAGTACTTAAATACTGCAAAGCAAATTAGAAACCTTTCTTTTTCTTTTTCTTTCTTTCTTCACTTTCGTCTTCACTTTTTCCTGTCTTATTTTTCTTTCTTCTCTGCTTTTTCTTTTTATTAATTTGTGTTATATTTATATAAACTGGCTGTGCGAACTATAGTAGATAAACTACAATCAAGTGGATTTGAGTTGCAAGGATCTCTTTACAGTACAACCAACTTATGAAAGAAAAAGCTTCTTAACAGATTAGTGTACTGAGATGATCAACAATATAATTTTGTTTAATAGTCATGGATACATGACAGTGATTGTTCAGTATATTAAATTTATTAAAGTTATATCCCTAATAATTGGTTGGTTTGAGAACTGCCTTGTGTATTTTTTATGTTGGCTGCTCTTGGTATTGCAATCAATACTTACTTAGGTATGTTAATTCATATGACCCTGACAATTACACTACTGTAGATACGGACTTTTGGCAGGTGAACAATGGCTTTAGAAATAGATAGTTTATGAAACTGGTGTTAATATAATCAAACTATTTCTAATAAACATGCCCCTGTTTTTAACTCAGTAAAAAAATTGGTTTGATAGCAGTATAGATATTTAATAAATCCAAAACACAATGCATTGGTACTAGATATTCATGAATTGAAATTATGTATTTAACATGACTGAATGTTCTATGACAGGGGTGTCAAACTCGATTTCATTGAGGGCCACATCAGCACTGCGGTTGCCCTCAGGGGGCCGGGTGGGTATGGCCAGGGTGGGCGTGGCCTACTGGGTGGGCGTGGCTAGAGTGCATATGGCCTACTGGGTGGGCATCGTTCGCATCAAGGCTGCCTATGGGGGCCTGGGCAGGAGTGGGACAGATCTGAGGGTCTCTGGCAGAAGGAGGGTCTCTGGGCCAAGGCCAAGGCAGTGGGGGCCATTTCCTCACTGTTTCACGGGCCACATGAAACCACTCCGCGGGCCGGATCCGGCCCCCGGGCCTTGTGTTTGACATGTCTCTTCTATGAACTTAAAATAAATTGGCATCTTTGAAGATAGCAATTAGCACAATCATGTGTGTAAAATGTATTGTCTTCCATCATGTACAGCAGCCTGTAGATCTGAAAATGGACACCAAGACCAATGATACAACCAGTATTGGTAAAGCCTGAGTAATATGCCTCTGATAGACTACACACATATTCCTAATTGCCTCACACAACCATCTCCTCAGTTTTATTCACTGGATGTTCTCTCACTCTCTCTTTCTATATTATTTCTCTGCCCCACTCTCAGCCAGATGTTTAGGCTGGATTTAGCATTTTTATCCACCTATCAAGTCCTTTTCAAAGACCTGGGGGATAGGCAGATGTTAGATATATACCAATATCGCTCAACCAGGATCCAGTAATAAATGCCAGTCCTGCTGCCTCATCTGGCACTAAAATGTAAATGAAAATGCTCTTATTGCAGATAGGTCTGGCATTAACCATCAGCCCCATGAGGTTCCATCTGGTTTGCAGAATGTGGTTGACAGGTCAGTAGAACAGAATGCCCTAGAATGCCTAATCTGAACCCTTGTCCATAACTTCTCCAGTCTAACATCATAGATCTGATTTTGCCCAACCTTTCTCATCCCCTGTTCACCAAAAATATCCATTTCCCCCATGAAAAGAAAAAAAAAACTTTCCAACCATCTAGTCTCACTACAACCACTAGATTCCAGACTATAAATGTTCTGTGAAATCAATCCTCCCGCCCTCCCAGGCACTCTCCCAATAATGCCCCAAACCTTAGCATCTCAACCTCATCTGGCTCTCATTTCAGATGATGTGATGGACCACAGTGAAGCGGCAGTTTCCCAGGAAAGAAGGAACACATTCCAAAGATTTGGGGGGGGAGGGAAGAGAGAGACAAGAGACAATATCACCTGGAATTAGATCAGAGACAGAGGAAGAGAATAGGATAGCCACTCCCTAGAATATCCCAGGGTGATAGTAGCATAATTCTAATCTGGCAATATTCTGTATGATCAAATAATTAAACTTTGCTAAACTAAAGTGGATTGTTTTATATTGTTCTCGGACTGGTCCTGACAGATAGGGCCTCTCTCCCTCTCTGTTTTGTCTCCCATTCACGGTAAAAGAGAAATTAGAATCTATGGAGTTTTGTCCATCTCTCAGACATCTGAACCTCCACACCCTGACTGGATAGGCAGGAGCTAGGGGGTCACCTATCTCCCCAAGGATTCTGTGCTTTCTACACTAGGTTGTAATTGCACTACGTAAAACTAACCAGACAGCTGATGTATTCTGTATCATTAGCTATTTAGTTTGAGAACTGCAAAATCATAAACGGCAACATTTACTTTCCTTAAGGAAAAAAAACAACAAGAAATAAATTAAAATAGCATTCTATCTCAACACAGCCCATTCATCAACTATGGCAAGCAATGTCAGATCTACAAGGGACATTTTAGAATCATTAAAATAGTTGAATATTAGACTTGGAAGAAACCATACAAGAAATCTAGTGCCATCTCCTTTGTAATAAAATCCTCATTTGGTAACTTTCTTTCACATCATATTGAAGAGTTGCTTCGAAGTGAGATGGGCAGCAACAAATTAAACAAACAAGCAAACTCTATGGACAGCACATTTACCGCCTTCCCAAGCAATCAGTTCCTTTGTCAAGCAGTGGCTGAATTTTTCCTTTTGTTTTCCAATCACAATCTCCTTTGTTATATTTTGTATCCACTATGCAAGAACCTACTTGCTTGTACAACAAGAAATAAATCTGTTCCATAATTTATGTGACAGTCTTCCAAATATTTTGCAATGGCAATTATATCAGTTCTTAAACAGTGTTTTCTGAGGTTAAATGATTAAGAGATGCTAAAGTTGTATTGTAAAACTATGTTGGATGTGATGGATTTCTCCTAATTATATTTGGATGTAAATTTCCATTTCCAGTCAGGATAGTAAAGAAACTGCCTTGTATTAAGTAAGATTACTAAGTCTTGATATTCAGCTCAGTTATAAATAGTGTTTAACTGAGTTACCTATTTAGAGTATCCTTCAGTCAAGGTTGCTCACGTATGGTGTTAGATGAAAAGCAAAAGCAATTTCAGCAGGGGGCAGCGACTGTTGTCTTTAATCTTGGTGATGCATTGATATGGAACCAGAGTTACACTGGAAGATATAATTAGAGGAATTGTAGAGCAGGAATGAGGAAAACATTGTTTTAAACCTTTTATTATTGTTCTGTTTCTTTTCTAGACTATCTAAATACGGATGTTCTATGGAACTGTCTTTACCATACTGACCAGCAACAGAGTGGAAAAAAATATACAAAATGGAAAACTAGTATAAACTTTGTATGATTCCTGTGTGATCATTTTCATGACAATGTAATGGGTGATATAAGAGGAGCCAGAACTTTTAATAATAAAATAAATAATATAGCACGTGTTTTCTTCCCATTAGAAATACTGCCGTTGGTTGGAAAGAATGCTATGTAAATAAGCATGCTATC
The DNA here is from genome assembly GCF_947247035.1 of Vipera ursinii. Taxonomy (NCBI): domain Eukaryota; kingdom Metazoa; phylum Chordata; class Lepidosauria; order Squamata; family Viperidae; genus Vipera; species Vipera ursinii. The sequence continues at coordinate 30,516,584 of NC_139518.1, forward strand.
TGGTTGCAAAAATTAAGACGACAGCATATAGTTTCTGTTTTCTGTATATCTTTGTCGCTAATTGAGGATCTTCCAGATTTTCTGCAGCTTCAGTATGCATCTATCTAATATTATCTATCAATTTAAAAGTGAATGTGAAGAGAACCAGTGCTATTTAGTAATTATAATGTAGAGGACCCAAGTTCAAATCCTCCCTTCCCCACAAAATCATAATGACAAGAACACAATATGCCACATGGTCTGTCCAAAACCTTGATAACTGCCTGGAAAGGGAGAGCAACTCAGTTTCAGACTAGGTTGAGCCTGAGTCAATTCTCCATGCCCTGGTTCCAGGATCTCTGTGGCATTATGGAAGAGATAAGGAAACTCAAGAGAGCTGTCTAGACCACCACTGTTGTTGTTCAGTCACTAAGTCATGTCAGATTCTTCGTGACCCCATTGACCACAGCACATCAGGCCCTCCTGTCCTCCACTGTCTCCAGGACCTTGTTCAAAGAACGAAGCAATTGAACACAAGCTCAAGCTGCAATTAGAATCTACATTGCAGCAACAAGGGAGCGAAATGTGATTATGTAATTATTTCTATGCCCTTATAACATCTGTAGATAGGTGCCCAACAGCTTTATTTCAGATAACATGGATCCACCTAGGAGGGAGTGATTCTTGGTCTATCTTCAGGATCATTGTGAGGAATATTCTCAGCATCTGGTGGATAAAAACATTGAGATTTGCTCTGCATTGAATTCCTTGATACAAGGCCTGAAGAGGTTATGGGAGCTGAATCTTGCATGGTTATCTGGAAAGAATCTGAGCCCATTGAACCCCAGGAAGTGGTCAGTGGCCAGTAGCTTTAGTCTGGTCACTGCTGTGCTAAATCCAGGACACTCCTGGCTGCCTGGGAGAGGATGTGTGATGAAGTCTGGGCAGTGTTTAACTCCTCTTTGAGTGAGGGACTGATCTCATTGCTCTCTTAAGGAAGCAGCAGTATGCCTCCCCCTTCAAGGGGCCATTACTGAACCCAACTAATCTGGACAGCTTTCATCCAGCTTCTAACCTTCCCATTTTAGGGAAGGTTAACAGTAGAGCAGTAGCCATGGCTAAGGGGGCATTTGTACACCTTTGAATTATGTACCAATTGCACCCATTCCTGGACAGGGAAGTTCTGCTCACTATTGCTCATGCCCTTGTGATCTCCAATTTGGACTACTGCAACACATCTTATGTGGTGCCATCCTGGAAGAGCATTGGGAAGCTTCAGCTGATACAAAATGTAGCTGCACAGGTTGTAAATGATTTTGGTGGTTTGGCACATGTAAAACCACTGTTTTGGGGCCACATTGGTTGCCTTAAATTCAGGATGTGGTTCAAGGTACTGGTTGCCACCTTTAAAACCTTTCATGGCTTGGGAACCTGAGGCATTGTCTTTTCTCAACTGTTTCTACCCATCCAATTTGATCCAGAAGGATGAGCATGTTCTGGATCCCATCAACTAAGGAATGTTAGCTGGCAGGGACCAGGAGACCCGCCTTATCTGCAGTAGCACCTGCCTGGTGTCTTGAAACTGCTTGTACTGGATGAAGCAGATGATCTGAACCATTTTCTGCCAGGATTCAGGCCAGGATATAAGACTGAGATGACATTGATCACATTCTTGGATGATTTCTGATGGAAATGGGATGGAAGTAGCACATCCATGCTTGCATTCCTTGACCTCTTCTGGTGTTTACTTCCAGTTTCCAGGAAAAAAAATCCATCAAATAAAACAGATTCACTTAATGATCCCAGCATTTGGTTAATGATTGCCACAAAATGGCTCATAAAATTGGGCACAATCCTGTGGTGACCCTCTGTATGACTACAACAGCTTACAATCATAATTCTCGGCTTAATTGAGATTATAAATTGATGGCTACCTTACGGCATTATCTGCATGCAATACATGGCCCCAGCTAACATACTATACCATCAATATGAGCAATATTTATACATTTATGCATATAAAACCAAGGCAGTATCATACATCCTTGATTTGCTCCCTATTCAGGTCTGAACTGAGCATGCCATTTACTCTCATATATACTTATATCTACCCTCTACAGCTTTTATCACATATAACATTCTTCTTCAATATCATATTCACAGAAAACCACAATAATTCGAGACTCTTCACTTTTTCATTTTTGACACATCACTATAATTGCCATAGGAACCTCTAACATACTCCTTCCAGTACTCTTTCACTTCAGAACATTTAATCTTGCTTATTTTTAATTCATTCACTTAATTCTCCCGGAGGATCCTTATTTAGCCCTTTTCACCCACTTACAAAACAGTTTTTTTAAAAAAACAAACCCATCGTTTTGTTTTGTTTTCTTTGCCTCTTTTATCTTAACAGTTCCTTGTCCTATTGCCTACAGTATGTTCTTTGCAATTCTCTGTATTCTCTTGTCTTGTACTTTCTTATCCTCTCAAGACACTTAACAGCAACAACAACAACAACAAAATCCTACTTTCTCTGAATCATATATATTCCAAGCATTGCACAGTTTATTCCCAAACTCATATCTGGTTCTTCAATTGTCAGTGCTCTGAGCCTTTTATGCTAAATATCAAACATGCTGTTTTTCTCCTTTTCCTTTGTTTTCCTTCCAAGTGGTGGAAGCTCTGTTGCTCAAAAGTTGATAGAAGATAAGATAGGCAAATTTTGAACAGCTGCTCCTGTGAGAGATTGAAATGACAGAGGTGTTGCATGAGGGTATGGGATGAAGCTAGCTTTGACTGGATTGCATTTTGTAACAGCCATGGTGGTGTCGTGGTTAGAATGCTAATTCTGACAACTGCCAGCAGTTCAATTCTCACCAGCTCAAGGTTGACTACGCCTTCCATCTTCCGAGGTCAGTAAAATGAGTACCCAGGATGTTGGGGCAATATGCTGACTCTGTAAATTGCTTAGAAAGGCTGTAAAACACTATGAAGTGGTATATAAGTCTAAGTGCTAGTGCTAGTGCTATTGCTAATCATACAGTGGAAATTGCAGCAGACAGTAGTAGACTTCACTGTATGTAGCTATGTGCCAGATGGATATGTAGGACAATCATGCACATTACTAAAATGCATGCTGTGGAACAATTGGATCTGAATACGCTTAAAACTGTAGAGATGAGGATTTTAGGAAGAGCCCTCCTATTATATCACCACTTACTATATTCAACAGCACAATATCAACAGTAGAGTCGTTCGAGTTTTTGGATTCTATAATCTCCCAGGACTTGAAATGGAAACCTAACATTTGAACCATCATTAAAAAGGCACAACAAAGAATGGAAGTCCAGGCTGCCCCAGGGGCTGTTGATAGTTTTATAGAGGAATTATTGAGTTTGTCATTTGTACTTCTATAACAGTCTGGTTGATTCAGCAATCAAACAGAACAGACTCCAACAGATAGTTGGACTGCAAAAAGAACAACTGTAACCAGTCTGCCTTCCATAGGAGATTTGTAAACTTTTGCCTCTTTCCTAATTTACATTTACATGCAGATTAAAAAGATTGTTGCTAGTAAGTTTTCTAATGCATGCTTTTGCTGTAAATTTCCTAATGTGAGATCTATTGAAAAACATAACTGCTATTAATTTAAATGATTCAGTGGCCATTTTTTCCACAGTTTTGCCCCTTTTTTTTGAAGAGGGTACATTTTAGATTATGGAAAGGTGGATATTAACCAGATCTTTGCTGATTCTCTCATTCACACTGTTGTGAAATTTAAATGGGACCATAAAATTTTGATTTATTTCTACCACAGTCTGTATTAGGATTCTTTTACAATCCAATTTTGATAAATGCCATAGAAAAGAAGGATATAGTAAGGCAGAATTTTTATCACACTGCATTATTTGAATAAGCCGGGTAAAAAGTATAATTTCTTTTTTGAGATGTGAAAGTTTTGTAAAAGCTATGCCAAGGCATTTCAAGGCTATCCAACTCAAAGTAAGGAAATGGATGAGCAAAATGGATGAGCAAAATGTATTTTTAAGGGACTGTTGGAAGGAATGCAAGAATGTTTCACCTGCTTGTGTTTTAAGTCTACCTAGAGAATAATTTGGCTCTTACAAACCCTGTGTTCCACTTTGATAGGGCTTTTATGAGCCCATAGTTGGTTTCTACCCTGTTTTGAGAACAGCTCAGTTGTTTATCAAACAGAAATAATATTTTGAAGATATTTCTAACCCTAATTATTCACCATTATGAATAACTCATAATGTGTGGAATGCTTTTAGCAATTAATCCAGGTAATTTGATATTCAATCATACATATCAATACACCAGTGGTTTAATTGCTCTGTGGATCAGGAAAGCTGCTGGGGTTTTAAGAAACTTATTGGGTCATGAAAAACAAGCACCCATAAGATCTAAAAACTACACACCTTGAAACAACATCAAGGTAAGGCTACTTTGATTCCAAAAATATCCCATCACTACAAAAGCATTCAGGGCTCTCTCTATGTGTGAAAGAGGGGAGGTGATGGTAAGAGATTTTACAGTGTCTGTACAGCGATTTAGAAAACCTGGAGTTGTGACAAGAAACTACTAGCAGAGCGTGTTTAAAAAAATCTCTCTGCATTAAAATTATTACTTCTGTTTCTATTTAGAAATGAAAAGGTGAAAAGACATTGCTTTTTGAATTATCAAGCACCATGGTTAGAGTTATGCAGCCTTATACATTTAAATGCAGACAAGAAAGAAACAAATATACGCATTCATAAATACAGAAATTGGGCCCAGTTGGCAAAAGAAAGCTCAGGACAGCGTAGGTTGGAAACATGTGGAAGAGGCTTCCATTCTGCAGTGGATGGACATTGGCTAAAAAGATGCTGATAAATGATGAAATACAGAAAAAATGTTATTGCTTCAAAAACGCTCACTAAATATTCATCACCCTTGAAATCCTTCGTATAAAAAGGAAAGAAAGAAATAGCTTTGGGAAAAGGTTTCTGAGGATGTTAACAAGTATATACTTGGGGCTACATTCTGTATGAAGATAGAGTGTCTCTGGATTAAACGTAATGCTCAAAGCCACTGTAAAAGGAATGTCTTACTAAAAATAAGATTTTTATTTTGAAAAAAAAATCTTTCCAAAGCATGCTAGAAGCACTCATTTGTGTCCTGCTATGTTTGTTCTTTTGCTTAAGTCTTATCTACTCTGCTCAAATTCTTCTTTACAATGTCTCATTGTCACATTGCCAGACATTGGCTTTTAAGTGGGCCTAAGGAAACAGATTTATTGTTGTTCTTATTAGTGCAGGATTATTATTCATGTTATTCTCTGGAACAGCCAACTGTAATTCAACACATCTGGAGGATACTAGATGGGTGGAAAGCTGTTTTTCTACAAGAAAAATCAATCTGGTGCCTTTCTAATGTTTAATAAAAGAACTCCCATTATACCTGACTAGTGACCAGATTAGGAGAATAATGCAAAATCTGTTACTATTGTCGAGATATTTGAAACAGTTTCATTTCTCCTTTACTATTGTGATTTCCTCCCATTGTTCTCTGTTTTTTAAAATCATTGAGATAGACTTTGCTGAGGCCAGTTATCATTATGTCTATTATTGAAGGTTTTTAAGAAGAGATTGGACATCGTTTGTCTGAATGGGTCTCTGGCTTGAGAAGGGGGTTGGACTACAAGACGTCCAAGGTCCCTTCCAACTCTATTATTCTTTTAATTACTGCAAACCAAACTTGGTACAAGCCATATGTAGACCTTTGGCGTAGATGGCATGACTGTATTGAGGACCAACCTGTTGTGATTCTATTGCCAACCTTTTGCCCTTCATGAGGAAGAGGAATGGTAGAGGCTGAAAGTTGATTGATGGGCTTGTCAAAATCCACAAAAAAGGTCATGCAAGTGCCATTTTAATTTTTTTTATGAGTTCTTTCATGGTATGCAAAATAACTAGGCTTTTTGCATAAGGAATCTAGTATAACTATGAGACAGAACAGATATTTTAAGTGGAACTTTAAGAGGAATCTTGTCATTGTTCTATAAATAGTTTTGTGGTATTGTAAATCTCTATGTGCAGCTTTGGGCAATATTTCTTTGCTGAATTTCTTAATTATATCTCAGTATCAGAGAGCCATTGCAGACAGTAAGCAAACACCTGCAGAATAAAAGTAGTTCCAACTTTTGTGGAGTTGATTCCTGGGCTAACACTATAAGACTTTCACTCTACTCCAAAGAAAGATCCTTTAGAATAAATAGAAAGATACAAGATTTCTGTCTTGAATGACCAGATGTCCCCCCATTCCCAAAAGGGGAAACAGCAGATTTTCCATCTAAGGAAATTTTTTAACTATTACTAGTTTCTTCACCACATTATTCTAACTGTAATTATAGTATTCAAAATTGTATTCAGAAGTGTTTAAGATTCATTGAGGCTACAGTAACTTTCATATCTTTTTAAATACTAAATAATAATTTTAGAATTTAGATTCTGCATGATATGCTTCTTCTTGCCAACTATACATGCCATCATACTTCTCTACATTTGAGAAAAAAGAAAATAATTCTCGCTTAGATTTTCTTTGACATTCTTGTGGCTTTGACTTGCAGTGTTCTATTGCTAAAACATTATACTATTTCATAATCTTTTAGCTAAGATCAGGCACAGTGACCTATTACATTTTTTTATAGATGTTGTTTTGTGTTTCTCTCTTTCATTGTTGTAGTGAATGGATTCATCCATATTGCTACAATTGCTCTACTGATTTTACAGGGCTTTTTAAATAAGCACAGAGAAATAAAATTGTTTTCAAGATATTATTACATATTGCAACTTGAAACACAGAAACAATTGCTGAAGAAACGACCTGTTTTCAGCATTGCACTTAACTGAGATAGGAAAAACATCTCATCTCATTGTTTTGCTAACTTTGTATGGCACAGATTGTGGAACTAAAAAAAAAAATCAGCTGAAAATTAACCATATTTTCAGTTCTCTAATTTTAGAATTGCTGAAGGTTACAGTTGCATTTTGGAAGATCCACATTTATTACGTCATGATGCCTGGGTTCTTAGTGAGTTTGTCAGTCTTAAAATCAGCCAAATGCTCCGAGTGTTACCAAGCCAGAATTCTGGAGCACTTTGCTAACTATCCTGGGAATGTGGGTTAAGCCATATGATTTCTCAGTGTTGCCATGCTGGAAATCTACACTCTGGGCTGTCCTCAATAGATTTATGCCAAATTCAAGTGACTCAGCTTGTTTTCAGTTTGTTCATGTTTTAGATTTAAACAGTCTTCTAATCGATTTATTTTCTCATCCTTCTCTTATTTTTTTTTTCTGTCATAGTCATAGATGTGTTTGAGACTTAATCCTCAAAAGGACAGAAGACTCGTAGTATATGTACCTAACACTATTACTGCTACTATGGACTAATAGATACATTGAAAATAATGGCATGCCCAGGAACAAAAAAAACCCACCCTTTCATAATTTCTTGCTTTTAGTTTTTAGGTAAAAGAAGATTTACTATATATTTTCCATAATTTTATGAGCTCTTTCTCTCTATGCATCTGTTGACTCAAAGATGGGTATCAAAACTGAGACGTATCTAGACAATAGGCATATAAATAAATACATTAAAATACCATTATGGGATCTTAGCAATTCTGCATTTATATTACAAAAGCACAGCAGAATATATAATAAAGAAGAAGGTTGCTTAAATTTAGAAAGGTTATTTAGTTTGGACTCTCCTTGGTGAATGGAAATATTTTATATCCCACATTCCTCTGGCTTTATCTGAAAAGAATACATTATTAGAGTCCAGAATCATACATTTAATCTCATCTTATACTGAATACTCCAATGTCTTGCTATTTTAAAAAAAATAGTCATATTTGCCTCTTTTCAATCATTTTTGACTTTCAGATCTGTGCATCTAAGCATTACTTTCAGTGATGGGATTCAGCCAGTTCGCACCAGTTCGGCAGAACCGGTAGCTAATTTTTTGTTGCCCAGGCCCAGAATGGACTTCTGGAAGCAGCATCCACACAGAGAATTGGTTGTTCACATATTTGAATCACACCACTGACTACTTTTCATTTTCTATATTATCTGTTGAATTATCTTGGAATAGATAGAATTTGGACCCACCCAAGTCCAATTTATCATTAATGATAAATAAATACATAAATAAACAAACATCAAGTCATTTATATGCATTATTATCATGCAAGAAAATGTCTTGAAAAGGTAGTACAACATCAAAGTTGAAATGTAGTAAAATTGATTTATCAGACTGCTAAGTTTGAATTAAATGAACTGACAAATTTAAACAAAATTGTTTCTTCCTGGGAAAAGATTTCTATAAGTGAAATACCAGTACTAAAGACTTTTTCACCAGAATTATATATCACAACCATCTGGAGAAGAGTTTCTGTTGATGACTCAGTAGATACACGGGCAGATAATCCATTATGCCCTTGGCAACACATTTAATTGAATGGAAAACCATTAATTAAAAAAGAACACAAACACAAAAATAGCATTCTCTATCCTAATAAACTTAGACGTACTTATTTAAACCTATATCATATATTCTTCAACTGTCCCTTATTTATTTATTTTATTTTATTTATTTATTAAGTTTATATGCCACCCCTCTCATTGAGATGAAGTGACATTGAGAGGAAGATGAAGCTTCTAAGCTGTGAAGCTTAGAAAAACCTGTTCACCCATCCAAATACACCACATTTTGTAAGACTAAATATTGACTAAATAATAATGGAGAATAATCTAGGTAGCATGATGTAAAGCAGGGGTGTCAAACTGCTGGCCCGTGGGCCAGTTTCATCATACAGAAGCCGTACCTACCGTATTGCCGGCAGTGCAAAAAGATTCGCGATACATCGTGGCACGTCACATGACGTGGCGAGTTTGACACCCGTGATGTAAAGCATGGTTTACAAACCATAAGGAAGGACTCACAGAATATATTCATTTAAAAGAATATGTTGTGCAACCAGGCATGTGTTTTTAAATTATGCAACAAAGCATGCGTGTTTTGATATACTTGTTGGGCTGTTGATAAATAAGAACAGGTCATAATTGGCATGACAATTAAACGGTGACCTACTCTAGTACAAGAATTAAGAACGTCACCACAAATGATGATCATGTGACCATGGCTTACTGTGACAGTCATAAATGCCCACTGGTTGCAAATGCCCAAATCCCAATCATCTGACCATAAGGACTCTATGACAGTTGTAAGTGCAAGGACGGGGCATAAAGTTACGGTACTTTTTCTCCACTGTCATAACTTTGAACACTCACTAGCAGGGCAATTAAATGATGGCTACCTCTAGGTCCTAATGTTTGAGAGCATTGTACATCTGGAGTGGGCTTGGGAATTTCAAGAGAGAAAATGGATGCTCACCTTGTATGTGCTAAATGTGCTAAAGAAGTACATTTCAATTTTAAAACTCCTGAATTTTTCCCAAATGGCACCTGGCCTCTTCCTCTTTCAAATCCTTTGGTATGCAGTGCAAAACCTGGCATGACTTTTCAGCAGACCAGAGTTATGTATCTCACTCTAGGAGTCCGCAACACATATTTGTTATAACAAAAAATAAGAATGTAATCTTTGTAGCATTATACTGTTCTGAGTCTTGAAAAGACCAATAAATCTAAAGGGAAAACTGGATGAATACCAGAAACCCTAAAGAAAGTTAATCAAACTTTTTTATTTTCTTCTTAATAAAACAACTGGCATAGGCAGAATGTTGGTTTTTTTTTCTGACTTATGTTTCTATTTCTAGTTCTACTTATTTAATGTACTTTCATGTACTGAAAATTCAGACGTGGCACTGATCACATGAAAATCAACAAAATATGAAGTTTTATCGTTTGCATTCCCACCAGACCTTGATAGTTGAAGCAAACATTCATATAAGTGTTTGCAGATTGAAAGTCTTATTAGAGGTCCATACCAGTCAGCATCAGAATATAGCCAAAAGAAATGTGCATTGTGCCAGTAATATGTACAACTGTGAACCCACACCCAGCAAGCTACATGTCTGGAAATTGCAAAACACCATTTATTTTGTATTGCTTGGCATATAAAGCAAGAATGTGATTTTTAAATAAATAAATGCAATAAATGGATTTCTCTGATGACTGCTGTTCTCTTTGAAATTGCTGAATAAATCATTTCCTTCCTGTTGAAATTTGATAGAAAGGTAAGCCAGTAATAAACTAAACCAAAACAATAAAAATATTATCAATGAGAGGTTAATGAAATAGTATTTATGCAGTCTGAGGATAATACAAAAGTAGCATTCACTTCATCTGAGAGATGCTTTGAAAATGGAAAAATAGCAGATCACAATGATCTTGTAAACAAAGTCCTGAAGATACACTGAAAATGTATACATAAATGGTAATAATATCTTTGCCTTAAACATGGAAAATTGGCTAAAGAATATATTTTTCTAGAAGACTTAATATGCAGTATGTTGATATGTTTCTTCCAATAGCAACAATTAAAATGTTCTTCCTTGAAATCAGACTGTAGGAATGATATTTTATTAACTCATGCTGTTTTGAGCAATTGTTACATGCAAAAAGAAAGAACTGCTTAGATGCACTAGTTTATAATCTATTCAGTATCAAAGAATCTATTTTAATACCATTTACCATTTTTGTTGTTATTCTCTGAATCTGTTCCAGTTGCCATGAATCCTTGTAAAAATATGGTGCTGTGAACTGAATATAGTATTTGAAGCGATCAAAGCAAATTAGAGATAACAATTACTCTCTATGATTTTGAAATTCACTTTTGCATTTACTTTCTTTGCAGCTGTATTACTCTGCTGATTCATTGTCAGGTTTGCAATCAACCAATATTGTTTTTGCAACTGCTTTTACCAAGTCAGATCCCATCACACTATACCAGTGCATTTGACTTTTGCCTCTTAATTGAAGAAATCAGCCCTCATTTCTGTTTAATTTCATCCTGTAAACTGTATAATCTTAATTCTTACAGTCTTAATTTTACTCTTCTTGAAAGGGTAGGAAGCACATCCACCATTGCACGTTCAGTGGAACCATTTCTGAAACACAATAGATTTAATTAGGCAATGCACAATTAACTGGTCAGTGAAAAACTGGCCACACAACATAAAAAGCATTGTGATACCTGGTTTTCATGCCATGGCTGTATTATGGATGTATTTTGGGAATCTTGGGCATATGATTAAATTTTGGTTCAAAATGTTCTGCAAATCTAGGAAATAAGCAAGTTATGCATATATACGTGTGTGAGTATATTTACAAAAGTATAAATACTCAGTGTTTAAAACTGTCCAGAGGGTTTGATGTTTCTCTGAAATATGACACCAGATGTTATCACTCAGATTCAAAAATCAAAACTGATTTTTTATGATCCTCTAGTTTGCAATTCTCAAGTTAGAGTTAGTGGTCATGATCTCTGCAAGAGATTGTTTTGTAATCTTTTAAATAATTTATACTATTGCTCACTTCCAATTGTATATTGACTATAATCACCTCTAAACCATTAAAGCCTGGTCACTAGTACATATTAAATATTGCAATTAAATTTGAAAAGTTTAGTAAAAACCACAAGGACACTCAATACATTTTGTAACTTGAGCAACAGTTGATGCAAATCATTTAATTTGCATGATGATGTCAAGACACATGTGATGTCACTCTCTTACAGTCATTGGTGAAAATAAGGTAAGGTAAAGGTAAAGGTTCCCCCGCACATGCGTGCTAGTCGTTTCTGACTCTGGGGGCCGGTGCTCATCTCCGTTTCATAGCCAAAGAGCCAGCGCTTGTCCGAGGACGTCTCCGTGGTCATGTGGCCGGCATGACTAGATGCCAAAGGCGCACGGAGCGCTGTTACCTTCCCACCGTAGTGGTCCCTATTTTTCTACTTGCATTTTTACGTGCTTTCGAACTGCTAGGTTGGCAGAAGCTGGGACGAGTAACAGGCGCTCACTCTGTTACACGGCACTCGGGATTCGACCTGCCAAACTGCTGATCTTCTGATCGACAAACTCAGCGTCCTAACCCACTGAGCCACCGCGTCCCTTTGGTGAAAATACGCTGATATTAAAGCTAGCTGAATTTACAGTGAAGATATAGAACCGACAGTGAAGGTATTGATTTTTTTTTTCTTGGAAAAGATATCGAGAGGTTGTGATGTGTGCATACCTACAAGATTAGAATCACACAAGCATTTTTTTCTTGAGAACTGTGTGAAAATGAAAAATGGACTTTGATGCAGCAACATAGAAAGTGTATTGATACTTCTGAAGTTTGATGTTGGAAAAAACTTCTAAGCATAACTTGGACAGCCAAGAAAAGAAATAAATCATAGAACAAATTAATTTGAGGTTCTCACTTGAGGCAGAAATGACTAGACTCAAATTATAACATTTTGGACACATTATCTGAAGGGTTAGTTTTCTGGAGAAGTTTATAATGCTGGGAAGAGTGGAAGGAAATAGAAAGACTGACTAGCAGCAAAGTGTATGGGTTCAATTACAGTGGCAATGGATACAATATTAGATGGCCTAAAGGGCCAGACTGGGGATAGGACATTCTGGAGAAGTCTGTCTATGTGGTTGGTAAGAGACGTGATGGCATATAATCAATCAATTTTTTCTTGGCCAAGAGTATCATATGTCAGATGCTTTGAACAGTTAATTTTGAAAAGGGCAGAAACTTATGTTTATTTGTGTTTTGGTGGTAGTTTAGGAGAAATGTACAGTGAAGGCATTTAGTTGTTATGGTATTTTCTGACTTTTTTGGCTATGATATGTATATTAATATCCAGAAAACAGAATTTTGAAAAATAACTAGCTTCTTTGGAGAATGGCAGATTCATCCGAGGGGAACAATAAAATATCTTAATGCATAGAGAATATATTGATTTATTTATTTTACAGTGCTTATAACCCACTCCAACCTCAAAGGACCTTAAGTGACATATTTTGTTGTTGTTCAATTGCTACATTATGCCTGACTCTCCACAACCCCATGGACCACAGCATACTCGGATCCCTGTCCTCCACTATCTCCTAGAGCAGGGGTGTCAAACTCAATTTCATTGAGGGCCGCATCAGCATTGCGGTTGCCCTCAGGGGGCCGGGTGGGTATGGCCTGGGTGGGCATGGCTAAAGTGTGTATGGCCTACTGGGTGGGTATGTCCAGCTCTACATCGTTCGCATCAAGGGTGCCTATGGGGGCCTGGGCAGGAGTAGGACAGATCTGTGGGTCTCTGGCAGAAGGAGGGTCTCTGGGCCAGGGCCAAAGCAGTGGGGGCCGTTTCCTCACTGTTTCCAGGATGGCTTCGCAGGCCGCATAAAACCACTTCGCGAGTCTGCCCAAATCCATTCCCACTGCATCAATGACATTATCTGGAGCAGTGGGCTAATGCCTCCTTAAGTAACACCAGCTGCCTGCAATTAGTGCAGGTTCGCATCCCACCAGGCTCAAGGTTGACTCAGCCTTCCATCCTTCCGAGGTAGGTAAAATGAGGACCCAGATTGTTGGGGGCAATTAAGCTGATTTTGTAATAATGCCACTTGGGGTGTGTGTGTGAAAGCCCTACTAAGCAGGCATATACATAGAATGAAGGCTACTGCTAAGCTTGTAAGCCGCCCTGAGTCTTCGGAGAAGGGCGGGATATAAATGGAATTTTTAAAAAAATCTAACCATCTTATCCTCCACTGTCCCTTTCTCCTTTTGCCTTCAATAGGTAATGTGTAGTATCAAGCAAAAGGAAAACAAAAACGGAAAGATAATTAGGGAAAAATTGGTATGGGCACTGTAGTGAATCAGTAGCTAACCCAAAATGTAAGTATAGAAAGCAATGATAAAGCTCCAGATATAAAAGATGAATCAGTTAGGTAAATAGATGGCATATGGAAATAAACAGCCTTCACTTTGTGGGATTTACGGTATATCAAGTGGGCAGCTATCCATGCACATAGGGAAACAATATTTCATAGGGCTGGGACCTATTATAAGAAAAGTTCTGCTATCTCCTGCATACCTTGTGAAGTTCATGAAAGAGAGACCTTTTCAGCAGATCACTTCTTGATGACCAGATTGGAAAGATAAGTTCAATTCTGGGAAAGTGCTGTTTGTACATTTTAGAGCTTTGGACAGTAAATATTTCAGCTTGATTATGATGAAAAATATACAAAGACAAAGACAAGTGCAAGTACCTTCTGTTCAATTGCTCACTTCTTGGGTAAGGTAACACATCCAGACACATCTGTAAAAAAGGCTCAAATTGAATCCACCAAGGCATTCTTCTATGTTTTGCTTTTAGCCCTGAAATGCTGAATCCTGTGTTCCTTAGTCAAAGAACATCTCATGTAATAATTAGAGTCCTAGGGGAACTCATCATGTTCTGACAGAATTTAATTCATGCCGGAGCTTCCAACATCTGCCATAGCCCCCAATCTTTTAAAGTTCACGACCCTGTCCTTTCCCATCTGTTGCAGTTTTTACGCTGTTTATCTGTTTTTTCCTGTTTGTGAAGGTATTGTGAAGATTGATTAAATTATTGTGTAATAATAAGGTGTGATTTACCTTCATTTGAAAGCAATCAGAAACTTCCATGACTTGCCAGAACAAAACTTTGATTGTATTCACTGAACTTAACTAAGATCCAGGTATAAATCACTAGAATTGACTAGACTGCATCTGCTACATTTCACTGCCCCCTAGTGGCTATATTGTTACAGTGCAAGCGCTTGAGGAAAACAATCCGTTCTGTTCTTAGGGCAGGATTAAAGGAATAGAAGTTTTTCTATTTTTGTGTGTATGTTTTTTTCTATCTTTACTTCCCCAAGCAATAACTGTCTGCAAGCTGATAACAGATAAATAAAACAAATGGATATCTCATTACCTTTTGAGTCCCTTTGCAATGGTTTTGGTGGTGACTTTGTGAGAACAACATTTGTGTGAGCCTGCCTTTAGAAAAAAAAAATACACAAATTATTTAATGATCCACTTCAATTTGCATCTAAATTACATGGATGACCACGTAATGACTTTACATAGGGATGTCCACATGTAAGAACAAAAGAAGTTAAGACAGTGTGGGGTGATGGATTTACCACACATAAAAAATTGCTCTATTGTAGCTGCCAATTGACTTTTGAGAAGTAATAACTTGTGCACACCCCTTACTTGGCAGAAAAAAACCTTTCTCTTCTTTTTGACAAAAATCCTTGGTGTGGTCCATATAATAAAAGTATGACTACCAATGGCACATTTTACATATGATGCAGCCTTGGTGAAGGTTGGTGGTTTGAAGACAGATCTGCTGCCTTGTTAACCTTTTAGACTTCTAAGCCTTTAACTTTGATTTTTATTTGCCAGTTTTAACTTGTTCCTATTTCTATTTTTAATCTATGCTTTTATACATGTGTTTATACGGTTTCACTATGATGTTGTAAATTGCCAAGACTCACTTAGGTCAGCAGTCCCCCACTTTTCCAGCTTGGCATGTGAGTGGCAGGTGCATGCACACAGCTCCATTTAGGTGAGCAGTGTGAATGTGCGTGCCCTCCACTCATGCGAGTGGCAGGCTCCTGTGCTCGTGTGCAAAGGTCCACATGTATGGAGCTTCATGCCTGAGTGCAAACGCCCTCAATTCACACAAGTGGAGTTTCATGCACAAGTGCAAGCACCTTCTGCTTGCATGGGTGCAGCATCCTGCACGTACACTTGCCACGTGTCTCCTGTGACTCAGTTTCAAACAGGGCCATGGCCCGGGGGTTGGGGACCCCTGACTTAGGTGAAATGAGCTGCCATCACTAACTGACACAATCAGGTGATGCTGTACTTTATGTCTGTATTGCTTAGTGACAGAAATTATAGTCCTAATTACCGTTGGTAAGTGATGACTACCTGTAGAGAGAATGACTTTGCTGTATGATAAATCAGTTAACTGTAGTTTGTGGCTGACACAAAGACAGTGATTGATATTTATAAGAATAACTGGAGAACAAGAAATGAAACTGTCAACGCTGCTAACATTGGATGTTCTTGCTTTGATAGATGAAGAAACAGCTATTTTATATTTCTACTTGTGTATCACTTTTAGAGTTAAAGTTAGATGAAGATGGGAGGGGAAAGGAAGAATATGCATGGGGGATTAGTTAGACATAATAACATAGCAGCAGAGCATTTTCAAGGTTGTTTGAAATAAGAGGCAATAAGAACTGGTGGGTTAAGTTAAGGAGGGAGAACTCACCTTTCAAACTAATTGGAGAATGTGATTTATGACGGCAACTAAAGGAGGGAACTATGCTCTAATATTATTATGCTCAGGGGAGGGGAATCCAGATTTTGGCTTTAACCAAGTATTGCCAATGTTATATTGCTCTAATAAAGACTTTTAAGGTAAACAATGCCTCAGGGTTCTTTGAAGAGTTCATCCGTGGGAAGCTTGACAGAAACAGAACTATCAGGGTAAAAGGTTATCATTTAGTGAATCTCTGTATGTCATTAAGCATGAACCTCATGTAACCACAACCTCTGACTTCCTGCTGTCTTCCCAATTGACTTCTCATTTTGCTTGTGGGAAGCTAGAAAGAAATGTTGCAAATCATATCATATGACTATGTGGTAGGGGGCTGTGGTGGCTGTGACTTCAAGGGCCAATCATAAATATCACTCATTCAGTGCTATTCAATATTTCAGCTGAATCCGGAAAAGAGGAAAAATTCTTTGTAAAGTAAAAGGATTCCAGAGATGCAAGAGAGGAAAAATACTACAATAGAATAAATATGAAACAAAACATCTGATGATGTATTTTTTCAAAGTTAACAGCATGTTACACAGTTTTATTTTTATTTCTTTATCAAATTTATATAGCCACCCAGATAACAAATGTATGCCATCCATATCTGAATGGCATACAATCAAACCAGACCATGAAACCAACTACAATAATAGAATGAATTTTATGGATTCTTACAGCTTTCAAATCCATTTCCTTCTGTACTGTACTGTTACATAGAAAATATTAGTTAGTGTGACCTTATTCAGCTTGCCACACATTTCTTCCTTGGTCCACATAGTGGCAGAATAAACTAAGAAATAACATGCCAGCTAGCATTGGCTTGTATGCCTGATTATAATATAAGAAAAAGGTCTGACACAGAGAGCTTGGTCTAGAATGTATTTCCAATGTACATAAAACAACTGGCAGTCCTTGTCTAGTGACCACAGTTGATGATTACATGAAATTGTCTGAAATTGTCTGTTATTAATGTTTTAACTCTAAACCTATTTCATATGGGAATGTGCTGATTTATATCAACCAAATTTCTTACTTCCAAATTATGATTTAGGATTTATACGTTCAACATATTTAAGAAAGGTTATAATGTAGTCTTTCCCCTTATCTGACTCTATTCTCATGATTTTATAAATATCTACTGTTGTACTGTGGAATGTTACATTGCAATTTAGGAAAGACTATGTAGGTTGGAAGGATTGAGATATAAAAACTCTCATGATTGTATATCCTTACATGTCAAAGTTTATATGTAGGTTTTGTGAAACCCTTTGGGGTCACACATTAGTGCAACAAGTGGAAATTGGAGTAGTTAAAACAGAAGATGAACATGTCCCCAAAACAGCCATTTTTAAAAAACAATATAATCTATTTTTAAAATAAATTAATTTTCCCAAACTAACTTCACTAATGTTGTCCATTCTTAACTTTAATTTAATAAACCAGTTTATTTTTAACTTAGTAATTGACAAATTATTGTGGGTAATTTCCAATTTATTTTGCTTCCAGCATATTTCCAGACAATCCCTATATCCAGATCAGATCAGATCAAGCACATACACAGTTAGTTCAGCTAGAAAAAAATATAGCTTAATTTATTTATTAAAAGTCAGCAAAAATCAAAAGAGTTAACTAGGAAAAGCAGGACAAAAAGCAGGTAAACTTGAATATTCAATAAAAGAAATGCAAGTTTACCTTTCAGTCTTTTTTCATCTGAATTATTTCTTATTGTTTCTTGTCAATCTTTTTCTACCCAGATACCTGATGAGATTGGCAAAAATGGTGCTACACACAAAAATATTTGATGTAAATATCAAATTTAAAAATCTTGAATACAGAAAAAAGGCCTACACCATACATATCTTTCTCCATGACCATCCACTCTCCACATAGACCATTTTAGGTCAACAAAAGTGGCTAACATTTAGCATTCCTGGTCTCCAAAAGGTATAAGACTGTAGTTCAATGAGTTGAACCAGACCTGCAATAGGAGTGATCTAAAGCAATGGTCTAATCCCGTGGTTCTCAACCTTTTTTTCATCACAGACCCCCTTTAAATACCTTTTGTGGCCATGCACCACAAACTCAAGATTTAAATAATAACATTTCTTCAAGCCTTTGTGGACCCCCTGTGATTATATCATGTCCCACAGGGATCTGCGGACCATAGGTTGAGAACCACTGGTCTAATCTGCAGTGATGGGGTTGTAATAAGTTTAAAGCCACAATCGGTTGAAAGTTGATTTCATGGAAACTATTTTCTTCTGAGAATCAAAATCTATTAAACCGGTCCAAATTCAGAGACAGGAAATCTCATCAGAACATAAGTTGTGCTTTATTGGATCTAACCTCCAGGCCATCTAATAGCTGTCAAGCCCCGCCGGTCCGCCGCCCGCTCGGGCCTCGACACTGCCACCGGCAAGTCCCGAAACCTGCTGTGCTGGGCGTGGCTCCGCCCGAACACCACAGAGCGCGCTGCGGCTCCGCCGAACAGCTGGCCGGCGCCCAGCTGATCGGCGCGCTCCCTCCGGAACGGCGGCAGTCCCCCTCCAAAGCCTCAGAACCTTCCGGACTGGGCGGGGCGTCGCCCGAGCGCCGTGAGGCGCGCCAAGGCCCCGCCGGCAAGCTGGACGCCGATGGGATGGGCGTGGCGTCGCCCAAACACCACGGAGCGCGCCGCGGAGCCGCCGAACAGCTGGCCGGCGCCCGGTGGATCAACGCACCCCCTCCGGACCGTCAGCTTCGTCGGGTCCCGGGCGTTCGGTCGATGGGCGTGGCCTCGCCCGACTCCCGCAGGATGCGTCGCAGCCCCGCCGCACAGCTGGCCGGTGCCCAGCTGATCGGCGCATCTGTCTCACCTCGGCGGCAAGACTCTGGCTCGCAGGGGGTGTCCGGGCAGGAACAGACTGGGGGCAACGCGGGACCGAACGGACCGGCAGGGCCGCCCCAACAAAACGTGGAGGGGGGCGTGGCTATGCCCATGTTGCCACTCTCTTTCCCTGAGCGTCTGGAAGGACTGGGGGGGAAGCTCGCAGCCGCAATGCCGGCACGGACTGGGGCGCACGAGGGAGGCTTGCCGGGAAGGGGGCTTGGCGGGCCGCAGCGGTGCACACGGTGGGTGGTGGCTATGCAAGGTGATGGGTGGGGCATTTATGGGGAGGTGGGCGGAGGCTGGTTTGCTTTGAAGGGGTGGGGTCAGGGCGTGGTAACCTGATAAAAGAGCGTTGAGGCTGGATGCCTCAACGCTGACTTTACCGCGGTTTGCTTTGGAGAAGAATAAACCTTGTTACTCGTTCCTCTCGAAGTGCTTTCGTTTTCTGGCGGAGGACGATTTGACAGTAAGTCAGCGTTGTTCTAGGATACCTACTGCTGTTACCCACGCTTTGGGCATGGCAGAGGATCCATCGGGGCTTGATCTGGCTGCCGATGAGGAAGGGGCTGTCGGGGCTGCTGTTGCACCTCCCCCTGATCCTGGCGTGCCGGAGGGGCCAGCAGTGCGGCCGAAGACCAAGGGGGTTATAGCCTCGGCTGAAGCCGGTGACAATTGGGAGGTGGGGTCTCTGGCTCAAAGCGGGGGAGGGTGGCAAAGCCCTTCCTTGGAGCATTGGGACCAAGACCGTGGTGAGGGCCGTCCACGGGCTGGTGTGTCGGCTTGGAGGGAACGGCGGTTGACGGAGGAGGAAGGCGAGGAGTGGAGCTACTCTACGGCCCCAGGGGCCTACACGATGGACGTGCTGCGGGACCGTTTTGGGGAGTTCGGCCTCCAGGACACTGCACCTTGGTCACCCGCGGGACCGGCTCAGGAGTCGTGGCGGTGGTCACTACAGAGGCTGACACCCGGCCAGGCGGGCCAGCCCAGTTCCCGCCTGGCAGGCCCAAGGTTCCGGGGCCCGCCAACACGGCTGACGGAGACGGGAGCTGTTCAGGCCGAACGACAACGCCCCGGGGTGTCAGACCAGGCAGAGGCCACCAGGTGGGCAACAACGGCCGGGGCTTCTGCCCGGCCATGGAGCGGGCGGCACCAAGCGCCAGGTACAAGGGGACCCAGGGCCCAGGGGGGCCCCTGGGGCCCGGGGGTGTTCTGGGGCCCTCCACCGCTGCCGGTTACGTACGACGGCCACCCTGACCGGCTTGCCATGTTCCTAAGCCACACCATTCACCACCTGGACCAGTACGGTGCAGCCTATACTTCCCAATGGGCCATGGTGGTGGCTATCACAGCAAGCTTACAGGGAGAGGCCGCGGCATGGGCGGCTGACCTGTACGGCGAGCATGCCCGGGAGCTGGCTGACGTCGGGTTGTTTCTGGAGTCACTGCGGACGCAGTTCGAGGACGTGGCCCGTACGCACAGAGCCGAGGCGGAGGTGGTGGGGCTGCGACAACAAGGCAGGCCCGCAGCGGAGTATGTCGCTGAATTCCGTCGGGTGGCCCGTAAGCTCCGCTCTTGGCCGGAACGCTTGCTGGTACACCACTTCCAGTCGGGGCTGGACGGCGCGCTGCGGAGGGCGTGCGTGGTGCGTGGAGTGCCCGAGCGACTGTTGGAGTGGTACCGGGTCACCGTAGAACTGGACGTCCGGCTGCGCGAATGCAGGGGTAAGGCGGAGGGGGTGGTCGGGACCCGTAGGACCCCCGAAAGGCCGAAGGAGGAGGGCCGGAAGGCCGTGGCCCCAACGGCGAGCCCACCCGTGCCGCCTCCAAGATCGGCTATAAAGTGTTTCCGGTGTGATCAGCCGGGGCACCGGGTGGCCGCTTGCCCCTTTCCGGCACCTCGTGCCGCCGCAGCACCTCCCGCCGGAAGAGGCCCAACCGCACGGAAGTCGCTGGAGCGAACAAGAGCAGCTCACCAGCTGCCATCCCTGATGACCACAGCAGCAATCGGCACAGAACCACCCGAGGCCAACGACCCGGAGCCCTACGAGAGCCTGGAGGAGGAGGAGGACCCTATGGTGAGTGACCCTGTGGTGCCCTTCACAGTACCGGTCGTACTCGTCAACCCGCGTTCGGGACGTAGGGAGGCTTGCCCAGCACTGATCGACACTGGCAGCACCCGGTGCCTTATCAGCCAAGTGGTGGTCGCTCGGCTGGGATTGGAGGTACGCCGCCTGCCAGCTCCTCTTCGTTTCCAGCAAGTGGACGGATCCCTTTTGGGGGGGGCTCCGGTCACACGGGTGACGGGTCCTATTCGTTTGGAGATGGGGACCCACTGGGAGACTTTGCGCTTCCTTGTTGTACCATCAATGACGGAGACAGTGATTCTGGGACTGACGTGGCTCGACAAGTGGGGTCCCACGATCTGGTGGGGGGAGGGCTGCCGGCACCTGCGGTTGGGGACAGGGCCACAACCACCACCACACGCATATGTGGGACCTGCTGAGCGGCCTGGGGGTGAGCGGGTCCAAGGGGCAGAGGGGGTGGCGGAAGCCTGCTTCCCACAGGTGTACGCCGACCTAGCAGAGGTTTTCGACGAAAAAGAGTGCGACACTCTGCCACCCCACCGAACGACGGATTGTGCCATCGAGCTGGAGCCGGGCGTAAAACTGCCAAAACCGCGCATGTACGCGCTGACGCCTCGTGAAATGCAGGAGCTGCGTCGTTACGTCGACAAAAACCTCGCGAGGGGGTTCATCCAGCCTGCCCGATCCAAGATAGCAGCGCCAATATTGTTCCGGGAGAAGAAGGACGGCACGCTTCGCTTGTGTGTCGACTTCCGAGGCGTCAATGCGGTCTGCGTCGAACATCTGTATCCGCTGCCACTCATGAAAGATCTTCTGGCACACCTGTCGACGGGACGCATCTTCACGAAGCTAGACCTACGAGAGGCGTATTACCGGGTGCGGATCAGGGCTGGGGATGAATGGAAAACGGCGTTTAACTGTCCGCTGGGCAGTTTCCAGTTCCGTGTCATGCCGTTCGGCCTCCAGGGGGCCCCAGCCGTTTTTATGCAGATGATAAACCAGGTGCTTCACAAGCACCTGTACCGCGGGGTGTTAGTGTACTTGGATGACATTCTGATATACACTAAGACTATGGAAGAGCACGTTGCCCTCGTGCGCCAGGTGCTTCGGAAGCTGCTGGCTTCCCGCCTCTATGTGAAGCTCACCAAGTGCGAGTTCCACAAGACGAGGCTGGATTATCTGGGGTATCGCGTGTCGGCGAGCAGCATAGAAATGGACCCTCGCAAAGTGGAAGCCGTCCTGCAATGGCAGGCGCCACGGACGCGGCGACAGCTTCAGAGTTTCCTGGGGTTCGCGAACTTTTACCGCCAGTTTATTCCAGGTTTTGCAGCGACAGCCCTGCCGCTGACGGACCTGTTGCGAACGCGGAACTCCGGGGAGAAACCACGTCCAGGGTTGAAGCTGGCATGGACCACCTCGTGTCAACGAGCGTTCGAGACGTTGAAGGCCCTGTTTGCTAAGGAGCCGGTGTTGGTACATCCCGACCCCGACCGTCCGTATGTGGTCCAAGTCGACGCCAGTGATGTTGCGGTAGGGGCTGTGCTGTTGCAACGGAACACGGAGGGCGTGCTGCAACCCTGTGCCTACTCCTCCAAAAAACTGTCTTCGGCGGAACGCTCATGGGCAATTTGGGAGAAGGAGGCGTTCGCCGTGCGCGCGGCCCTGGAGACATGGCGACATCTTCTGGAGGGGGCTGTCCTTCCCTTCGAGGTTTGGACAGACCACAAGAACCTGGAGGTGCTGCAGTCCCCGAGGAAACTGGCACCCAAGCACGTTAGGTGGGCTCTCTTTTTTCGGCGCTTTAATTTCGTCCTGAAGTACGTACCGGGGGGGCGGAACTTTCTTGCTGATGCGCTCTCACGGCTGCCGCAATACGACACCAAACGAGAAGCAGTTATACAAGAACTCATCCCACCTAGCGCATCCCCGAGCGTGACCCAGGCAGTCTGCAGCGTGGGGGACGATTTGGCCCGAGCCATGGGCGAGGCCTTAGCAACAGACGCCTGGCTGAAGGAGCATCCCGGGCTTCTGACTATGCGCGACGGCTCGGCCTGGCACGGAGATAAGCTGTACGTGCCTCAGGCACTACGCCCCGCCATTTTGCGCCGTTGTCACGACGCCAAGCAGGCCGGTCACTTCGGCTTCCTGAAAACGTTACACTTAGCACGCCGTCAATTTTGGTGGCCGTGCATGAAGGCGGACGTGGAACACCACGTTCGGGGATGCCACGTATGCGCCACAGCAAAACCCCGTGTCGGGAAGCCATTGGGTCTGCTACAGACGGTGTCAGACCCCGTACGACCATGGCAAGACATCGCCATGGACTTCATCGTCGGGTTGCCGGACAGCAGAGGATACTCGGTGATCTGGACTGTCATCGACCTTTTCTCCAGACAGGCGCACTTCGTTCCCTGCAAGGGGCTGCCGTCCGCCAAACGGTTGGCACGACTGTTTATGACTCACGTCTATCGGCTGCACGGGGTTCCCCGACGGATTATTTCGGACCGCGGGGTCCAGTTTACAGCACAGTTCTGGCGAGAGTTTCTACGGCACATCGGCTCCTCCCAGGGCCTCAGTTCCGGGTACCACCCAAGCACTAACGGGGCTGCTGAAAGGGCCAACGCCACGGTGGAAAGGTTCCTCAGGAGCTATGTGTCGTTCCAGCAAACAGACTGGGCAGACCTCCTGGTGTTTGCGGAAGTCGCCCACAATAACGCCGTGCACAGCAGCACGGGTTTGACACCATACCGGGTGGTGGCGGGATATGATTTTGTCCCTGTTCCGGAGTGTGGGCAGGGGTCGGCGACACCCACCGGGCCTGAGGAGTGGATGCACCACATGGGGGCCGCCTGGAAAACTGCTAGGGAGGCGATGGTGAAAGCTCAGGCACGGGTGAAGGAGCAGGCAGACAGAAAAAGGGAGCCTTTCGCCACCCCTAAGGTCGGGGAGTGGGTGTATCTGTCCACCAAATATTTGCGCTTACGAGTACCAAGCAAGAAGCTAGGTCCTAAGTTCCTTGGCCCTTTCCAGGTAGTTCAGGTGATCAACCCCGTGACTGTCCGTTTGCGGTTGCCTAATTTCCTAGGGAAGATCCACCCCGTCTTCCATAGCAGCCTACTAAAGCCCACTAAGGGGATAACAGGGAGGACGGATGGGACCGCTCCGGGGCCTGTTCACGGGGATCGGTACGAGATACAGGCGATCCTAGACTCCCGGGTACGGAGGGGCCAGATACAATATCTCGTGTTATGGAAAGGATACCCGTTGGCAGAGGCTTCATGGGTGTGGAAAGGGGATGTCCAGGCAGATCGTTTGATCACGGCCTTTCACCGAACACAACCGTCCAAACCGGGGGGTAGCACCGGGGACTCAGCGGCATGTCTTCATGGTGACCTGTCTTGTTGTTCCTCTCTTGCAGGAGGGCAGGTGGTAGGGGAAGCCGACTGTCAAGCCCCGCCGGTCCGCCGCCCGCTCGGGCCTCGACACTGCCACCGGCAAGTCCCGAAACCTGCTGTGCTGGGCGTGGCTCCGCCCGAACACCACGGAGCGCGCCGCGGCTCCGCCGAACAGCTGGCCGGCGCCCAGCTGATCGGCGCGCTCCCTCCGGAACGGCGGCAGTCCCCCTCCAAAGCCTCAGAACCTTCCGGACTGGGCGGGGCGTCGCCCGAGCGCCGTGAGGCGCGCCAAGACCCCGCCGGCAAGCTGGACGCCGATGGGATGGGCGTGGCGTCGCCCAAACACCACGGAGCGCGCCGCGGAGCCGCCGAACAGCTGGCCGGCGCCCGGTGGATCAACGCACCCCCTCCGGACCGTCAGCTTCGTCGGGTCCCGGGCGTTCGGTCGATGGGCGTGGCCTCGCCCGACTCCCGCAGGATGCGTCGCAGCCCCGCCGCACAGCTGGCCGGTGCCCAGCTGATCGGCGCATCTGTCTCACCTCGGCGGCAAGACTCTGGCTCGCAGGGGGTGTCCGGGCAGGAACAGACTGGGGGCAACGCGGGACCGAACGGACCGGCAGGGCCGCCCCAACAAAACGTGGAGGGGGGCGTGGCTATGCCCATGTTGCCACTCTCTTTCCCTGAGCGTCTGGAAGGACTGGGGGGGAAGCTCGCAGCCGCAATGCCGGCACGGACTGGGGCGCACGAGGGAGGCTTGCCGGGAAGGGGGCTTGGCGGGCCGCAGCGGTGCACACGGTGGGTGGTGGCTATGCAAGGTGATGGGTGGGGCATTTATGGGGAGGTGGGCGGAGGCTGGTTTGCTTTGAAGGGGTGGGGTCAGGGCGTGGTAACCTGATAAAAGAGCATTGAGGCTGGATGCCTCAACGCTGACTTTACCGCGGTTTGCTTTGGAGAAGAATAAACCTTGTTACTCGTTCCTCTCGAAGTGCTTTCGTTTTCTGGCGGAGGACGATTTGACAGTAGCTATCAATCTCCAAGACTTTCATGTATTGGTCCAACAACCTTTTTTCAAAGCCAGTCAAATTGGTAGCCAGCGTCATCTTTCAAGGCAGTGAATTTCATTTCTGAGTATTGTGAGGAATTTCTCAATATATGCAGTGTTCCTATTAACCACTGACTCTCACTGTACTATGGTAAGATGCAGCAGGCCACAGATCTCAGCATTTGGGAATGTCTTGCCTGATATTGTAGGATATTGTAGAATGTAAATTAGGCACTCCCTAATTTTCTAGCTCTAAACAAGAAAGCTACAGTGCAGGTAGAAATGTAAGGTTGACTAAACAATCATGCTTACTGAGAGGTAGTAAGGATAGGAAAGAGGGGCTTATTTGGTGGCCTGCATTGCATATTTAGTGGTTGTAGATAATCTAACTCTAGCCTTGAGAAGATATTGGAGAAGTTAAATGGTTATGGAATCCTGAATGTGTGAGAAAAATAATTATTTCAGGTGATTTCAGCCATGATATTCTGTTTCTATATCTACAAAATGAAGTTTTAATACAAGCATTTACTCAGACCAAAATTGTTAGTTTTCCTTTACTATCTTAGGAAAGTGAGCTGAAATAGATTCCAATATCAACAACTTTAAGAATATACTGTAACTGATTAAAAGGAAGAGTGAAATGTTCCTTCTTTACAATGTTCTGAAAACTGAAAATATCGTGATTAAAACTTTGCACTGAACAGTTTTAAGGCTTTTTTATAGAGAGAATTTATCATTCAGTTCTCATGATTTATTATATAATTGTCTCATGGGATCATATTTTAACAGAAGTTATTAATCACTGGGCATATCTCAAAAAGCACAAACAATGAAGTAAAAAATCCAGACGTCTGAAAAGTTAGACATTCTCTTACTATTAAGTCTATTACATATGTCTCCTGTCATATTGCCTGAATTATGTATATTAATTTCTTTTCATGTCCTTGCTAGAGAGAACTGAGAAAATTGAATTTATACTAGTTGAAATATTTTTAAAGTTCACAGATATTATTAGATACGTTATATAATACACGAAAAACTAAATAAAATGTTAAAATGAATATCAATAGAATCTCAACATTCAACTTATGTTTATGAGGCAAATGAGGAGGTAGTTTTGCTATTTGCCTGTTCCATCTGCGTGTTGCCTTTTCCATCGCCTGTTCGTCTCCCGCGGTGTTGCTGGGTTCGGCGTCTTCGGCCTGCCGGTTCCTGCTGCCCTGGTATTTCCGGGCCTCTCCTAGGAGGCTGCGGTCGGCAGCGGGGGTGTTTCCAGCTGTTTTGGGCCGCCATGGACCGTCGGGTCGGCGCTGCTGTCTTGGACGGTTTTCGGCCGTTTTCGGCAGTGTTCTCGGCGTCTTTGGAGTTTTCGGCGTCCTTAGAGCCCCAGCTGATCGGCGCTTCCGGGAGAGGGGAGGAGAGCCTGTGCGAGATGCCTGCAGACCATTCTGGTGGCAGCGGCAGCGGCGGCGGAGACATTTTGTTATTGGACCTGCCTGTGCTGTTTCTTTGGCGGTTGCGGCGTCTTCGGGCCGTTTGGCGGCGGAGAAGACGGCCGCTTGTTACTTTATTGACAATGCTGCCCTTTGTGCTGGTTTCGAGCTGCTGCCGGCGATGGAGGTGGTTATGGCGACGGCGTCCTCGGGCTGCTCTGGGCGGTGGAGAGGACGACCATGGAGACAGCGACTCGTTGGGTTCCGGCTGCTTGAGGTGATGGCGGCGACGGTGATGGCGATGGCGGCGTCTTCGAGGCCCGCTGGCCTGTTTTACCGGCAGCGACGATGGCTGTGGCAACGGCGGCGACATAGCGGACTACCAACTTATTTATTAACTTATTTATTAACTTATTTATTAATTTTCCATCTGCCTCCTTTTTTTCCCCTTTGGACTGGGATGGATCTGGGCACAAGCCACAGTGGGAGAGTGGCTTGTTTTACATCGGCAGCCCCATAGAGGTGGGAGCTCTGTGGGTGCTGCCCCACCCAGGGTGGGCATTATGGACCATCCCCGGGAGCAGATTCGCGCCCCGTTGTGAGAGGACGGGTTGTGGTCTGCCCCTGGGAGCATCCAACCGAGTGGCAGTAGGTTGGTGGATGGCCCAAATGTTCCACTCCTTACCTTCGAACCTCCTGTTGGATTTTTTAATCATTGGACTGCCCTCTCTGGACTTGCTCGGACTGTATGCATCGATATTCTGATACGGACTTGCTCGCCCTCAGGGGTGCCCCCCTCTCCTGGGTGCGTCCCGCCTTCTTTTCTATCCCCAGTCTCGATGAAGGGCCCAATTATTGGGACCCTGAGAGATGGCCGGGTAAGGCCAGGGGCTCTCAACATAAATTTAATAAGAGGCCCCTGGTTAATTTTTTAGTCAAATTTTTTAGGGGGTTGGGGAGGGGGGTGGGGGGTAGTGGTTGTCTGGCTGTGGGGGGTGGCCAAACAACTGTGTTGCAGGCCAGGCCTGGGTCTGACGGCGTTCGGGGAGAGCGGGGTGTGGTTACATCTGGGGCTCGGGAGCGGGTCGTGGGATTGCCGATTCCCACGACACTGGGGTATGGCAGCAGGCGTATGGACAGAGGGCCGTATCGTTACCGGGAGGGCCGTCTCCGCTGTTTACAAGCGGTGAGGCGCTCCGACCCTCTGGTTCTTCCCCGAGGTGCCGGGAGCGAGGATGTGCAGCCTCCTGAGCTCCGGCTGGTGTACATGAATGCCAGGTCCGTGGTTAATAAGGCTCCCCTTGTGCGGGATTTGGTGGAGGGTGAGCAGGCGGACCTGGCTTGTGTCACCGAGACCTGGTTGGGTCCAGAGGGTGGGGTCCCTCTGGTTGACCTTTGCCCACCAGGTTTCCGAGCGTTACACCGGCCTCGGGCTCAAGGTAGGGGCGGGGGAGTGGCGGTTGTTATTAGGGAGACCTTATGTCCGTGGGAGACCACTGTTCCTCAGATAGTCAAGTGTGAGTCTCTCTTTTTGAGGTTTGGTTCGGGGGCGCAGTTGGGCTTGCTGCTGGTGTACATTTCGCCTAGTCACACAGCGGCAGCCCTGCCCGTGCTACTCGATGTCCTCTCCGGTTTGGTGATTGAGTTCCCCAAACTTCTAGTTTTGGGTGAATTCAATCTACCATCCCTGGGAGGGTCATCTGAGTTGGCTCGGGAGTTCATGGCTTCCATGACGGCCATGGACCTGACGCAGGTAATTTCTGAACCAACTTATGAGGGAGGCCACACCCTTGACTTGGTTTTTTTATCTGGACGGTGGTTGGATGATCTTGGTGGGGGCTTTCCATTTATTATGCCCCTGTCATGGACCGATCATCACCTCCTGCGGCTGGTCTTCCGTCTTGCCACCCCCCACCGTGGGGATGCGGAACCAACTAGATGGTACTGCCCCAGACGCTTAATGGACCCTCTCGGGTTCCAGGCAGCGCTGGGATCCCCACCTGCCTCCGTCGCTCACAGCTCGGCAGATGCCTTAGTGGAAGCCTGGGAAAGGGCGGCCACTGAGGCACTGGACCGAGTTGTACCCCTGCGGCCCCTGACCCGGTGCAGATCCCATCGAGCTCCATGGTTCTCCGCGGAGCTCCGGGAGATGAAGCGTCGGAAACGGGGCCTAGAGAGCTGCTGGAGGTCCAGCCGATCCGAATCCGACCGGTTGCGGTTAAGAACCTATATTAGGTCTTATCTCGCAGCGATGAGGGCAGCGAGGTGTAATTACTTCTCTGCCCTCATCGCGTCCGCAGATAATTGCCTGGCCGCCCTGTTTAGGGTGACTCGCTCCCTCCTTAATCAGGAGGTGAGGGAGGATCCCTTGCAGGGTCGTGCCGAGGAGTTTGGTCAACATCTGTCGGATAAAATCGCTCGGATTCGGACCGGTTTGGACTCCAGCTGGGCAGAGTCTGACGATCAGGACACGGGCGGTCTTGTCAATGTTATCTGGGAGGAGTTTGATTCTGTGACCCCTGATGAAGTGGACAGGATTATGGGGAGGTTGAGCTCTACCACATGTTTATTGGATCCGTGCCCTTCCTGGCTGGTTTATGCAGCCAGGGAGAGGACACGAGGCTGGTTCCAGGCGGTGATATCTGCTTCTTTGAGTGAGGGTAATTTCCCCACCGTCTTGAAGGAGGTGGTGGTGAGACCTCTCCTCAAGAAGCCTGCCTTGGACCCAGCTGTTTTGAACAACTTTCGTCCAGTCTCCAACCTTCACTTTCTTGCGAAGGTTGTTGAGAGTGTGGTGGCGCATCAGCTCCCTCTGGTCCTGGATGAAGCGGATTATCTGGACCCGTACCAATCGGGTTTCAGGCCCGGGTACAGCACGGAGACGGCATTGGTCGCTCTGGTGAATGATCTCTGGAGGGCCAGGGATAGGGGATATTCCTCTGTCCTGGTCCTATTAGACCTCTCGGCGGCTTTCGATACCATCGACCATGGTATCCTGCTGCGGCGTCTCAGGGGATTGGGAGTGGGAGGCACAGTTCTTCGGTGGTTCTCCTCCTATCTCCTGGGACGTTCGCAGTCGGTGTTGGCAGGGGGGCAGAGATCGGCCCCTAGGTCTCTCGTTTGTGGAGTTCCTCAGGGTTCGGTTCTCTCGCCTCTCCTGTTCAACATCTACATGAAACCGCTGGGTGAGATCATTCGTGGTTTTGGAGTTGGGTATCATCAATATGCTGTTGATACCCAACTTTTCATTTCGACCCCAAACCACCCCAGTGATGCCCTTGATGTGATGTCCCGTTGCCTGGAGGCGGTTCGGGTCTGGATGGGGAGGAACAGACTTCAACTCAACCCGGACAAGACTGAGTGGCTGTGCATTCCGGCATCCCGGGACATTCAAAACGTTCCATCACTTTTTATGGGGGGTGAGTCTTTACCCCCCGTAGATAGGGCTCGCAACTTGGGAGTCCTCCTTGATGCACGGCTCACCTTAGAAGATCATGTAGTAGCCGTGACCAGGGGGGCTTTTGCACAGGTTCGCCTGGTGCGGCAGTTGCAGCCCTATCTAGACCGGGATGCCCTGTGTACGGTCACTCATGCGCTCGTGACCTCTCGTCTTGACTATTGCAATGCTCTCTACATGGGGCTTCCCTTGAAGACCACTCGGAGGCTCCAACTGGTACAGAATGCGGCCGCGAGAGTTGTCTTGGGAGTTTCCCGGTACTCCCATGTTACACCTTTGCTCCGTGAGCTGCATTGGTTACCAGTTGTCTTCCGGGTGAGGTTAAAGGTCTTAGTGATGGTTTTTAAGTCCTTACATGGCATGGGTCCGGAATACCTCGGGGACCACCTGCTGCCAGCGTCAACTCCCCTCCGCCCCGTGCGTTCCCACAGAGAGGGCCTCCTCAGGGTGCCTCCAGTCAGAGAATGTCGGCTGGTGGCCCCCAGGGGGAGGGCCTTCTCTGTGGGCGCTCCGGCTTTGTGGAACCAGCTGCTGGTTGAGCTCCGGATGGCACCGGATCTCCGCTCCTTCCGTCGCGGGTTAAAGACCCATTTATTTGAACAAGCTGGCCTGGCCTGATGGGGAATTACTTAGGGTTTTAATATTTATATATATTTTTATTGTTTTTATTGTGGGCAATAATTTAATTCTTTTTTAATTTTTGTATTTTTGTAGTTTTAAGATATGCCCTGTTCACCGCCCTGAGTCCTTCGGGAGAAGGGCGGTATAAAAATTTAATAAATAAATAAATAAATAAATAAATAAACTGAAACTACCCTGTATTGTTTTTCCTTGTAGACCTTTGGATTTCTGATTCTTATTGGATTAATACAATGGAACTGCCAAGTACTTGTTCCAAGAAAGGCAAGGGACAAACAATGATTTAGAACTTTGCAGTTTTAAGACATTTTGGCCTAGTGATGAGGTGATTTGGAAAATATTATCACCCGATGCATGAGAAAACATTTGCTAGACTTGACCAACAAAATAGCAGTTGTTTGCCTCTGAAGCTTTCCCTTGTTCGTAAATCAATTAGTATTGCATACCACAAATATGAGAGGTTGATTGTCTGATGTAAATACATCAATAGAGACCTTTGAGTAATTATGTCATTATGCTAGTATTAACATTTTTCTCTTCTGCAGATATCCATGGTGCATGCAAATGCAAAGATTGCTAGTACAATGTAGTTTCTTCGTTCTTCCCATTTTGAAAGTTATATTACAAGTTCAACACAACAAAAGATGTAATGACATACCAGCCCCTCTATCTTCCACTTCTCCCTGATTCTGCCCAAACTCATGCCCAATGCATCAATAACACTATCTAAACATCTCATCCTCTGCCGCCCCCTTCTCCTTTTGTCTTCAGTCTGGATCTTACATTCCAGGTTCCTATACAATATTGTTCTTCACAGCATCAGACTTTCCTTTCACCCACAGATATATCCAGAGCTGAACATCCTTTCAGCTTTGTCCCAGTCACTTCATTCTTTCTGCCACTACTTGTAATTATCTTCCACTCTGCCCCAGTAGCATGGACACTTTCCAACCACTTTCCAGGGTCACATATTTTAGCCTTCTGGTACTGTCCATGGGATTTTCTTGGCAAGGATACTGGAGTGGGTTGCCATTTCTTTCTCCAGTGGATTATGTTTTGTTAAAATTCTTCACTACGACCTGTCCAACTTGAGTGGCCTTGTACGGCTTAGCTCATAGTTTCTTTCAGCTACTCAAGCCCCTTCTCCATGACAAGGTAGTGATCCATGAAGGGCAAATTCCTTAAGTATCCTACTTTTACTACATAAATTCCTTGTATCCTACTTTTACTGCACCCAACCTACTTTTTTATGTTTTTCCCAATATATTTAATCTGCACTTCCATATCTAAAAAATACTCTTTTTATTTGCTGAGAATAAAAGTAATAATTACTTTCTTCATATGCAGTAAATTCATATGTTTGTAGCAGAAATATCTTCTGTTTTCACTGATTTATGAGGGAGAAGAATTTAACCTGTGATTATCATTATTTTTTATTGAAAAGTTTTACAATACATTTTTTTAAAAAAGACAAAACCCCTCCCAACCCCCTCCCCTCTCCCCAACCCTCCCCAACACCTCCCTCCCCTCCCCCTCCCCGACTTCCCAGAGCTCAATACAGGGTATAAAAATACAAACAATCATAGTCTACCTTATGTAAACAACAATAAAATATTAAATCTATCGCACTTTAACTCTTATAAAATAACTACAAGCAATTTAAATATCACATCAATACTTATTCAAATGCTAGATGAAAATTTTTAGTCCCATATTTATTCTGGATATAATCAATCCATCTTCTCCACTCCACAATGTATCTCTGTTGCGACTGATCTTTCAAGTACGCTGAGATCTTTGCCATTTCTGCCAGATTGGAGACTTTTAAAGTCCATTCTTCTATAGTCGGCAGTTCTTCCTTCTTCCAATATTGCGCTATTAAAAGTCTCGCTGCCGTAATTAAGTTCAACATCAGCTTAGTGTCCACAACAGTAGTATCAGTAATAATGCCCAGTAAAAACAGTTGCGGACAAAACTTTATCCTTTTCTTGAATATCTTTTGCATGTTCCACCAAATTTTAATCCAAAAAGCTTTAACCTTTTTACAGGTCCACCATATATGAAAATACGTTGCATCTTCACCGCCACACCTCCAACATTTGGGCTGGCAGTTCGGATACATACTTGCTAATTTTTTAGGATCTAAGTGCCACCTATAAAACATTTTATAAAAGTTCTCTCTTAAGTTTTGAGCCTGCGTAAATTTTACATTTCTCACCCAAATCTTTTCCCAAGTATCCATTGTAACGACTTCTTGAAAATTCTGAGCCCACTCAGTCTTTAACAAGTTCTGTCTCTGAATCAATTTCTATCAATGCAAGATATATCCTTTTAATATGTGCTTGACCTTGATCTCTAATTTGCTTTACCAGATTTTCATCAATCATTGAAAAACCAATTTTCTGGTCTTCCCTCCACCTGGCCTGTAATTGCCCATACTGAAACCAAGTTTGTACAATCTTTTCTTCTCTTAAAATATTATATGGCTTTAATTGTCATACATTCCTTTCCAAACTTAAAATTTCCTTATATGTAGTCACATCATGTTTAAACCCAACATTTATATTTTCTATTGCGTGTTTCGGTATTGCCCATATAGGTATCTTATAATTTAACTTGTGTCTATACTTTTTCCAAACTCGCAACAGAGCATACCTTAAAATATGTACCTTGAACACATTATCCACCTTCTTATCATACAATAAGTATGCATGCCATCCAAATAACAAATCATGGCCTTCAAGATTTAATAATCTCGCTTGTGTTAAATTAAACCAATCAATTAGTTTAATACTGAGCCTTAATGCTGAAAAGCATATCTTACCCTTAAAATGTACAGACTGCAGAGTAAATCTAAAAAGTTAATGAGAATGAACTTATACAGGAGAAGTTAGAAAATTATGTTTAAACTGCATTGTAGACATAATAAATTAATAATCACTCTGAACTGTTCTTAATAGGTTTCCATGAAGCTTTGATTCAAACATCGCTTTGAAGCTGATTTAATCAATTCAAAACAAATTGCAGAATTAATGTGATGCATGGAACTGAATCAAATCAATTTGGTGATTTGATGGACCTTGCATGCAAATACTTTTTATCGAATCAGATCAATGATTCAGATCAATCTGACTATTCAAATTTTAATCAATGTACTGATTTGGACTCAAACTGATTTCAGTGAACTAAATCAACAGTGTAAATAACATCTTAGGTGAAAGATAATAAATGGAATAATTCACATGATTAAAATCAAGTCACAGCTTAATCTGTAAAGGCTACCAAATCTGGGTTTGGAAATCTAGATGACTATTAGATGGCAGCCCTGATGGTATGTTTGAAAAGCTATTAAATTGAGTATTTCAGTATGCTTTGATCCCATAAAAGGAAATGCAATTAGTTTTGTAATGTAAAGCTTTCAATATCATATGTAGGAGGAGCAGAAAGATGGCAAACATGGAAAGGTGGAAAAATCTAATGAAAACATTCCATAAGATTGCTAAAAGAAGACCAGAACTCTTGCTTTGTTGCAGGGGAGGTGAGGGAGAGCAGAGATTGAAGCTCCTAGGATTACCAGCAGCTTGAATGGGTTCTGAAGAGCACTAAATGGAAAAGACAACTTTAGAAGAAGTGGTTAGAGTAAAATTGATTCACCATCTTTACTACAGAGAATTGTGATTGGAAGCATACGGCAAAACATTCTCTATTATTAGAGAATTAATATATCAATCACTACCCTCAGCATTTTCCAAAGAAGCTGAGTCAACTCAAGATTTGGCATTTAACTAAATATGATGTACATTCCTATTCTGATGGCAGCACTATAACTGCGCTTTTGGCTGCCTTTGGAATGATCTTATGCAGAAGCAGTTTGTGAACTAAATATCACTATGTTGATTTTATATATTGCACGGGGAGGGGGGAAACAAACTGAATAAGACCTTCAATTTTTGAGACAAACCTTCAGCAGTTTTCTTATCTAAAATTTCAGTGACATATGTCAAGGTAGTCTTCCTGTGGATTGACTCACTGCATTTCAATTAACACTTTTATGATTATTTTTTTTATTTTTGATGGAATCCTTTCAAAAGGTTTGCATTCCATATTCTCTGATGATGTGCTCAAACAGCCAGGTATTTTTTCCCCATCCCTCACTGAGGACAAAAACTGGACTGTGTATATTTTCATCCTTTCAAAAATATAAGCATTGCATTTCAACCTTTAGAAGGAAATATGAGGAAAAGTTTACACTGTATGAATTTTCGCTTTCATGCAATTAGTTATATTTTTTAACTTATAATAAATGATTCATTGTAATGTATTTGATTAAAGAAAAATATGAGTTGAAACACTTAACACATTTAATGGAAAAATGTGTTAAGCAGCAGCACGGTTACTGGTGGGAAAATATTGGAAGAAGGATAGTTTGCCCACTATAGAAGAATGGGTGTTTAAAGTTTTGAATCTTGCAGAAATGTCTAAGATTTCTGCTTATTTGAAAGATCATTCACAGGAAAGATATATTTCAGTTTGGAGGAGATGGATAAATTATATTCAGAACAAATATGGGACTAAAAAGTTCCATTTAGCTTATGAGTAGATTTTAGTGGGATATTGTTATTGGTACTTTGTTTGTAGTTATGTTAAAGGGGAGTTAAAGCACATTATGAATTTGGTTAATTGTATATGATGCATAATTTTTATTTAGTATATGATTATTGTAACTTTAATCCTGTATTTAGCTCTGGGAAGTGGGGGGGGGAGTGGGTGGGTTTGGGGTGGGAGGGATTTGGGGATATATTGTAAAATTTTGTTTTTGTAAAACTCTTTAATAAAAAAATATAAGCATTGCATTTCAACCTTTAGAAGGAAATATGAGGAAAAGTTTACACTGTATGAATTTTCGCTTTCATGCAATTAGTTATATTTTTTAACTTATAATAAATGATTCATTGTAATGTATTTGATTAAAGAAAAATATGAGTTGAAACACTTAACACATTTAATGGAAAATCTTGTACAAGAAAATTTAATTTCTAATCATGCAGGTTGATAGTTACAAGGGGTTGGCTGAATACTTCTTAAAGGTTTCCATCCTAACTGTTCAGGTAACTTTAATAATAATCCATGATGCATTCCAAAATATTTTTCTTCTTGAAATATTTGCCTTCTAGCAGCATTGCTACATCAGAAAAAAGTCGTGCAATATGTTATAACCATCTCTGTTTTGAAAATTATCTTAGACATTCAATAGCATCAAATATAATGCTATAAAAGTGTAGCCTTCCATCATATTTATTATTGTTCTATTACAATTGCAGATTTTTAGAAGCTGCATTTGTATGATACATGATTTTAATCTTGAACAAACAATCCAGTACAACATTGTAAAGATCAATGAAGAACTCTGTATTAAGGCTGTAGAACTGGCCATAAATTAGGAACAATAATAAACAGCTGCATATAATATTTAACATTTAGCTGTTATGGTGTTCATGAGTTGTTTATTTCCATCTTGCAAAATATGTATTAAGGAATAATGACTTTGTTTTTATACCTCTATTTCAGGTAAGATTTGTTTTGCTTGTTTGTTTATTGCATTTATGTCTTTCTACAATTAACAAAATGTAATTCTCAGTTATACAATATAAGACAACACTAAAGAATCTACAGTGCAGATTAAAACTTATAAAACAAAATCAAATCAAAAAGAACACACCAAGTATAATCAATAAAAACAAAAATAATGATGGGAGTGGATTATTCTCATTAATCTGACACTTCAGAATGAGGGGAGGATAACTTACTTAAGGATTTTTTTTCCCTGATACCTTTACTTTCTGGTGAATTAACTTATTTGCAATTATTTAATTACATTGTGGTTGCTCAGGCAATGAGTAGCAGTATAAAAAAAATAAGAAGCACTATAGTGAGAAACTTAATAGCAGAAACCCAGTAGGCCAGACATGTCAAACGCAAGGCCCGGGGGGCGGATGCGGCCCGCGAAGTGGTTTCATGTGGCCCGCGAAGCCATCTTGGAAACAGTGAGGGAATGGCCCTCACTGCCTTGGCCCTGGCCCAGAGACCCTCCTTCTGCCAGAGACCCTCAGATCTGTCCCACTCCTGACCAGGCCCCCATAGGCACCCTTGATGCGAACGATGTAGAGCTGGCCACGCCCACCCAGTAGGCCATACGCACTCTAGCCACGCCCACCCAGTAGGCCACGCCCACCCAGGCCACACCCACCTGGCCCCCTGAGGGCAACCGCAATGCTGATGCGGCCCTCAATGAAATTGAGTTTGACACCCCTGCAGTAGGCTAAGCTAAGGCAATAGAGAGAAAGCTGGAAGTGTCAAACCTCTTGTTTCAACAGTCCTGTAGGTCCTGATAGCCTGATCCTGACTTCTGCTTTGGGATGGTACTACTAGTTGTTCCCATACCACCATCTGTCTTCTACAACCCTGACTACCTGATGTCCATACTATCTGCCATGATGTAAGAGAGAAATTAAAGCAAATTACTAGCCACATGACACATATACTCTGTGAACTATTAGGGAAGGACTGTCTTCTCCCTCTTTCTCTCACACAAACTATCTGAACTAAGTTGTTGCTTACTCCCTGGAATGTGCTACCTGCTTCCTGAAAATCCACCGCCCTATTTGCTTACTCCCTGTAATGTGTTACCTGCCTCCTGATGGAAGCAATTTTCAGTGTTTCTCCCTTAGGAGAATGGTAATGTTTCTTGTTTATGTGATCTTTCCATGAAGAACCCTGGAATGCTGTTAGTGCATACAATTTGGTAGGAAAGGAAACCAATATTCAGCGTTCCTGATCTCTTTACATACATGGAAAACATTTCCCATCTGTCATAAATTATTAGTCATCATTTTCCTGAAAAATCTTAAATTAAAAATTCTGAGACTGACTGGAAAAGTGCTATTTCTAATGATTCCTTTTGAACAAGTATCTCAAGAAGAGAAAATAACCTGTGGAATACTCAAGGATTTGTGTGGAGACCAATATTTTTGAGTTAGAGATGAGTGGTAAGTTGACAACTTTTCTAAACAGTATTGAACTATTGAAATCCAATTATTAAAACAAAGTTATTGAGAAGAAACTCAATGATAAATACTCTTCAATTTAATAAGTATAACCTGACACACACCGGGAAAAGACAAAACATTTAACTTCTCAAGTACACTGATGAGCAGTCTGAGTGTAATTAGGAAAAAGATCTGTGGGTGATAAGAAATAACAAAAATGAAGATATTGACAAAGTGTGCAGCAACTGTGAAAAAAAAAGATAAATTCCATGCTAGAGATCATTAAGGAATTGAATGAAAATAAAACTGTCAATTCTGTAGTGCCCTTGATATGTCAGCATATGGCATATTATGCAGTTAGCAAATAAATATTTGAAAAGTTGATGATAGAGTTGATAAGTTGGAAAGTGCAGAAGATAGCAACCAAAAAGATAAAGGGACTGACATTTGTGCCCTTTGAGAAAAAGCTAAGCAACATTGAAAATAGAAAAAAAAAATGGAAAGGAGGGTGGAATGACTAGCGTGTATAACGGAATGTCCTATTGATTTGGTAGACATTTCTTTCTTAAAACATCAGGATGAAAGTTTGTCTAAATGAAGGTGACAAAATGAAATTTACAACAATCATGAGGAAAGTCCTATACTACATACCATAAAATGTGATGCA